>NW_022261984.1:9884880-9894880 GCF_002021735.2 Oncorhynchus kisutch | reverse complement strand
TGTCAGTCTCCTGTCTCTCCTGTCTTGTAGTCAGTGTCCCGTCTCTCCTGTCTTGTAGTCAGTGTCCTGTCTCTCCTGTCTTGTAGTCAGTGTCCCGTCTCTCCTGTCTTGTTGTCAGTCTCCTGTCTCTCCTGTCTTGTAGTCAGTGTCCCGTCTCTCCTGTCTTGTAGTCAGTGTCCTGTCTCTCCTGTCTTGTTGTCAGTCTCCCGTCTCTCCTGTCTTGTAGTCAGTCTCCTGTCTCTCCTGTCTTGTAGTCAGTCTCCTGTCTCTCCTGTCTTGTAGTCAGTGTCCCGTCTCTCCTGTCTTGTAGTCAGTCTCCTGTCTTGTAGTCAGTGTCCTGTCTCTCATGTCTTGTAGTCAGTGTCCCGTCTCACCTGTCTTGGTGTCAGTCTCCTGTCTCTCATGTCTTGTAGTCAGTGTCCCGTCTCACCTGTCTTGGTGTCAGTCTCCTGTCTCTCCTGTCTTGTAGTCAGTGTCCCGTCTCTCCTGTCTTGTTGTCAGTCTCCTGTCTCTCCTGTCTTGAAGTCAGTCTCCTGTCTCTCCTGTCTTGTAGTCAGTGTCCCGTCTCTCCTGTCTTGTTGTCAGTCTCCTGTCTCTCCTGTCTTGTAGTCAGTGTCCCGTCTCTCCTGTCTTGTAGTCAGTCTCCTGTCTCTCCTGTCTTGTAGTCAGTGTCCCGTCTCTCCTGTCTTGTAGTCAGTCTCCTGTCTTGTAGTCAGTGTCCTGTCTCTCATGTCTTGTAGTCAGTGTCCCGTCTCACCTGTCTTGGTGTCAGTCTCCTGTCTCTCCTGTCTTGTAGTCAGTGTCCCGTCTCTCCTGTCTTGGTGTCAGTCTCCTGTCTCTCCTGTCTTGTAGTCAGTGTCCTGTCTCTCCTGTCTTGCAGTCAGTCTCCTGTCTCTCCTGTCTTGTAGTCAGTGTCCCGTCTCTCCTGTCTTGGTGTCAGTCTCCTGTCTCTCATGTCTTGTAGTCAGTCTCCTGTCTCTCCTGTCTTGTTGTCAGTCTCCTGTCTCTCCTGTCTTGTTGTCAGTCTCCTGTCTCTCCTGTCTTGTTGTCAGTCTCCTGTCTCTCCTGTCTTGTAGTCAGTGTCCCGTCTCTCCTGTCTTGTAGTCAGTCTCCTGTCTCTCCTGTCTTGTAGTCAGTGTCCCGTCTCTCCTGTCTTGTAGTCAGTCTCCTGTCTTGTAGTCAGTGTCCTGTCTCTCCTGTCTTGTTGTCAGTCTCCTGTCTCTCCTGTCTTGTTGTCAGTCTCCTGTCTCTCATGTCTTGTAGTCAGTCTCCTGTCTCTCCTGTCTTGTAGTCAGTCTCCTGTCTCTCCTGTCTTGTTGTCAGTCTCCTGTCTCTCCTGTCTTGTTGTCAGTCTCCTGTCTCTCCTGTCTTGTTGTCAGTCTCCTGTCTCTCCTGTCTTGTAGTCAGTTTCCCGTCTCTCCTGTCTTGTAGTCAGTCTCCTGTCTCTCCTGTCTTGTTGTCAGTCTCCTGTCTCTCATGTCTTGTAGTCAGTGTCCCGTCTCTCCTGTCTTGTAGTCAGTGTCCCGTCTCTCCTGTCTTGTAGTCAGTCTCCTGTCTCTCCTGTCTTGTTGTCAGTCTCCTGTCTCTCCTGTCTTGTTGTCAGTCTCCTGTCTCTCATGTCTTGTAGTCAGTCTCCTGTCTCTCCTGTCTTGTAGTCAGTCTCCTGTCTCTCCTGTCTTGTTGTCAGTCTCCTGTCTCTCCTGTCTTGTTGTCAGTCTCCTGTCTCTCCTGTCTTGTTGTCAGTCTCCTGTCTCTCCTGTCTTGTAGTCAGTTTCCCGTCTCTCCTGTCTTGTAGTCAGTCTCCTGTCTCTCCTGTCTTGTTGTCAGTCTCCTGTCTCTCATGTCTTGTAGTCAGTGTCCCGTCTCTCCTGTCTTGTAGTCAGTGTCCCGTCTCTCCTGTCTTGTTGTCAGTCTCCTGTCTCTCCTGTCTTGTAGTCAGTGTCCCGTCTCTCCTGTCTTGTAGTCAGTGTCCTGTCTCTCCTGTCTTGTAGTCAGTGTCCTGTCTCTCCTGTCTTGTAGTCAGTGTCCCGTCTCTCCTGTCTTGTTGTCAGTCTCCTGTCTCTCCTGTCTTGTAGTCAGTGTCCCGTCTCTCCTGTCTTGTAGTCAGTGTCCTGTCTCTCCTGTCTTGTTGTCAGTCTCCCGTCTCTCCTGTCTTGTAGTCAGTCTCCTGTCTCTCCTGTCTTGTAGTCAGTCTCCTGTCTCTCCTGTCTTGTAGTCAGTGTCCCGTCTCTCCTGTCTTGTAGTCAGTCTCCTGTCTTGTAGTCAGTGTCCTGTCTCTCATGTCTTGTAGTCAGTGTCCCGTCTCACCTGTCTTGGTGTCAGTCTCCTGTCTCTCCTGTCTTGTAGTCAGTGTCCCGTCTCTCCTGTCTTGGTGTCAGTCTCCTGTCTCTCCTGTCTTGTAGTCAGTGTCCTGTCTCTCCTGTCTTGCAGTCAGTCTCCTGTCTCTCCTGTCTTGTAGTCAGTGTCCCGTCTCTCCTGTCTTGGTGTCAGTCTCCTGTCTCTCATGTCTTGTAGTCAGTCTCCTGTCTCTCCTGTCTTGTTGTCAGTCTCCTGTCTCTCCTGTCTTGTTGTCAGTCTCCTGTCTCTCCTGTCTTGTTGTCAGTCTCCTGTCTCTCCTGTCTTGTAGTCAGTGTCCCGTCTCTCCTGTCTTGTAGTCAGTCTCCTGTCTCTCCTGTCTTGTAGTCAGTGTCCCGTCTCTCCTGTCTTGTAGTCAGTCTCCTGTCTTGTAGTCAGTGTCCTGTCTCTCCTGTCTTGTAGTCAGTCTCCTGTCTCTCCTGTCTTGTTGTCAGTCTCCTGTCTCTCCTGTCTTGTTGTCAGTCTCCTGTCTCTCATGTCTTGTAGTCAGTCTCCTGTCTCTCCTGTCTTGTAGTCAGTCTCCTGTCTCTCCTGTCTTGTTGTCAGTCTCCTGTCTCTCCTGTCTTGTTGTCAGTCTCCTGTCTCTCCTGTCTTGTTGTCAGTCTCCTGTCTCTCCTGTCTTGTAGTCAGTTTCCCGTCTCTCCTGTCTTGTAGTCAGTCTCCTGTCTCTCCTGTCTTGTTGTCAGTCTCCTGTCTCTCATGTCTTGTAGTCAGTGTCCCGTCTCTCCTGTCTTGTAGTCAGTGTCCCGTCTCTCCTGTCTTGTAGTCAGTCTCCTGTCTCTCCTGTCTTGTTGTCAGTCTCCTGTCTCTCCTGTCTTGTTGTCAGTCTCCTGTCTCTCATGTCTTGTAGTCAGTCTCCTGTCTCTCCTGTCTTGTAGTCAGTCTCCTGTCTCTCCTGTCTTGTTGTCAGTCTCCTGTCTCTCCTGTCTTGTTGTCAGTCTCCTGTCTCTCCTGTCTTGTTGTCAGTCTCCTGTCTCTCCTGTCTTGTAGTCAGTTTCCCGTCTCTCCTGTCTTGTAGTCAGTCTCCTGTCTCTCCTGTCTTGTTGTCAGTCTCCTGTCTCTCATGTCTTGTAGTCAGTGTCCCGTCTCTCCTGTCTTGTAGTCAGTGTCCCGTCTCTCCTGTCTTGTTGTCAGTCTCCTGTCTCTCCTGTCTTGTAGTCAGTGTCCCGTCTCTCCTGTCTTGTAGTCAGTGTCCTGTCTCTCCTGTCTTGTAGTCAGTGTCCCGTCTCTCCTGTCTTGTTGTCAGTCTCCTGTCTCTCCTGTCTTGTAGTCAGTGTCCCGTCTCTCCTGTCTTGTAGTCAGTGTCCTGTCTCTCCTGTCTTGTTGTCAGTCTCTCCCGTCTCTCCTGTCTTGTAGTCAGTCTCCTGTCTCTCCTGTCTTGTAGTCAGTGTCCCGTCTCTCCTGTCTTGTTGTCAGTCTCCTGTCTCTCCTGTCTTGTAGTCAGTGTCCCGTCTCTCCTGTCTTGTAGTCAGTGTCCTGTCTCTCCTGTCTTGTAGTCAGTCTCCCCGTCTCTCCTGTTTTGTAGTCAGTCTCCTGTCTCTCCTGTCTTGTAGTCAGTCTCCAGTCTCTCCTGTCTTGTAGTCAGTCTCCAGTCTCTCCTGTCTTGTAGTCAGTCTCCTGTCTCTCCTGTCTTGTAGTCAGTGTCCCGTCTCTCCTGTCTTGTAGTCAGTCTCATGTCTCTGTATTGTATTCAGTCTCCTGTCTTGTAGTCAGTCTCCTGTCTCTCCTGTCTTGTAGTCAGTCTCCTGTCTCTCCTGTCTTGTAGTCAGTCTCCTATCTTGCAGTCAGTCTCCTGTCTTGTAGTCAATCTCCTGTCTTGTAGTCAGTCTCCTGTCTTGTAGTCAGTCTCCTGTCTTGTAGTCAGTGTCCCGTCTCTCCTGTCTTGTAGTCAGTCCTCCCCGTCTCTCCTGTCTTGTAGTCAGTCTCCTGTCTCTCCTGTCTTGTAGTCAGTGTCCCGTCTCTCCTGTCTTGTAGTCAGTCTCCTGTCTCTCCTGTCTTGTAGTCAGTCTCCTGTCTCTCCTGTCTTGTTGTCAGTCTCCTGTCTCTCCTGTCTTGTAGTCAGTGTCCCGTCTCTCCTGTCTTGTAGTCAGTCTCCAGTCTCTCCTGTCTCTCCTGTCTTGTAGTCAGTGTCCCGTCACTCCTGTCTTGTAGACAGTGTCCCGGCTCTCCTGTCTTGTAGTCAGTCTCCAGTCTTTCCTGTCTTGTAGTCAGTCTCCTGTCTCTCCTGTCTTGTAGTCAGTCTCCTGTCTCTCCTGTCTTGTAGTCAGTCTCCTGTCTCTCCTGTCTTGTAGTCAGTGTCCTGTCTCTCCTGTCTTGCAGTCAGTCTCCTGTCTCTCCTGTCTTGTAGTCAGTCTCCTGTCTCTCCTGTCTTGTAGTCAGTGTCCTGTCTCTCCTGTCTTGTAGTCAGTGTCCTGTCTCTCCTGTCTTGTAGTCAGTGTCCCGTCTCTCCTGTCTTGTTGTCAGTCTCCTGTCTCTCCTGTCTTGTAGTCAGTGTCCCGTCTCTCCTGTCTTGTAGTCAGTGTCCTGTCTCTCCTGTCTTGTTGTCAGTCTCCCATCTCTCCTGTCTTGTAGTCAGTCTCCTGTCTCTCCTGTCTTGTAGTCAGTGTCCCGTCTCTCCTGTCTTGTTGTCAGTCTCCTGTCTCTCCTGTCTTGTAGTCAGTGTCCCGTCTCTCCTGTCTTGTAGTCAGTGTCCTGTCTCTCTTGTCTTGTAGTCAGTGTCCTGTCTCTCCTGTCTTGTAGTCAGTGTCCTGTCTCTCCTGTCTTGTAGTCAGTCTCCTGTCTCTCCTGTATGAACGGCCCAGTTGACACACTGCTAAAGGGTTGGGTTTAAATCACGGCCCAAAAGGACAAAACCAAAATCACTTCCCTTTCTTGAATGATATTTCACAACCACCAGACCGCGTTTACCGTTAGAGGCCTTTTAAATACCGTGACAGTACACACACACACACACACACACACACACACACACACACACACACACACACACACACACACACACACACACACACACACACACACACACACACACACACACACACACACACACACACACACACACACACACACACACATAAATACACGACACAGAACTCTTCCTGTCCGTTCATGCTTTACTAAACAAAATATGCCGACTGTCCGTCTGTCTGTCCAGTTCTCTCGTCTCAATAAAGTTTTCCCCACGCAGTTTGTCGTTAGTCCCTCCAGTAAAGACTCCCCACTACATTTCCAGCTCTACTATTGGTTGGGGAAGAACTCTTCCATCCAACCGTCACTTGAGTCCAAGTCCGACCCTGTCCCGTCGGCCAATCCGAACCCTCCGCCCGACGGCGCCACCTGCCCGCCAACGTATCCATAAGATGACAGGTCTTGACTAGACGTCCTCTGGTAGCCCTGAGGCTGACCTCCGACCCCTACCCCTCCTTGTCCCACATACCCTCCTCCACCGCCAGGGCCCACCCCCATTGCCGGCCCCTGTCCAAAGGCCCCCATGTTGGGCACGCCCTGGCCCATCACCCCCTGTCCCGGCATGACCATGGGTCTGGGCTGGTTGGTCCTTGGCTGTCCTGGTCCAGCCATGTGAGGGGCAATCATGGGCCCGGCCATGCCGGCCGCAGGGTTCATAGCCCTGGGGTCCATGGGCTGGCCCTGACCCATAGCCTGGGGGTGGCCCTGTGGGTGCCCAGGGAAGTGTTGCTTGGCAAGGCGTGGGTGTGGAGGCTGTTGTCCGGGTCCAGGCTGCATGGAGCCGTAGCCCCCCTGGGCCGAGCCAAAGCCCACCATATCGCCTGTAGTCCTGCCGGGTCCTCCTACCCCTCCTGGCCCTCCCATCCCCTGGAGGGACTGCCCCTGCTGGGGTGGCCACCCTCCCATCCCTCCCTGTGGTCCTCCTCCTCCCGGTCCTCCTCCAATTCCCAGCATGCCCTGCAACCTCTGGGCCTGGGCTTTGGGCGGCCCCTTGAGGGGCTGCTGGGACATGGAGTTCATCATCATCCCCTGTGGTCCTCCGTATCCTCCTCCCACCTGCCTCTGGACCTGCGCTGCTGGGTTGTGTCCTGGTGGAAGACCCATGGAGGCCTGGACGCTTTGGTTCTGGTGCTGCATCATTTGGCTCATGGAGGGGTTGAGGCTGTAGAGGGACTGCTGGCCGGCTCCCTGCCCGCCGTAGGGGAGGCCCATGTCGGGTTGGGGACCCACCGAGCCCCCTGGGATGCCCTGGTTCATCTGGACCATCTGCTGGTTCTGTTGTTGTTGTTGTTGTTGTTGGAGGAGACGGGTGGCGCGGATGTTCTGGAGGGCCTGGCTCCTCACCGCCATCTCCTGGGGTGATCCTGGTGGGACAGAAAGGAAAGAGGAGAGGTTAGAGGGAGGAGAGAGAGAGAGGACAGGAGGGGAGGAGAGAGAGGGGACAGGAGGGGAGGAGAGAGAGAGGACAGGAGGGGAGGAGAGAGAGGAGAGGTTAGAGGGAGGAGAGAGAGGGGACAGGAGGGGAGGAGAGAGCGAGGACAGGAGGGGAGGAGAGATGGCAGGACAGGAGGGGAGGAGAGAGAGGGGAGGAGAGGAGGAGAGAGAGGACAGGAGTGGAGGAGAGAGAGGACAGGAGGGGAGGAGAGAGCGAGGACAGGAGGGGAGGAGAGATGACAGGACAGGAGGGGAGGAGAGAGAGGGGAGGAGAGGAGGAGAGAGAGGACAGGAGGGGAGGAGAGAGAGGGGACAGGAGGGGAGGAGAGAGAGAGGACAGGAGGGGAGGAGAGATGACAGGACAGGAGGGGAGGAGAGAGAGAGGACAGGAGGGGAGGAGAGAGAGGGGACAGGAGGGGAGGAGGAGAGAGAGGACAGGAGGGGAGGAGAGAGAGAGGACAGGAGGGGAGGAGAGAGAGAGGACAGGAGGGGAGGAGAGATGACAGGACAGGAGGGGAGGAGAGAGAGAGGACAGGAGTGGAGGAGAGAGAGGGGACAGGAGGGGCAGAGAGAGAGATGACAGGAGGGGAGGAGAGAGAGGGGACATGAGGGGAGGAGAGAGAGGGGAGGAGAGGAGGAGAGAGATGACAGGAGTGGAGGAGAGAGAGGACAGGAGGGGAGGAGAGAGAGAGGACAGGAGGGGAGGAGAGATGACAGGACAGGAGGGTAGGAGACAGGAGGGGAGGAGAGAGAGAGGACAGGAGGGGAGGAGAGAGAGGGGACAGGAGGGGCAGAGAGAGAGAGGACAGGAGGGGAGGAGAGAGAGAGGACAGGAGGGGAGGAGAGAGAGAGGACAGGAGGGGAGGAGAGAGAGAGGACAGGAGGGGAGGAGAGAGAGGGGAGGAGAGGAGGAGAGAGGACAGGAGTGGAGGTGAGAGAGGACAGGAGGGGAGGAGAGAGAAGACAGGAGGGTAGGAGAGAGAGGACAGGAGGGGAGGAGAGGTGAGGACAGGAGGGGAGGAGAGAGGGGGGACAGGGGGGGAGGAGCGAGAGAGGACAGGAGGGGAGAGAGAGGACAGGAGGAGAGGAGCGAGAGAGGACAGGAGGGGAGAGAGAGGACAGGAGGAGAGAAAGAGGACAGGAGGAGAGAGAGGACAGGAGGAGAGAGAGGACAGGAGGAGAGAGAGGACAGGACGGGAGAGAGAGGACAGGAGGGGAGAGAGAGGACAGGAGGGGAGAGAGAGGACAGGAGGGGAGAGAGAGGACAGGAGGGGAGAGAGAGGACAGGAGGAGAGAGAGAGGACAGGAGGAGAGAGGGGACAGGAAGGGAGAGAGAGGACAGGAGGGGAGAGAGAGGACAGGAGGAGAGAGAGAGGACAGGAGGAGAGAGGGGACAGGAAGGGAGAGAGGACAGGAGGGGAGGAGAGAGGACAGGAGGAGAGAGGGGACAGGAAGGGAGAGAGAGGACAGGAGGAGAGAGAGAGGACAGGAAGAGAGAGAGGACAGGAGGGGAGGAGAGAGAGGGGACAGGAGGAGAGAGGGGACAGGAAGGGAGAGAGGACAGGAGGGGAGGAGAGAGGACAGGAAGAGAGAGAGGACAGGAGGGGAGAGAGAGGACAGGAAGAGAGAGAGGACAGGAGGGGAGGAGAGAGGACAGGAGGAGAGAGGGGACAGGAAGGGAGAGAGAGGACAGGAGGAGGAGAGAGAGGACAGGAAGAGAGAGAGGACAGGAGGGGAGGAGAGAGAGGGGACAGGAGGAGAGAGGGGACAGGAAGGGAGAGAGGACAGGAGGGGAGGAGAGAGGACAGGAGGAGAGAGGGGACAGGAAGGGAGAGAGAGGACAGGAGGAGAGAGAGAGGACAGGAAGAGAGAGAGGACAGGAGGGGAGGAGAGAGAGGGGACAGGAAGGGAGAGAGGACAGGAGGGGAGGAGAGAGGACAGGAAGAGAGAGAGGACAGGAGGGGAGAGAGAGGACAGGAAGAGAGAGAGGACAGGAGGGGAGGAGAGAGAGAGGACAGGAGGAGAGAGGGGACAGGAAGGGAGAGAGGACAGGAGGGGAGGAGAGAGGACAGGAGGAGAGAAGAGGACAGGAGGAGAGAGAGGACAGGAGGAGAGAGAGGACAGGAGGAGAGAGAGGACAGGACGGGAGAGAAGAGGACAGGAGGGAGAGAGAGGACAGGAGGGGGAGAGAGAGGACAGGAGGGGAGAGAGAGGACAGGAGGAGAGCAAGAGGACAGGAGGAGAGAGAGGACAGGAGGAGAGAGAGGACAGGAGGAGAGAGAGGACAGGACGGGAGAGAGAGGACAGGAGGGGAGAGAGAGGACAGGAGGGGAGAGAGAGGACAGGAGGGGAGAGAGAGGACAGGAGGGGAGAGAGAGGACAGGAGGAGAGAGAGAGGACAGGAGGAGAGAGGGGACAGGAAGGGAGAGAGAGGACAGGAGGGGAGAGAGAGGACAGGAGGAGAGAGAGAGGACAGGAGGAGAGAGGGGACAGGAAAGGGAGAGAGGACAGGAGGGGAGGAGAGAGGACAGGAGGAGAGAGGGGACAGGAAGGGAGAGAGAGGACAGAGGAGAGAGAGAAGAGGACAGGAGAGAGAGAGAGGACAGGAGGGGAGGGGAGGAGAGGGGACAGGAGGAGAGAGGGGGGCAGGAAGGGAGAGAGGACAGGAGGGGAGGAGACGGAGGACAGGAAGAGAGAGAGGACAGGAGGGGAGAGAGAGGACAGGAAAGAGAGAGACAGGAGGGGAGGAGAGAGGACAGGAGGAGAGAGGGGACAGGAAGGGAGAGAGAGGACAGGAGGACAGAGGAGAGGGACAGGAAGAGAGAGAGACAGGAGGGAGGAGAGAGAGGGGACAGGAGGAGAGAGGGGACAGGAAGGGAGAGAGGACAGGAGGGGAGGAGAGAGGACAGGAGGAGAGAGGGGACAGGAAGGGAGAGAGAGGACAGGAGGAGAGAGAGAGGACAGGAAGAGAGAGAGGACAGGAGGGGAGGGAGGAGGGGAACATAAGGGAGAAGGACAGGAGGGGAGGAGAGAGGACAGGAAGAGAGAGAGGACAGGAGGGAGAGAGAGGACAGGAAGAGAGAGGAGGACAGGAGGGGAGGAGAGAGAGAGGACAGGAGGAGAGAGGGGACAGGAAGGGAGAGAGGACAGGAGGGGAGGAGAGAGGACAGGAGGAGAGAGGGGACAGGAAGAGAGAGAGGACAGGGGGGAGGAGAGAGAGGGGACAGGGGGAGGAGCGAGAGAG
>NW_022261984.1:9876082-9883582 GCF_002021735.2 Oncorhynchus kisutch | reverse complement strand
GTAGTGACGATGCAGTGCCTTAGACCGCTGTGCCCTCCGGAGGCGCGATGAGACAGGCTTTATAATGAAACAGTCCACGATGCAAGAAATCCTAGAAAAGAACAACGAAATGAAGGGATGGAAATAAAGGTGAAAAGCATCTTGGGACTTACCTATTACCCAGAATGCACCACGGGAGGTCAGGAGGTCACAGCAGAAGGGGGAAGGAGAAGAGAAGAACAACACATTAGATCACTGCAACTGAACAAGGCAACATTCCACAGTCCAGAGTCAATAAGACACTCAACTGGTTTCATTAGTCCACCACCAAACAGAAAAGGTGGAAGCTTCTCTACTACACTGACTGACTGCTCATACCTAGCCAGACCACTGACTGACTGCTCATACCCAGCCAGACCACCTACTGACTGCTCATACCCAGCCAGACCACCTACTGACTGCTCATACCCAGCCAGACCACCGACTGACTGCTCATACCTAGCCACTGACTGACTGCTCATACCTAGCCAGACCACTGACTGACTGCTCATACCTAGCCAGACCACCACCTGACTGCTCATACCTAGCCAGACCACTGACTGACTGCTCATACCTAGCCAGACCACTGACTGACTGCTCATACCCAGCCAGACCACAGATTGACTGCTCATACCCAGCCAGACCACCTACTGACTGCTCATACCCAGCCAGGCCACCGACTGACTGCTCATACCCAGCCAGACCACCGACTGACTGCTCATACCCAGCCAGACCACCGACCGACTGCTCATACCTAGCCAGACCACCTACTGACTGCTCATACCTAGCCACTGACTGACTGCTCATACCTAGCCAAGACCACTGACTGACTGCTCATACCTAGCCAGACCACCACCTGACTGCTCATACCTAGCCAGACCACTGACTGACTGCTCATACCTAGCCAGACCACTGACTGACTGCTCATACCTAGCCAGACCACTGACTGACTGCTCATACCTAGCCAGACCACTGACTGACTGCTCATACCTAGCCAGACCACTGACTGACTGCTCATACCCAGCCAGACCACCTACTGACTGCTCATACCTAGCCAGACACCTACTGACTGCTCATACCTAGCCAGACCACCTACTGACTGCTCATACCCAGCCAGACCACCGACTGACTGCTCATACCCAGGCAGACCACTGACTGACTGCTCATACCTAGCCAGACCACCTACTGACTGCTATACCTAGCCAGACCACTGACTGACTGCTCATACCTAGCCAGACCACTGACTGACTGCTAATACCTAGCCAGACCACCACCTGACTGCTCATACCTAGCCAGACCACTGACTGACTGCTCATACCTAGCCAGACCACTGACTGACTGCTCATACCTAGCCAGACCACTGACTGACTGCTCATACCCAGCCAGACCACCTACTGACTGCTCATACCTAGCCAGACCACCTACTGACTGCTCATACCCAGCCAGACCACCGACTGACTGCTCATACCCAGGCAGACCACTGACTTACTGCTCATACCTAGCCAGACCACCTACTGACTGCTCATACCTAGCCACTGACTGACTGCTCATACCTAGCCAGACCACTGACTGACTGCTCATACCTAGCCAGACCTACTGACTGCTCATACCCAGCCAGACCACTGACTGACTGCTCATACCCAGCCAGACCACCTACTGACTGCTCATAGCTAGCCAGACCACCTACTGACTGCTCATACCCAGCCAGCCCACCGACTGACTGCTCATACCCAGCCAGACCACTGACTGACTGCTCATACCCAGCCAGACCACCGACTGACTGCTCATACCTAGCCACCGACTGACTGCTCATACCCAGCCAGACCACTGACTGACTGCTCATACCTAGCCAGACCTACTGACTGCTCATACCCAGCCAGACCACTGACTGACTGCTCATACCCAGCCAGACCACCTACTGACTGCTCATAGCTAGCCAGACCACCTACTGACTGCTCATAGCTAGCCAGACCACCTACTGACTGCTCATACCCAGCCAGCCCACCGACTGACTGCTCATACCCAGCCAGACCACTGACTGACTGCTCATACCCAGCCAGACCACCGACTGACTGCTCATACCTAGCCACCGACTGACTGCTCATACCCAGCCAGACCACTGACTGACTGCTCATACCTCGCCAGACCACTGACTGACTGCTCATACCTAGCCAGACCACCGACTGACTGCTCATACCTAGCCAGAACACTGACTGACTGCTCATACCTAGCCAGACCACTGACTGACTGCTCATACCTAGCCAGACCACTGACTGACTGCTCACACCCAGCCAGACCACCGACTGACTGCTCACACCCAGCCAGACCACCTACTGACTGCTCATACTCAGCCAGACCACCGACTGACTGCTCATACCTAGCCAGACCACTGACTGACTGCTCATACCCAGCCAGACCACCGACTGCCTGCTCATACCCAGCCAGTCCACCGACTAACTGCTCATACCTAGCCAGACCACCGACTGACTGCTCATACCCAGCCAGACCACCGACTGACTGCTCATACCCAGCCAGACCACTGACTGCTCATACCCAGCCAGACCACCGACTGACTGCTCATACCTAGCCACCGACTGACTGCTCATACCCAGCCAGACCACCGACTGACTGCTCATACCTAGCCACTGACTGACTGCTCATACCCAGCCAGACCACTGACTGACTGCTCACACCTAGCCAGACCACCGACTGACTGCTCATACCCAGCCAGACCACCGACTGACTGCTCATACCTAGCCACCGACTGACTGCTCATACCTAGCCAGACCACTGACTGACTGCTCATACCCAGCCAGACCACTGACTGACTGCTCATACCCAGCCAGACCACTGACTGACTGCTCATACCCAGCCAGACCACTGACTGTCTGCTCATACCTAGCCAGACCACCGACTGACTGCTCATACCTAGCCAGACCACCGACTGACTGCTCATACTATCTTAAAACACTGAACAGTTGGGGCCAAAAAGGACATGCTGTCAGATTCTGTGAAGTTGTGAGCTAATAAAGATGGCTACCAGGGGGTCAAGACAGCGGCAGACAGAATGTGTTCTTCAGATGGGTGCAGATGGGAGGAGAGGAAACCATTAAAGACTATTGGGCTGTAGGTCTCCCCTCTATTTCCTGTCTTCACTAGGTCTACCTTCTGACTGTCTCTCTCTCCTGTCTTCACTAGGTCTACCTTCTGACGGTCTCTCTCTCCTGTCTTCACTAGGTCTACCTTCTGACTGTCTCTCTCTCCTGTCTTCACTAGGTCTACCTTCTGAATGTCTCTCTCTCCTGTCTTCACTAGGTCTACCTTCTGACTGTCTCTCTCCTGTCTTCACTAGGTCTACCTTCTGACTGTCTCTCTCCTGTCTTCACTAGGTCTACCTTCTGACTTTTGACTATCTGTTCTTCTGACCCTCTCTCTCTCTCTCCCCCCTGTCTGTCCCTCTCCTCTCCCCGCCTCCCTCTCGTTCTCTCTTCACTCCTTTACCTCAGATAACCCCCAACACGGCTCTACGTCTCTCTGTCGTCCTCTCTCTTTCCCTGGCCCTCTATATCCCACCCTCTCAGTGTGTGTTGACTCAGCAAACAGCCTCTGATCCCCACTAAGGTTTTAGGGAGCAGACTCCTCCTGGTCCCCACCCTCACAGCCTAGTGACAAACAATGACCTGCTCACGTACACAACTAACTAGTGGAATCCTACCCCACTACTACAGGCTGTCTAAGGAGTGGATTACACAATGTGTTTACCAACAACACCTATAAACTACTTCATCCCCCCTACACCCCCACCCCTCTTTAGTCACCGCCCCCTTTCATCTGGGGACGGGTAAAAGATCCCCATCGATTGTGTGTGTGTGTGTGTGTGTGTGTACGTACGTGTGTGTGTATATGGTGTGTGTGTCACGGTGTGTGTGTGTGTCACGGTGTGTGTGTGTGTCACGGTGTGTGTGTGTGTGTCACGGTGTGTGTGTGTGTGTGTGTCACGGTGTGTGTGTGTGTCACGGTGTGTGTGTCATGGTGTGTGTGTGTGTCTGTATATGGTGTGTGTGTGTGTGTGTGTCACGGTATGTGTGTGTCACGGTGTGTGTCACGGTGTGTGTCACGGTGTGTGTCACGGTGTGTGTCACGGTGTGTGTCTGTATATGGTGTGTGTGTGTGTGTGTGTGTGTCACGGTGTGTGTGTCACGGTGTGTGTGTCATGGTGTGTGCATGTGTTTGAAAATGGTGTGTGTGTGTGTGTGTATGTGTGTATATGGTGTGTGTGTGTGTGTGTCACGGGGTGTGTGTGTGTGTCATGGTGTGTCTGTCATAGTGTGTGCGTGTGTCTGTATATGGTGTGTGTGTGTGTGCATGTATATGGTGTGTGTGTGTGTGTGTGTGTATATATGGTGTGTGTGTGTGTGTGTGTGTGTGTGTGTATATGGTGTGTGTGTGTGCATGTATATGGTGTGTGTGCGTGCATGTATATGGTGTGTGTGTGTGTGTATATGGTGTGTGTGTGTGTGTGTGTGTGTGTGTGTGTGTGTGTGTGTGTGTGTGTGTGTGTATATGGTGTGTGTGTGTGTGTGTGTGTATATGGTGTGTGTGTGTGTGTGTGTGTGTGTATATGGTGTGTGTGCATGTATATGGTGTGTGTGCATGTATATGGTGTGTGTGTGTGTATATGGTGTGTGTGCATGTATATGGTGTGTGTGCATGTATATGGTGTGTGTGCATGTATATGGTGTGTGTGTGTGTGTGTGTATATATGGTGTGTGTGCATGTATATGGTGTGTGTGCATGTATATGGTGTGTGTGTGTGTATATGGTGTGTGTGCGTGTATATTGTGTGTGTGTGTGTATATGGTGTGTGTGCATGTATATGGTGTGTGTGCATGTATATGGTGTGTGTGCATGTATATGGTGTGTGTGTGTGTATATGGTGTGTGTGTGTGTATATGGTGTGTGGTGTTACGAGAGCTGCTCCACTCTTCCTCCTTGAGGGCTCTTTATGCATCTATAAAACGCTTGAGCGATTCTAAGACACCAACCCCCCTCCTCTCTCTCTCTTTCCATCCCCCTCTCACCACCTGCTAATAGCCCTGTCTTGCTCTCTTCACCCCCTCAGCCCTAAACACAACCTACTGCCCTGACACACACACACACACACACACACACACACACACACACACACACACACACCACACACACAATCTAACCAATAGTCTCCATCCTCCTAAGTGACAAAACCTCACACTATCATTCTCTTCATCCCCCCCATTTCTCTCCCTCCTTCCATTCTCCTCCCTCCCTCCCTCTCTTAAAGACCCCAGTCTGCCTCTCAAGAGAGGGGGAGGGAGAGGGGGATGACTCCAATTAAACAAGTGCAGGGGTCTTGTCGCTATGGTGACAGCAGCCACGGTGACAGTGAGACCTCTTTGAGCCCCTCCATACGTGTGCGCACGTGTACACACACCAGACGCCTCAGAGGAAATTGAGACGGCATGAGAAAGAGACAGAGAGACACAAAGAGACAGAGAGAGAGAGACAGGCTAAAGACGGCTGTCTTTAGCCCGGACGTCTTTAGCCTGGACGTCTTTAGCCTGGACGTCTTTAGCCTGGACGTCTTTAGCCTCTTTAGCCTGGACGTCTTAGCCTCTTTAGCCTGGAAGTCTTTAGCCTCTTTAGCCTGGAAGTCTTTAGCCTCTTTAGCCTGGAAGTCTTTAGCCTCTTTAGCCTGGAAGTCTTTAGCCTCTTTAGCCTGGACGTCTTTAGCCTCTTTAGCCCGGCCGTCTTTAGCCTGGACGTCTTAGCCTCTTTAGCCCGGACGTCTTTAGCCTCTTTAGCCTGGACGTCTTTAGCCCGGACGTCTTTAGCCTCTTTAGCCTGGACGTCTTTAGCCTCTTTAGCCTGGACGTCTTTAGCCTCTTTAGCCTGGACGTCTTTAGCCTCTTTAGCCCGGCCGTCTTTAGCCTGGACGTCTTTAGCCCGGACGTCTTTAGCCCGGACGTCTTAGCCTGGACGTCTTTAGCCCGGACGTCTTTAGCCCGGACGTCTTTAGCCCGACGTCTTTAGCCCGGACGTCTTTAGCCCGGACGTCTTTAGCCCGGACGTCTTTAGCCTCTTTAGCCCGGCTAAAAACATAGCTGACTAGCTAGCCGTTTAAGCTTCCCACATCTCCATGTGAAATAATCTGATTTCTATATATTTTTTTTAAAACATGCCCTGGTAAATCCTGTTCCTACTTGCTGGTGAACCCTAAAACATTACCCCAGGTTGATATGCTGCTTGTGTTCCCATATCAGCCAAAAACAGAACGTCATGTTCTGGTCACACAGAGAGAAAGAACACGGTTATCTCTGTTTTAGCCTCGAATAACATCACTTCTAAACTACATAAATAATCATAAATAAATAGATGTTTGGGGGGATTCAATGAGGCTGTTTGGCTTTTAGTTTCAACAGTCTGCGTTGATATGTGGTCTGTAGATCAGACCAGGGAACCAAGCACACTTCGTTGCCTACACAACACTGCCCCCATGGCTACGCAGGGAATGTGGCACAGGAGTACGTTAAACGTTGGCGCGCACTACAAGGAGCCTGTCGGCCTGTTTTCTGTGTAGACTCCTTCAGTGCTAAACGCGTGTGGTGTCTGTCCGCACATAACCGTACAACACAGTGTGTGTAGACCTATGTGTATTAGCGTGAGTGTTTGACCTGTTAGTGTGTGTGTGTGTGTGTGTGTGTCAGACCTGTGTCTTTAGTACACTTGCAGTAATCCTCTTAGCGTATGCTGGGTGAAGCTCAGAGGTTCTGTATTATATAACCTGTTCTAATCCACACACACACACGTCAAGGCAGGCAGAACAGAAGTGACAGCCCCTGGAGACAGTAGACTACAGCCACTCAACCCACTGCTACGAGCTGTGATCAACTAAGTCAGCTTGAACTGGTTAGCACAACACTCTGGATAATAATCCTACAATCTATGTCATTCTATAAATACATAGAATCGATAGATTCAAACCAACATAACATAAAGCCTATTAGAAATCCCTGCATCAGTCCCGTTAACCAGTTTGGATTGGAGGGCAACAGGGGGGGCTATGACAACTCTTCCCCTCTTCCATTACCTCTCTCCTTCTTCACATATCCTCTCCATATGAAACTCAAAACATTTCACACCCTTTCAGAAATCTTTCTCTTTCCCCTTTAATGGTTGCCGGGGCAACGTCGGCCATCTTGCCACGGCCGGTGCACATCAGAGACGCAGTGACAGAGAGACACAGAGAGACACAGAGAGACACAGAGAGAGCACAGACAGACAGACAGAGAGAGAGAACAGACAGACAGAGGGGGACAGACAGACAGAGAGGGGGACAGACAGACAGAGAGGGGGACAGACAGACAGAGAGAGAGAGAGGGGGACAGAGAGAGAGAGAGAGAGGGGGACAGAGAGAGAGAGAGAGAGAGATAGAGAGAGAGAGAG
>NW_022261984.1:9846676-9875982 GCF_002021735.2 Oncorhynchus kisutch | reverse complement strand
GAGAGAGAGAGAGACACACAGAGAGAGAGGGGGACAGGAGACGGACGCCGTCTTAGCTTGTCCCAGAAACACAAGCTTAATACATTTTATAGAAGCAGGAAAAAGTGTCAATTCAGGAATGTTTATTACCTGTATTCAACTGACATATTGTATATTGGTTCATTCAGATGTTCAATTTTAAAGATGAGAAAATAAACAATATTTTTGGCTAAGTGCTTTGTCCAGTCTAGTGCTTTGTCCAGTCTAGTGCATTGTCCAGTCTAGTGCATTGTCCAGTCCAGTGGTTTGTCCAGTCCAGTCCAGTGGTTTGTCCAGTCCAGTCCAGTGGTTTGTCCAGTCCAGTCCAGTGGTTTGTCCAGTCCAGTCCAGTGGTTTGTCCAGTCCAGTGGTTTGTCCAGTCCAGTCCAGTGGTTTGTCTAGTCCAGTCCAGTGGTTTGTCCAGTCCAGTGGTTTGTCCAGTCCAGTCCAGTGGTTTGTCCAGTCCAGTCCAGTGGTTTGTCTAGTCCAGTTGTGTGTCTAGTCCAGTGGTTTGTCCAGTCCAGTCCAGTTGTGTGTCTAGTCCAGTGGTTTTGTCCAGTCCAGTTGTGTGTCCAGTCCAGTTGTTTGTCCAGTCCAGTGGTTTGTCCAGTCCAGTCCAGTTGTGTGTCTAGTCCAGTGGTTTGTCCAGTCCAGTCCAGTTGTTTGTCCAGTCCAGTCCAGTTGTTTGTCCAGTCCAGTGGTTTGTCCAGTCCAGTCCAGTTGTGTGTCTAGTCCAGTGGTTTGTCCAGTCCAGTCCAGTTGTGTGTCTAGTCAGTGGTTTGTCCAGTCCAGTCCAGTTGTTTGTCCAGTCCAGTGGTTTGTCCAGTCCCAGTCCAGTTGTGTGTCTAGTCCAGTGGTTTGTCCAGTCCAGTCCAGTTGTTTGTCCAGTCCAGTCCAGTTGTTTGTCCAGTCCAGTCGTGTGTCTAGTCCAGTCCAGTTGTGTGTCTAGTCCAACCTCTACCACCCATCCTAATTATAGTAAACTAATGGATAACACTACTTAGGTTTCTACATTCTTTCTACATTTACAGATACAATAATTGTCTTTAGTTGGTTTTTAATCCCATCAACCATCAATTTATCTCAATTGAAATGATTCCCTTATATGAACTGTAACTCAGTAAAAATCTTTTAAATTGTTGTAATGTTATATAATGTTAGATCAGAATGTACATGAAAAACAGATCCCTGTGTTGTCCTCTGAGCCCATTCTGATGGGAGGAACTCTCTGATATTCTATGTTGTGTGGTGGGTGTTTTCTACTCGTCCATTCGGACAACTTTAATGTATATTCTTCTGTCCTGACGATGTGTATCGCTTGTCCCGGACAAGAAGACGAGCGTTAATGTGGAACCCTGCACCCCATCTCATCACACAGTCCCACTGTGAGACAGGATACAAAACACACATTTCCTTCTCGTTTCCTCCTTCTTTACACCCCCACGATTCCAGCAGACGCGTCGCGGTGCAAATGGCCGTCTAGGTGAGGATGATAAATATGACACAAAATGGAATCAGTTTACGGCAGACAGGCCCACTGCCACTGGGTGGATCTGAAACCGCTGCACCTGGGTGCCTCGGAGACACACGCCACATCCAGGGACACGTGTGTGTGTGTGTGTGTGTGTGTGTGAGAGAGAGAGAGAGAGAGAAGAGAGCGAGAGAGATAGTGTGTGTCTGTGTGAGAGAGAGATAGTGTGTGTCTGTGTGAGAGAGAGATAGTGTGTGTCTGTGAAAGAGCGATAGTGTGTGTCTGTGAGAGAGAGAGATAGTGTGTGTCTGTGAGAGAGAGAGAGATAGTGTGTGTCTGTGAGAGAGAGAGAGATAGTGTGTGTCTGTGAGAGAGAGAGATAGTGTGTCTGTGTGAGAGAGAGATAGTGTGTCTGTGTGAGAGAGAGATAGTGTGTGTCTGTGTGAGAGAGAGAGAGTGTGTGTCTGTGTGAGAGAGAGATAGTGTGTGTCTGTGTGAGAGAGAGAGAGAGAGATAGTGTGTGTCTGTGTGAGAGAGAGAGAGTGTGTGTCTGTGTGAGAGAGAGATAGTGTGTGTCTGTGAGAGAGAGAGATAGTGTGTGTCTGTGAGAGAGAGAGGTCTGTGAGAGAGAGAGAGTCTGTGAGAGAGAGAGAGAGTCTGTGAGAGAGAGAGAGAGTCTGTGAGAGAGAGAGAGAGTCTGTGAGAGAGAGAGAGAGTCTGTGAGAGAGAGAGAGAGGTCTGTGAGAGAAAGAGAGAGTCTGTGAGAGAGAGAGATAGTGTGTCTGTGAGAGAGAGAGATAGTGTGTCTGTGAGAGAGAGAGATAGTGTGTGTCTGTGTGAGAGAGAGAGAGTGTGTGTCTGTGTGAGAGAGAGATAGTGTGTGTCTGTGTGAGAGAGAGAGAGTGTGGTCTGTGTGAGAGAGAGATAGTGTGTGTCTGTGTGAGAGAGAGAGAGTGTGTGTCTGTGTGAGAGAGAGATAGTGTGTGTCTGTGTGAGAGAGAGAGAGAGAGATAGTGTGTGTCTGTGTGAGAGAGAGAGTGTGTTGTGTCTGTGTGAGAGAGAGATAGTGTGTGTCTGTGAGAGAGAGAGATAGTGTGTGTCTGTGAGAGAGAGAGAGAGTCTGTGAGAGAGAGAGAGAGTCTGTGAGAGAGAGAGAGAGTCTGTGAGAGAAAGAGAGAGTCTGTGAGAGGAGAGAGAGAGAGTCTGTGAGAGAAAGAGGAGAGTCTGTGAGAGAGAGAGAGAGTCTGTGAGAGAGAGAGAGAGTCCTGAGAGAGAGAGAGAGTCTGTGAGAGAGAGAGAGAGTCTGTGAGAGAAAGAGAGAGTCTGTGAGAGAGAGAGATAGAGTCTGTGAGAGAGAGAGAGAGAGAGTCTGAGAGAGAGAGAGAGTCTGTGAGAGAGAGAGAGAGACTGTGAGAGGAGAGAGACTGTGAGAGAGAGAGAGAGTCTGAGAGAGAGAGAGAGAGACTGAGAGAGAGACTGAGAGAGAGAGTCTGTGAGAGAGAGAGAGAGTCTGAGAGAGAGACAGAGAGACTGAGAGAGACTGAGAGAGAGAGAGACTGAGAGAGAGAGAGAGACAGAGACAGAGAGAAAGAGAAAGAGAAAGAGAAGAAAGAGAAAGAGAAAAAAAACAAGACAGTGAGGCAGGATCTCCAACAGCCTACTGGAGAGCTGAAAGACTTGAAAGCAGTAACCGACAGGGAAAGCAGTAACCAACAGTAACCGACAGGGAAAGCAGTGACCAACAGGGAAAGCAGTGACCGACAGTAACCAACAGGGAAAGCAGTAACCCAACAGGGAAAAGCAGTGACGCAACAGGGAAAGCAGTGACCAACAGGGAAAGCAGTAACCAACAGTAACCAACAGGGAAAGCAGTGACCAACAGGGAAAGCAGTGACCAACAGGGAAGCAGTGACCAACAGGGAAAGCAGTGACCAACAGGGAAAGCAGTAACCAAAGGGAAAGCAGTAACCAACAGGGAAAGCAGTAACCAACAGTAACCAACAGGGAAAGCAGTACCAACAGGGAAAGCAGTAAACAACAGTAACCAACAGGGAAGCAGTAACCAACAGGGAAAAGCAGTAACCAACAGGGAAAGCAGTGACCAAACAGGGAAAGCAGTAACCAACAGGGAAAGCAGTAACAACAGGGAAAGCAGTAACCCAACAGGGAAAAGCAGTAACCAAAGGGAAAGCAGTAACCGACAGGGAAAGCAGTAACCGACAGGGAAAGCAGTAACAACAGGGAAAGCAGTGACCGACAGGGAAGCAGTAACCAACAGTAACCAACAGGGAAAGCAGTGACCAACAGGGAAAGCAGTGACCAACAGTAACCAACAGTGACCAACAGTAACCAACAGTGACCAACAGGGAAAGCAGTGACCAACAGGGAAAGCAGTAACCGACAGGGAAAGCAGTAACCGACAGGGAAAGCAGTAACCAACAGGGAAAGCAGTGACCAACAGGGAAAGCAGTGACCGACAGTAACCAACAGTGACCAATAGGGAAAGCAGTAACCAACAGGGAAAGCGCTCGAGTTCAGCCGCCACTGATGAATGACCTCGTTAGCCAGCAAAGCTTTGAATGGTCTTTGACCCGTTGAGCCACAATGGAGCCCAGTTTCAGGTTGTGAATGGTCTTTGACCCAGCACAATGTGCAACCAGCCTGGGTTGAGCCAAAATGAGGCCCAGTTTCAGGTTGTGAATGGTCTTTGACCCAGCACAATGTGCAACCAGCCTGGGAAGAGCCACAATGAAGTCCAGTTTCAGGTTGTGAATGGTCTTTGACCCAGCACAATGTGCAACCAGCCTGGGTTGAGCCACAATGAAGCCCAGTTTCAGGTTGTGAATGGTCTTTGACCCAGCACAATGTGCAACCAGCCTGGGTTGAGCCACAATGAGGCCCAGTTTCAGGTTGTGAATGGTATTTGACCCAGCACAATGTGCAACCAGCCTGGGTTGAGCCACAATGAGGCCCAGTTTCAGGTTGTGAATGGTCTTTGACCCAGCACAATGTGCAACCAGCCTGGGTTGAGCCACAATGAAGCCCAGTGAAGGCTGCCTGACACGACCGAGAGGAACGCGGGAGGAAGTGGTTTTGCCTTTCTGTCTGTGACGCAACAGAGAGAGGCAAGCATGCTGGTACACACACACACACACACACAGATACACACACAGAGAGAGAACACACACTGAGAGAACACACTTACACACACCACGAACCGAAACACAGATAGATGTGTAATCCAAGATAACGATTGAGATCACAGAGAATGGGAGAGAAAGAATGCGCGAGAGAGAGAGACAGAGAGACAGAGAGACAGAGTGTGTGATTGTGTTTTAGCTCATTATCAGTGGTGGACCCATGTGACCACCAGGGAGAATGAATCACACACACAATATTCGTTCTCGGTAAACTCTCCCTAGAGCCCGCCTCACAGTATTGAAACGACGGCTTGTGTGTGTGTGTGTGTGTGTGTGTGTGTGTGTGTGTGTGTGTGTGTGTGTGTGTGTGTGTGAGAGAGGAAGAGGAGTGTGTGCTCGTCATCAACAGTGTGTGATTGTGACTATGAGTTGGTCCTACACAAAAACAATGTGGGGACACACACACACACTTCATATGAACGCTCCCTCTGAATGTTGTCGTCTAATTAAAGGCACATGTAGGCAAGGCACACACACACACACACACACCTAATTGCAGAGAGACCCTGCAAGAGAGGAGAGAGAGAATAGATAGCACAAGAAGAGAGATCAAGAGGGATGTCAATAGGTTGATATGCAAAGTATTTGAAAGGGAAACTAACTCTAATAAATCAATGCAGGTTCCAGAACAGTTCTGCAAGAGACCACTTGAGTCTGAGAGCATCCAACTGACAGAGAGATCCCCTACTGCTCTCTATCCCACTCTCTCCTTCCCTCCCTCTCGTTCTACACAGCCGCGTTGGAGTCATATGACTCCGTACAGAGACTAAGAAGTTCTCTCTCTCTCTCGTTATTTTTAGCTCTCTCTTTTACAGATTAGTGTTCTATATTTATCCTCTTGGTGTGTTGGCCAATCAGACTGGCCCGTCCAGGAGAGAGGGTCACAGAGTTGGACACCTTCCCTTGTATCTTCAGTCCTCTGTTTCCTCTGCAGCTCCTCCCTCCCCAGAGCTTCCCAGCCACCCCGTCTCCTCCCTCCCCAGAGCTTCCCAGCCACCCTGTCCCCTCCCTCCCGAGAGCTTCCCAGCCACCCTGTCCCCTCCCTCCCCAGAGCTTCCCAGCCACCCTGTCCCCTCCCTCCCCAGAGCTTCCCAGCCACCCTGTCCCCTCCCTCCCCAGAGCTTCCCAGAGCTTCCCAGCCACCCTGTCTCCTCCCTCCCCAGAGCTTCCCAGCCACCCTGTTCCCTCCCTCCCCAGAGCTTCCCAGCCACCCTGTCCCCTCCCTCCCCAGAGCTTCCCAGCCACCCTGTCCCCTCCCTCCCCAGAGCTTCCCAGCCACCCTGTCCCCTCCCTCCCCAGAGCTTCCCAGCCACCCTGTCTCCTCCCTCCCCAGAGCTTCCCAGCCACCCTGTCCCCTCCCTCCCCAGAGCTTCCCAGCCACCCTGTCCCCTCCCTCCCCAGAGCTTCCCAGCCACCCTGTCCCCTCCCTCCCCAGCCACCCTGTCCCCACCCTCTCTGCCCCAGTGGAAACTTTACACACAGCAGAGAGAGAGTCTCTCACTCCCGTTCCCCTGCGTGTGTGTTTTGTCTGTGTGTGTGTGTGTGTGTGTGTGTGTATTTATACACAGGTTCTACAGCATTTCTTCAGAACAAACAAAATGGATGAAATCTTTTCTAATTCATTTCAGCTCAAATGAAGGTTTGAGGCCATTAAACAACATATCATTTATTACCAATGTGTTACTCTTCCTGTTATTGGAGGGCAGCAGGGGACGAGGGCAGCAGAGGACGAGGGCAGCAGAGGACGAGGGCAGCAGAGGACGAGGGCAGCAGAGGATGAGGGCAGCAGTGGACGAGTGGACGAGGGCAGCAGTGGACGAGGGCAGCAGTGGACGAGTGGACGAGGGCAGCAGGGGACGAGGGCAGCAGGGGACGAGGGCAGCAGGGGACTAAGGCAGCAATGGACGAGTGGACGAGGGGACGAGGGCAGCAGTGGACGAGGGCAGAGTGGACGAGGGCAACAGGGGACGAGGGCAGCAGTGGACGAGGGCAGCAGTGGACGAGGGCAGCAGTGGACGAGGGCAGCAGAGGACGAGTGGACGAGGGCAGCAGTGGACGAGGGCAGCAGTGGACGAGTGGACGAGGACAGCAGTGGACAAGGGCAGCAGTGGACGAGTGGACGAGGGCAGCAGTGGACGAGGGAAGCAGTGGACGAGTGGACGAGGGCAACAGGGGACGAGGGCAGCAGGGGACGAGGGCAGCAGGGGACGAAGGCAGCAGTGGACGAGGGAAGCAGTGGACGAGGGCAACAGGGGACGAGGGCAGCAGTGGACGAGTGGACGAGGACAGCAGTGGACGAGGGCAGCAGTAGACGAGTGGACGAGGACAGCAGTGGACGAATGGACAAGGACAGCAGTGGACGAATGGACAAGGACAGCAGTGGACGAGGACAACAGTGGACGAGGGCAGCAGTGGACGAGGACAGCAGTGGACGAGGGCAGCAGTGGACGAGGGCAGCAGTGGACGAGTGGACGAGGGCAGCAGTGGACGAGTGGACGAGGGCAGCAGTGGACGAGTGGACAAGGACAGCAGTGGACGAGGACAACAGTGGACGAGGGCAGCAGTGGACGAGGACAGCAGTGGACGAGGACAGCAGTGGACGAGGACAACAGTGGACGAGGGCAGCAGTGGACGAGGGCAGCAGTGGACGAGTGGACGAGGACAGCAGTGGACGAGGGCAGCAGTGGACGAGGGCAGCAGTGGACGAGGACAGCAGTGGACGAGGACAGCAGTGGACGAGGACAGCAGTGGACGAGGGCGCTACGTTCAGTATTTAATAGTGAAATGCTTTTCAGAAAGAAATCATATTTTTTTCTAGAAGAAGAGGACATTACATAATTCTCCAAACACTTCCTCTCGAAGCCGCCCGGCTTTTTACCACAGAAACAGACACAGTCCAACTGAAACACACAGACATTCAGAAACCTCTCTCTCCCCCTCTCCTTCTCTCCCTCGCTTTCACTCTACCTAACACACAATACACTAGACACAGTACACCCCCCCTCCCCTCTCTACCTTACTCTAACACACACAGACACACACTTGACATATCTGAGCAGACAGGCAGCCTCTGCATCACAGTCACCATGACAACGTCGTGAGACAATCCGCAAAAGCAGCCAGTCCCCCGGTCACACACCCCGGAGGGAGAGATGAAGAGGAGAGATGGAGAGAGGAGCGAGCGAGAGAGAACGATATCGAGAGAAGCTGAAAGTGTGAGAGATGGAGAGAGAGACGGAGAGAGAGACGGAGCGTGTGAGAGACGGAGAGAGAGACCGAGCGTGTGAGAGACAGAGAGAGAGAGAGATGGAGAGGAGATTGAGATGAGGATAAAGAGAGAAGCGAGGGAGCGTGACTTGTACATGCTACACATGACAATAGAAAAGACACGTAACAGCAGCCTGTTCTGAAGCACAGCAGCAACACATCATAGAACAGTGGAACAGAACAGTGGACTAGAACAGTGGTATAGAACAGTGGAATAGAGCAGTGGAACAGAACAGTGGAAAAGAACAGTGTAATAGAACAGGGAACAGAACAGGGAATAGAACAGTGGAACAGAACAGTGGAATAGAACAGTGGAATAGAACAGTGGAATAGAACAGTGGAATAGAACAGGGGAATAGAACAGGGGAATAGAACAGGGGAATAGAGCAGTGGAATAGAGCAGTGGAATAGAGCAGTGGAATAGAGCAGTGGAATAGAGCAGTGGAATAGAACAGTGGAATAGAACAGTGGAATAGAACAGTGGAATAGAACAGTGGAATAGAACAGGGAATAGAGCAGTGGAATAGAGCAGTGGTATAGAACAGCGGAACAGAACAGCGGAACAGAACAGCGGAACAGAACAGCGGTATAGAACAGCGGTATAGAACAGTGGAATAGAACAGCAGAACAGAACAGTGGTATAGAACAGCGGAACAGAACAGTGGAACAGAACAGTATACAAGAGATGTGTAGTGCAGGGTTGTGGGTTGGATTCCCGCTGGGGCCGCCCATATGAAAATGTATGCCCCCACGACTGTAGGATACGTGTCTGTTGAAGGCCATATTATTATAACACTACATTATGGGCCTAGTCCCATTTTGGATGAGCCCCTAGACCAGCGGTTCCCAAACTAGGGGTCGCGACCCCAATATGAAAATGGGGTTCGTGGGAAAAATGTCACAAATCCTGAAGAAGTAAAAATGATAATATGGTCCTTGTAATGTGGTTCACCTTCAAATGTAAATGGAGAGTATTGAAATGTAAAAGACCCAATTCAACCAGAGACCAGGGAAAAGGCTGCACTAGACTGGACCAAGGCTGCACTAGACTGGACCAGGGGAAACGGCTGCACTAGACTGGACCAGGGGAAACGGCTGCACTAGACTGGACCAGGGGAAACGGCTGCACTAGACTGGACCAGGGGAAACGGCTGCACTAGACTGGACCAGGGGAAACGGCTGCACTAGACTGGACCAGGGGAAACGGCTGCACTAAACTGGACCAGGGGAAACGGCTGCACTAGACTGGACCAGGGGAAACGGCTGCACTAGACTGGACCAAGGCTGCACTAGACTGGACCAAGGCTGCACTAGACTGGACCAAGGCTGCACTAGACTGGACCAAGGCTGCACTAAGACTGGGACCAAGGCTGCACTAGACTGGACCAGGGGAACGGCTGCACTAGACTGGACCAGGGGAAACGGCTGCACTAGACTGGACCAGGGGAAACGGTTGCACTAGACTGGACCAGGGGAAACGGTTGCACTAGACTGGACCAGGGCTGCACTAGACTGGACCAGGGGGAAACGGCTGCACTAGACTGGACCAAGGCTGCACTAGACTGGACCAGGGGAAACGGTTGCACTAGACTGGACCAGGGGAAACGGCTGCACTAGACTGGACCAGGGGAAACGGCTGCACTAGACTGGACCAGGGGAAATGGCTGCACTAGACTGGACCAGGGGAAACGGTTGCACTAGACTGGACCAGGGCTGCACTAGACTGGACCAGGGGAAACGGCTGCACTAGACTGGTCCAAGGCTGCACTAGACTGGACCAGGGGAAACGCTTGCACTAGACTGGACCAGGGGAAACGCTTGCACTAGACTGGACCAGGGGAAACGCTTGCACTAGACTGGACCAGGGGAAACGCTTGCACTAGACTGGACCAGGGGAAACGGCTGCACTAGACTGGACCAGGGGAAACGGCTGCACTAGACTGGACCAGGGGAACGGCTGCACTAGACTGGACCAGGGGAAACGGCTGCACTAGACTGGACCAGGGGAAACGGTTGCACTAGACTGGACCAGGGCTGCACTAGACTGGACCAGGGGAAACGGCTGCACTAGACTGGTCCAAGGCTGCACTAGACTGGACCAAGGCTGCACTAGACTGGACCACGGCTGCACTAGACTGGACCAAGGCTGCACTAGACTGGACCAAGGCTGCACTAGACTGGACCAAGGGAAACGGCTGCACTAGACTGGACCAGGGGAAACGGCTGCACTAGACTGGACCAGGGGAAACGGCTGCACTAGACTGGACCAGGGGAAACGGCTGCACTAGACTGGACCAGGGGAAACGGCTGCACTAGACTGGACCAGGGGAAACGGCTGCACTAGACTGGACCAGGGGAAACGGCTGCACTAGACTGGACCAGGGGAAACGGCTGCACTAGACTGGACCAGGGGAAACGGCTGCACTAGACTGGACCAGGGCTGCACTAGACTGGACCAGGGGAAACGGCTGCACTAGACTGGTCCAAGGCTGCACTAGACTGGACCAAGGCTGCACTAGACTGGACCAGGGGAAACGGCTGCACTAGACTGGACCAGGGGAAACGGCTGCACTAGACTGGACCAGGGGAAACGGCTGCACTAGACTGGACCAAGGGAAACGGCTGCACTAGACTGGACCAAGGCTGCACTAGACTGGACCAGGGGAAACGGCTGCACTAGACTGGACCAGGGGAAATGGCTGCACTAGACTGGACCAGGGGAAACGGTTGCACTAGACTGGACCAGGGCTGCACTAGACTGGACCAGGGGAAACGGCTGCACTAGACTGGACCAAGGCTGCACTAGACTGGACCAGGGGAAACGGCTGCACTAGACTGGACCAGGGGAAACGGCTGCACTAGACTGGACCAAGGCTGCACTAGACTGGACCAGGGGAAACGGCTGCACTAGACTGGACCAGGGGAAACGGCTGCACTAGACTGGACCAGGGGAAACGGCTGCACTAGACAGGACCAGGGGAAACGGCTGCACTAGACAGGACCAAGGGAAACGGCTGCACTAGACTGGACCAAGGCTGCACTAGACTGGACCAGGAGAAACGGCTGCACTAGACTGGACCAGGGGAAACGGTTGCACTAGACTGGACCAGGGCTGCACTAGACTGGACCAGGGGAAACGGCTGCACTAGACTGGTCCAAGGCTGCACTAGACTGGACCAAGGCTGCACTAGACTGGACCAAGGCTGCACTAGACTGGACCAAGGCTGCACTAGACTGGACCAAGGCTGCACTAGACTGGACCAGGGGAAACGGCTGCACTAGACTGGACCAGGGGAAACGGCTGCACTAGACTGGACCAGGGGAAACGGCTGCACTAGACTGGACCAAGGCTGCACTAGACTGGACCAGGGGAAACGGCTGCACTAGAATGGACCAGGGGAAACGGCTGCACTAGACTGGACCAAGGCTGCACTAGACTGGACCAGGGGAAACGGCTGCACTAGACTGGACCAGGGGAAACGGCTGCACTAGACTGGTGAATGGGGATCAAAAAGCCCTGCCGTCTCCAATAGAGCATTAAAACTCACGGAAACGGTCAACAGTCTCATATCAGTGTGAACATGGAGTCAGCAGTGCCCTCATCTGCATCGGTGCCGCATTCAAGACAACTGGGAAATGTCCGACTTCCGACATCAGTGCGTTCAAGACAACTGGGAAATGTCCGACTTCCGACATCAGTGCGTTCAAGACAACTGGGAAATGTCCGACTTCCGACATCAGTGCGTTCAAGACAACTGGGAACTGGGGAAAAAACAAACTCCAAATGCATTTTTGTGGTTGTTGTTGTTCTTGTTGTTGTTGTTCATCAACTCGAAATTCCAACTCAGGAACTCGGGTGTCTTTCTAGCTCCGACTTTCCGACCTGAAGATCAGTGACGTCATGATCTGACCTCAGACTTTTTCCCCCCAGAGTTTCCAGTGGTCTTGAAAGCACCATAAAACAAAATATGGATCCTGTTTGGATGTGACAGCAGAGATGAACACGCCCCCCCCCCCGACGCAACATGCAACAAGCCACCCCCATCTCATTAGTGGTGGTGAGGTAAGAGACATGATGTCATCGCCCCACATTAAACGTACACATGGTCTGTTTATGACATCATTTATTTTCACACGGTTGGGGTTGAGAACGGTCAGATGTCAGAATGGGGTCGCGGACGGAAACAGTTTGGGAGCCCCTGGTATGAACAGTGCCCTCTATGTTTTGGACGAGAGTTCCTTCTCCTGACGCCTGTTGTGGGCACTGAACACCTCAAATAAAAAAATGTTCCTCTCCCTCTGCCTCTCCTCTCCCTCCGCCCCTCCTTCTCAGGTGGTAGAGGAAGCTGGGTTGATATGTAATGTCCGTTGCAGGTGGACCTCTCTATAATATATATATAAAGCTCAACACAAGCTGTTTGGCTAAACATGATGACAGTTTAGGAAGGGGGCCAAGTTTTGGTTTTTGGTTGTTTTGGGGGGGGGGTTGGGGGATTAAAAGGTGTCATTTTCCCACACTGAATTCTCATAAACGGCCATCCAAAAGAGCAACTGTCCATAACTAGACTCCAAATGATTTCATACATTGTGACAAAAATAACATGAGAATGATCACATTGAGTTATCAGCCTATACCAATATAGAGTTAAATGGTCAACATCAGTCTGTACCAATATAGAGTTAAATGGTCAACATTAGTCTGTACCAATATAGAGTTAAATGGTCAACATTAGTCTGTACCAATATAGAGTTAAATGGTCAACATCAGTCTGTACCAATATAGAGTTAAATGGTCAACATCAGTCTGTACCAATATAGAGTTAAATGGTCAACATTAGTCTGTACCAATATAGAGTTAAATGGTCAACATCAGTCTGTACCAATATAGAGTTAAATGGTCAACATTAGTCTGTACCAATATAGAGTTAAATGGTCAACATCAGTCTGTACCAATATAGAGTCAAATGGTCAACATCAGTCTGTACCAATATAGAGTTAAATGGTCAACATCAGCCTATACCAATATAGAGTTAAATGGTCAACATCAGTCTGTACCAATATAGAGTTAAATGGTCAACATCAGTCTGTACCAATATAGAGTTAAATGGTCAACATTAGTCTGTACCAATATAGAGTTAAATGGTCAACATTAGTCTGTACCAATATAGAGTTAAATGGTCAACATCAGTCTGTACCAATATAGAGTTAAATGGTCAACATCAGTCTGTACCAATATAGAGTTAAATGGTCAACATTAGTCTGTACCAATATAGAGTTAAATGGTCAACATCAGTCTGTACCAATATAGAGTTAAATGGTCAACATCAGTCTGTACCAATATAGAGTTAAATGGTCAACATCAGTCTGTACCAATATAGAGTTAAATGGTCAACATTAGTCTGTACCAATATAGAGTTAAATGGTCAACATCAGTCTGTACCAATATAGAGTTAAATGGTCAACATTAGTCTGTACCAATATAGAGTTAAATGGTCAACATCAGTCTGTACCAATATAGAGTCAAATGGTCAACATCAGTCTGTACCAATATAGAGTTAAATGGTCAACATCAGTCTGTACCAATATAGAGTTAAATGGTCAACATCAGTCTGTACCAATATAGAGTAAAATGGTCAACATTAGCCTGTACCAATATAGAGTTAAATGGTCAACATTAGCCTGTACCAATATAGAGTTAAATGGTCAACATTAGCCTATACCAATATAGAGTTGAATGGTCAACATCAGCCTATACCAATATAGAGTTAAATGGTCAACATTAGCCTATACCAATATAGAGTTAAATGGTCAACATCAGCCTATACCAATATAGAGTTGAATGGTCAACATCAGCCTATACCAATATAGAGTTAAATGGTCAACATCAGCCTATACCAATATAGAGTTAAATGGTCAACATCAGCCTGTACCAATATAGAGTTAAATGGTCAACATCAGCCTATATTATCAGTGAACCAATCGATATACATTGGTCAAGCTCTAGTTAAAAAGTAGTGAAAGAGAGAGAGAGGGCAGAGAGAGGGCAGAGAGAAAGAAAGAGGGCAGAGAGAAAGAAAGAGGGCAGAGAGAGGAGAGAGAGAAAGAAAGAAAGAGAGGGCAGAGAGAAAGAAAGAGGGCAGAGAGAGGAGAGAGAGAAAGAAAGAGAGGGCAGAGAGAGGACAGAGAGAAAGAAAGAGAGGGCAGAGAGAAAGAAGAGGGCAGAGAGAGGAGAGAGAGAAAGAAAGAGAGGGCAGAGAGAGGGCAGAGAGAAAGAAAGAGAGGGCAGAGAGAAAGAAGAGGGCAGAGAGAGGAGAGAGAGAAAGAAAGAGAGGGCAGAGAGAAAGAAGAGGGCAGAGAGAGGAGAGAGAGAAAGAAAGAGAGGGCAGAGAGAAAGAAAGAGGGCAGAGAGAAAGAAAAAGAGAGTGAGACGGGGAGTGAGCGAGAGAAAGAGGGGGAAAGACACACAGAGAATGTGAGAGGAGGAGTAATTTTCTCCTTCCTCTCCTCCCCAAAGCAAACAACCATTTAACTGGATGGACAGAGAGAGAGAAGGGGGGGGGGGGGGGGTGAGACGTCAGCCCTGTTCTCTTCCTTGTTTGTGATTGTTATCAGGGCTATTTTAGGAAGCTACCAGGAAGTCATTAACACACTACAGCCTGACTGGGCTGCTCACTGAGAGGAGGGAGAGAGAGGATGGAGAGATGAGAATAGGGAGCACGAGAAAGAGAGAGAGAGATGAGAATAGGGAGGATGAGGGAGAGATGAGAATAGGGAGGATGAGAGAGAGAGAGAGAGAGAGAGATGAGAATAGGGAGGATGAGAGAGAGAGATGAGAATAGGGAGGATGAGAGAGAGAGAGAGATGAGAATAGGGAGGATGAGAGAGAGAGAGAGAGAGAGAGAGAGAGAGAGAGAAAGAAGAGAGAGAAAGAAGAGATGAGAACAGGGAGGACGAGAGAGAGAGAGAGAGATGGAGAGATGAGAATAGGGCAGACGAGAGAGAGCAATACAACGAGGGAGGAGAAAGACTAGAGGAGGGAAAGAGGGACAGAGAATTATGGAAATATAGAAATATGAATTGTAATGATGAAGAGCAATCCTCCTTTTTCAACCAATCAACTCCTCCTACTCAGAACCACAACATTTACACCCACTTACATTAAAAAGGAACAATCACTTTCAACCAGGTCCCAAACGTGTCTCCTCTTCTCCTGTTCTAAAGACTCTCTCTCCCCCTCAATGTTTTATTCCTCATAATGTCTCTGCAGTGTTATCAGATAATGTGTTGTTTCTGCAGGACCCACTGTAGCACCATTACTCAGCCTGGTGCTCTAATGGCTATTGATGCAGCCTGGGGCATCACACACACACACACGTGCTCTCACTTAGACACACCCACTTGCACGCAGACACACACACTCCCAGGGAATGTTGATAAAAATGTCATGGAGGGGTTCAATTGGAAGGTGTTTCTCCAGCAGGAATAACATCAAACGCCACACACACACACAGAGGACACACACACACAGAGAGAGAGAGAACACAGAGGACACACACACAAAGAGAGAGAGAGAACACAGAGGACACACACACAAAGAGAACATAGAGGACACACACACAGAGAGAGAACATAGAGGACACACACACAGAGAGAGAACATAGAGGACACACACACACAGAGAGAACATAGAGGACACACACACACAGAGAACATAGAGGACACACACACACAGAGAACACAGAGGACACACACACACACAGAGAACATAGGGAACACACACACACAGAGAACATAGAGGACACACACACACAGAGAGAACATAGGGAACACACACACACAGAGAACACAGAGGACACAGAGAGAGAGAGAGAGAACATAGGGGAGGGAGGGAGTCAGTCAGTGCGTGCGTGCGTGCGTATATACAGGTAGCTAGGTAAACCTGAGCCTGCAGAGTAATTCCTACTTAGATGAGGATTTGGCCTCTTGGTTGTCGTGGGCGTGAAGAGCAGAGAGAGATTTAGTGGACTAAGTCAGCTAGGATGAACAAGAGATCACCTCTGGGGTGGAGGAGAGGACAGGAGAGGGGGGGGTAGAGGGGAAGGGAGAGAGGATAGGAGAGAGGGGTAGAGAGGAGGGGAGAGAGGAGAGGGGGAGGGGTAGAGAGGAGGGGAGAGAGGAGAGGGGAAGAGAGGAGGGGAGAGAGGAGAGGAGAGGGGGGGTAGCGGGGAAGGGAGAGAGGAGGGGAGAGAGGAGAGGGGGGAGGAGTAGAGAGGAGGGGAGAGAGGATAGGAGAGAGGGGAAGAGAGGAGGGGAGAGAGGAGAGGAGAGAGGGGAAGAGAGGAGGGGAGAGAGGAGAGGTAGAGGGGGGGAGAGAGAGGGAGAGAGAGAGGAATCCTGTCATATGGATTGTGTTAGCAGCAGGTGTCCCTCAGAGCCAAGCTGATGTCCACTGTGTCCCATCTGCCTCATGCTATACAGGGTGACGACACACTCTGGGGTGTGTGTGTGTGTGTGTGTGTGTGTGTGTGTGTGTGTGTACCTCAACACCATATCTCTGTGGGGGGGGGGGGGGTGTAAACCACTCCTCAGTACATGACAGCCCGCGTTGGTTCGGGAGGTGAATAAGAACCCGATGGTCACTCTGACAGAGCTCCAGAGTTCCTCTGTGGAGGAAGATGGGAGAACCTTCCAGAAGGACAACCATCTCTGCACCAATCAGGCCTTTATGGTAGAGTGGCCAGACAGAAGCCACTCCTCAGTACATTACACATGACAGCCCGCTTGGAGTTTGCAAAAAGGCACCTAGATGTCATTGTGGGGGTATAGCGATGTCATTCTGGGGTATAGAGATGTCATTGTGGGGGTATAGAGATGTCATTGTGGGGTATAGAGATGTCATTGTGGGGGTATAGAGATGTCATTGGGGGGTGTTGCGATGTCATTGTGGGGGTATAGAGATGTCATTGTGGGGGTATAGAGATGTCATTGTGGGGGTATAGAGATGTCATTGGGGGGTGTTGCGATGTCATTGTGGGGTATAGCGATGTCATTGTGGGGGTCATTCATAATTAACGTGTGTGTGTGTCAGGAGCCGCTGGCCAGCATCAATCATGACCCTGCTAGGTAAAGTCCCCCCTTATCTCAGCTCGCTGGTCACCATAGCATCTCCCACCTGTAGCACACGCTCCAGCAGGTATATCTCTCTAGTCACCCCCAAAACCAATTCTTTCTTTGGCCGCCTCTCCTTCCAGTTCTCTGCTGCCAATGACTGGAACGAACTACAAAAATCTCTGAAACTGGAAACACTTATCTCCCTCACTAGCTTTAAGCACCAACTGTCAGAGCAGCTCACAGATTACTGCACCTGTACATAGCCCACCTATAATTTAGCCCAAACAACTACCTCTTTCCCAACTGTATTTAATTTTTATTTATTTATTTATTTTGCTCCTTTTGCACCCCATTATTTTTTATTTCTACTTTGCACATTCTTCCATTGCAAAACTACCATTCCAGTATTTTACTTGCTATATTGTATTTACTTTGCCATCATGGCCTTTTTTGCCTTTACCTCCCTTCTCACCTCATTTGCTCACATTGTATATAGACTTGTTTATACTGCATTATTGACTGTATGTTTGTTTTTACTCCATGTGTAACTCTGTGTCGTTTTATCTGTCGAACTGCTTTGCTTTATCTTGGCCAGGTCGCAATTGTAAATGAGGACTTGTTCTCAACTTGCCTACCTGGTTAAATAAAGGTAAAATAAATAAAATAAAAATGTAAAGTGGGGTTACATCTCAGACACAAGACACAGAGCTAGCTGATCTAACTGGCTGATCACACTAATACAACAAGACACACAGCTAGCTGATCTAACTGGCTGATCACACTAATACAACAAGACACACAGCTAGCTGATCACACTAATACAACAACAAGACACACAGCTAGCTGATCTAACTGGCTGATCACACTAATACAACAACAAGACACACAGCTAGCTGATCTAACTGGCTGATCACACTAATACAACAACAAGACACACAGCTAGCTGATCTAACTGGCTGATCACACTAATTAAACAACAACAACGTGGGGTGTTGACATTTGTCCCGTTAGAAAACAAGTCTGGAACAGAAAAGTGTTTCTTCATATCCGACTCCCCCCGAGATACCAGCAGCAGGTGGGGTCACGGTGAAGAGATACCAGCAGCCAGTGGGGTCACGGTGAAGAGATACCAGCAGCCAGTGGGGTCACGGTGAAGAGATACCAGCAGCCAGTGGGGTCAGGGTGAAGAGATACCAGCAGCCAGTGGGGTCACGGTGAAGAGATACCAGCAGCCAGTGGGGTCAGGGTGAAGAGATACCAGCAGCCAGTGGGGTCAGGGTGAAGAGATACCAGCAGCCAGTGGGGTCACGGTGAAGAGATACCAGCAGCCAGTGGGGTCAGGGTGAAGAGATACCAGCAGCCAGTGGGGTCACGGTGAAGAGATACCAGCAGCCAGTGGGGTCAGGGTGAAGAGATACCAGCAGCCAGTGGGGTCAGGGTGAAGAGATACCAGCAGCCAGTGGGGTCAGGGTGAAGAGATACCAGCAGCCAGTGGGGTCACGGTGAAGAGATACCAGCAGCCAGTGGGGTCAGGGTGAAGAGATACCAGCAGCCAGTGGGGTCACGGTGAAGAGATACCAGCAGCCAGTGGGGTCAGGGTGAAGAGATACCAGCAGCCAGTGGGGTCAGGGTGAAGAGATACCAGCAGCCAGTGGGGTCAGGGTGAAGAGATACCAGCGTGACCCCACGTTGTTGTTGTTGTTGTTTAATTAGTGTGATCAGCCAGTTAGATCAGCTAGCTGTGTGTCTTGTTGTTGTATTAGTGTGATTTGAACCAACAACCTTTTGGTTACGGAGGCCAATGCTGTAACCCCGAGGCCCTCTGCCACCCCTGTGTATAGGTCAGGCATGGGAAATGTAGGTCGATATGTACCTGTATTTTTCTGTGTGTGTGTGTGTGTGTGTGTGTGTGTGTGTGTGTGTGTGTGTGTGTGTGTGTGTGTGTGTGTGTGTGTGTACCTGCGTTGTGTATGTAAACATGGAATGATCCTTGTGTGACAGTGAGTGACGTCACGTGTGTGTGCAGCTATTCTCCTGTGACGTTGCTACGGTTCAACAGTCACCACAACAGATTGTCTTCAGGTGCATAAAGAACATTCAAACACACACAAACACACAACCAGGGGAACTAATAGGTCATCAAAGCCAAAGTGTAAAACAAGAAATGGTCAGGATCTCCTCCCAGACAGGCCTGTGTAGAAATGCCCTGTTGTGGTGTAATGGTCCAGGATCTCCTCCCAGACAGGCCTGTGTAGAAATGCCCTGTTGTGGTGTAATGGTCCAGGATCTCCTCCCAGACAGGCCTGTGTAGAAATGCCCTGTTGTGGTGTAATGGTCCAGGATCTCCTCCCAGACAGGCCTGTGTAGAAATGCCCTGTTGTGGTGTAATGGTCCAGGATCTCCTCCCAGACAGGCCTGTGTAGAAATGCCCTGTTGTGGTGTAATGGTCCAGGATCTATCTGGTCGAGCCAGTAGACGGGGAAGTCTTCAATACACATTCTACTCTGCTGGGACTTTGGCCATTGTTGGCACTACTATCCACAGAGGTATTTTAGAGAAGAGCATAACATTACTCGCACACACACAGGGACACACACACACACACAGGGACACACACACAGGGACACACACACACAGGGACACACACACACAGGGACACACACATACAGGGACACACACATACAGGGACACACACATACAGGGACACACACATACAGGGACACACACATACAGGGACACACACATACAGGGACACACACATACAGGGACACACAACATACAGGGACACACACATACAGGGACACACACATACAGGGACACACACATACAGGGACACACACATACAGGGACACACACATACAGGGACACACACATACAGGACACACACATACAGGGACACACACACACAGGGACACACACACACAGGGACACACACACAGGGACACACACACAGGGACACACACACAGGGACACACACACAGGGACACACACACAGGGACACACACACAGGGACACACACACTTCTCTGCGTACACAGTGTGAGGCTGTGGAGAGAGGCCTAGTACAGGGTGCAGGCCAGCCTGATGAACATGTGGACGTGCCTGGAAGGAGGGGAATGTGGTCACATAGCCTGGCCAAATTAAAAACATCCACACAGAGAGAAGGAGAGAGGGGGGTACGAAACAGAGAGAGGTAGAGGAGGAGGAGAGAGACACCGAAAGGAGGAGGGGAGAGCCAGAGAGAGAGAGAGAGGAATCCCAGAGACAGAGAGAAAACAGCAGAATATGAAGAGAGAGAGAACAGATCTGAGCCATGTTGTGACTGAGGGGTAGTTTGGCGGGTTGTACACTGCGTGTGATGTCGGCGTCCACGGGCCTCCTCGGCGTCCACGGGCCTCCTCAGTGTGTGTGTGTGTGTCAGCTCCATGCCAGCTCACTGGGTTAAATATAGCTACTGGGCAGTGATCCCAGACTGTATTAACAATATATACCACCACCACTTTAGATAATACTGACACCGGATAGCAGGGAGGGGGGGGGAGGATAGGAGGGGGAGGGAGGGGAGGATAGGAGGAGAGGGGGATAGGAGGGGGAGGGAGGGGAGGATAGGAGGAGAGGGGGGATAGGAGGAGGGGGGGATAGGAGGCTGAGGGAGGGGAGGATAGGAGGAGAGGGGGGATAGGAGGAGAGGGGGGGGGGATATGAGGGGAGGATAGGAGGGGGAGGGAGGGGAGGATAGGATAGGAGGAGGGGAGGATAGGAGGCTGAGGGAGGGGAGGATAGGAGGAGAGGGGGGGATAGGAGGAGAGGGGGGGAGGATAGGAGGAGAGGGGGAGGGACACTGGAGAGGGAGGAAAAGTTAGGAAGAGATTAGAAGGGAGAGGATAGGAAGAGAGGAGAATGGTAGAGTCAGAGGGGAGAGGAGAGGACCATGAGGGGAAGAGGAAGGGAGGAGAGCAGAGGAACAGAGGGGGGGGGGGGGAGGGGGGGCAGAGAAGGAGAAGAGGAACACCTCAGTGGGACAGAAAATAAATGAAACTCAGCCACCCACACTCCATCCATTCTGCCAGGAGAGAGTGTGTGTCATTCCATACTAGAGAGCCAAGGAGAGGAGCCGTGGGACAGATACCAACTCTGGCCTGAGCTTGTCTGTGTCCAGCGAAACACTACACAGTTATGTAAACCTGACTGTTTATATGCTGTGTAGACTGGTAATAAAGGGGTTATAACCCCCCTTCTGGAGTATTAACAGACTAGTTATAACCTGAGGGTTACACTACTGACCTATAACACACAGCTCTCCAGTCAGCTTCAATACAACACTGTGGAACAGTGACAGAACCTCCCAGAGAGAAACACTAAGAGAATACAAGGGCAGAGTGAAGGCACTTCACCTCTGGAGGAGGAACGAGACCCCGACACAGAGGAGGAGGAACGAGACCCCGACACAGAGGAGGAGGAACGAGACCCCGACACAGAGGAGGAGGAACGAGACCCCGACACAGAGGAGGAGGAACGAGACCCCGACACAGACAGAGAGGAGGAGGGACAGAGACAGAGAGGAGGAGGGACAGAGACCCCGACAGAGAGGAGGAGGGACAGAGACCCCGACACAGACAGAGAGAAGGAGGGACAGAGACCCCGACACAGACAGAGAGAAGGAGGGACAGAGACCCCAACACAGACAGAGAGAAGGAGGGACAGAGACCCCGACACAGACAGAGAGGAGGAGGGACAGAGACCCCGACACAGACAGAGAGAAGGAGGGACAGAGACCCCAACACAGACAGAGAGGAGGGACAGAGCCCCCGACACAGACAGAGAGGAGGGACAGAGACCCCGACACAGACAGAGAGAAGGAGGGACAGAGACCCCGACACAGACAGAGAGAAGGAGGGACAGAGCCCCCGACACAGACAGAGAGGAGGGACAGAGACCCCGACACAGACAGAGAGAAGGAGGGACAGAGACCCCGACACAGAAGGAGGGATAGAGACCCCGACACAGAGAGAGAGGAGGGACAGAGACCCCAACACAGACAGAGAGAAGGAGGGACAGAGACCCCGACACAGACAGAGAGGAGGAGGGACAGAGACCCCGACACAGACAGAGAAAAGGAGGGACAGAGACCCCGACACAGACAGAGAGAAGGAGGGACAGAGACCCCGACACAGACAGAGAGAAGGAGGGACAGAGACCCCAACACAGACAGAGAGAAGGAGGGACAGAGACCCCGACACAGACAGAGAGGAGGAGGGACAGAGACCCCGACACAGACAGAGAAAAGGAGGGACAGAGACCCCGACACAGACAGAGAGAAGGAGGGACAGAGACCACGACACAGACAGAGAGAAGGAGGGACAGAGACCCCGACACAGACAGAGAGAAGGAGGGACAGAGACCCCGACACAGACAGAGACAGACAAGGACAGGTGTGTAGACTGGAGAGGAGAGAGAATCCGCGCTCCGATATGAGCTGATGTAATGTAGATGTTGATTGTAATTGGTGTCACTGACTGTATAAAATGTCCTATTCTACACTACTACTCATAACAACATACACTGCCTAGATATCACTAGTTATTAGACCACTTGACAAGGCAAATAGCCTCCTGGGGACATGATCCCAGACATGGCAGTAGGCTGTTCATATAACTTCTTACACCGAGGCAGTCTGCTCTCATCTCCAAAGAGATGGTCTCTCTCGCCAGACTCAGGACTCGACGGCTGTGAGAAGAGACGACCACAGAGGAGACCTTCCTAAGCCTGTAATAGTGGTGGCTGATGGGTAAAGGCAGCATGAAATCCAAAGGGCTCCCTCTCACTCTAATAGCTGCCTAATGTTTACCATAATTACAGGGGCTGTCGTGCCTCCCCACGGGTGTGTCTGGGACCTTATGGGGCGGGAGAGAGAGAGAACCTAGCCTCCATCTCAAATGGCACCCTATTCCCTATTTAGTGCACTACTTTTGACCAGAGCCTATAGGGAATAGGCTGCCATTTACAGCCGTTTTGCAGGGCTCTACAGAGCGACCATTTCACAGGCACTTCTATACTATTCTACTGCACCTTAGTCCGTTCCGCTCTGACATCGCTCATCCATATGTATACAGGCTTAATTACTGCCTACTTAGATGTGTGTATTGGGTATACCTGGTGTCATTTGTTAGATATTACTGCACCGTCGTAGCTACAAGCATTTCGCGACACCGGCAATAACATCTGCTAATCACGTGTATGTGACCAATAAAATTCGAATGTATAGTTTTGTAAGCTACTGCCTGAGCCTTGGTTTGCTTTGCAACATATAGTGAATACATACAGCCATCTAGCTGCCGCCTAGTAGTGGGTCTCTTTCTGGGCTCAGGCAGGGAAAGGGAGATAGAAGAGAGAGTGAAAATAAATACATTAAATGGCGCTACTGTTTCCTTAAGAGCAGCTAATGGGCGGTTCGGTTAAATATCCACACGAAGCGGTAGGTCGTTTTTCTATTGCAATCACCGCTGCCTCTCCGCGACATACGACTCTTAAAAACGGCGAAACGAGGGGGGAGTAGCGTTATCTCCTTCTTGTTTGCTACCTAGTAGGTTGCCTCCAGAAAGGAGAGAGCCAACGAGACACCACTTAGCATTTGAAAGGCATATTGGCCCCGGCTACAACAAAAGGGGCTATGTCGTCGCATTCCGACTCGCTGTTGTAGAGGTGTGAATGAACAAGGAGAGAGATAATTGTCTCTTGGTTTCGCCTTTTCACAGAAGCTTATGGTTTTAAAGTCGTGATCCCAAAGACGGTTCCACAACGCACAAATCAACACTCGTGCTACAGAGGGCACCTCCCTCGGCTGGTGCTGACACATGCGCAGATCAACTGCTGGAGCGTCAATTGTTATATTAAGACGTTCCTAATAATCGTTAACATTAAAAACAAATGGGTGTTTAATCGTTGTGTGGTTACTTCGATATTGACTTTACACCGATTTATGATAAAACGACTTTTGCATAATCTGCCTACTGCCATAATCAGTTTAATAGCGAATTAGTAGTGAACATAAACATACAATGTTTCATGATACACTCGGAATACATCGTAATGCATTGGCCATTGTCTGTTCATCTAGCTCTATCAAAAGCTAAAGTTATCTATCCACATAACAGTGTAGTATTAGACTATTCTATCATTACCCCGCCAAACTAAAGTTCAGACAGTAGCCTATAGGTTTATTACGTCCCTGTCGGGTGGCTTCTTGTTTTATCAAGATGTCTAGTATGTTGTTATTCTGTGTCTGTTTCCCTCTCACACACCTTGAAATCACGACTGGAGACATATTTAGGCTACTATAGTACTCTCAACCGTTATGAGATTCATATTTGAAGTATAGCTGGAAATGTGCTTTACTGTTATTAACAACTGGAAAATGCTGGCATCAATGTGATCAACCGTGGGCGAGAATGGCTGCTGAGCAGGAAAACAATGTTGCAACAAGTTTCCGCAGAGAAAAATGTAACAGTTAAACTACCAAAGACAAAACAACTCATGTGGAACTTCATCTAATCCGCAAAATTAATCCGCATATCAAGTAGTCCCCCCGAACATGTGTTCAACCAACTAACTATGGACACTCTCACCAGTTAGCCTCCGATGCTAAAGCTAACTATGGACACTCTCCCCAGTTAGCTTCCGATGCTAAAGCTAACTATGGACACTCTCCCCAGTTAGCTTCCGATGCTAAAGCTAACTATGGACACTCTTCCCAGTTAGCTTCCGATGCTAACGCTAACTATGGACACTCTTCCCAGTTAGCTTCCGATGCTAACGCTAACTATGGACACTCTCCCCAGTTAGCTTCCGATGCTAACGCTAACTATGGACACTCTCCCCAGTTAGCTTCCGATGCTAACGCTAACTATGGACACTCTCCCCAGTTAGCCTCCGATGCTAACGCTAACTATGGACACTCTCCCCAGTTAGCTTCCTATGCTAACGCTAACTATGGACACTCTCCCCAGTTAGCTTCCTATGCTAACGTTAACTATGGACACTCTCCACAGTTAGCTTCCTATGCTAACGCTAACTATGGACACTCTCCCCAGTTAGCTTCCTATGCTAACGTTAGCCTGGGCTAAAAGCAAAACAGCATTGCTCTCAAAAGGGCTCCCACAGTCGGAAAGAGATTTTATGAAAATACAAAAAGGCGCAAAGTTAGTTGTTGGCTACAAAGGGGGAAGTGAGTGGATTGTGTACTTTGTAAACACAAGCGCTTGTTGGCACACTGTTTTGAAACAACCGTAGAGTGAGTTCAAAGCAGTTCACTGAAGCGCAGTTACAAGAATGATCTCAACTTTTCCGGCGGGGGCGAAGGAGATGTAGCCCAACTTAACCGGGGGGGGGGGGGGGGGGGTAGTGTGTGTACTACGTAGAGTAGACTAAACCACGGGCATCTTGGCCCGGTGACCGTCTCTTTAACTCACCGCTATAAGTGTGTTGTTCCTCTGCTCCGTCGAAGACGCCGACTCGGGGTCTTGCTGTTTACTCTGATGCTTGCTGTTGGCAGATTTCTTCGCCCTCTGCTCCAGGCTCCGCTGGTAGAGACTCACCGTCTCCCTCCGCTCGATCTCCAGCTGCTCGGCGTGGGCTTGCTGGTAACGGTTCTCACAGTTGACATGGTGCCGCCTGCACCCTTCTATCCTCTGCCGTAGTCTCTCCACGACCGTGCTGTGTTTGGGAATGCCCACGTTGTTGGGGTTTACACCCGGATTCATGCCACTCGCCATGGCATTGTTGTTGATGCAAATGTTACTGCCGTTCGCGGCAGCGGGGGTTGCAAAGTCCCCCATCATTCACCCGAAATGATAGTATTTTGGACTAAGTTTTTCTTCTCTCAAGCCTCAAAGTCTCTTCGTCTTCTAGGCTAAATGTTACTGGGAGATGGGAGATGGTAGTTAGATTAAATGACGAACAAGACGGACCGGGTGATTCAAATGACCGTAAGGACAGTAAACAAAACGGTGATCGGTGTTGATTCTTGTTCCCTCCTTCGGGACAGGACGCGGAGGCTCCACCATTTAACACGGTTTTCAAATATCACCTTGTCCCGTCCATGAAAAACACCGATAACAATATCCCATAGCCCAGCACGAAGGCTTCAAGAACGAGCAAGCTGGTCCGTAAATCAACACTATTAGTAAAGGTAATAACTCCATAGGAAACAACCGGATATTAAGCTACAGGCGATCATCACTGCCTCGGATTCCCACTCACACACATAACAGACCGACGCTGCCTCGAGCTCGCCGTTGTTTTATTATGTTGTCCTTTGTGAAAAAGTTTTGCTGTTTGAACCGAAGGGGCTCCGGAGTTGCTCCGTGAACTTGCTGCATTTCATTGGTTTGGTCGGTAAAAATCCTTAAGCTGAACGTGAAGAAGAGTTGTCGTGATAGGGAACCGGGTCCCGTGAACTGGTGCACAGCGAAATCCTGAAGACACCGCGGTGGCCGTGATCTCTCGGCTGGTCGCTAGTAGCTGTTCGCTGCCACCATCACAATCATCAAGACCTATCCTCCTCCATGCCAGCGGAGCGATATCAGGACGAGAGTTTAGTCAAAACCAGCTAGAGGCTGTGAGTAGCCCAACGGCACAGAGGAAAACCCGGAGTGGAGTGTGCATGTTCCAGCCACGCCGGATCAGTAACGAATAAACAGTAGAATGAAAGCAGAATACATTTAGGCCTAGTGGCCGGTCACTGTACCTACCATCAGGCATTGCAACGTCAAAGCAATGTTGTCCCTCACATATATATATAGAGGCAATTCAAATAAAATATATAGCATAGCTGGACTGTGTGATTACCTTACGGAGGGCATAGCTGGACTGTGTGATTACCTTACGGAGGGCATAGCTGGACTGTGTGATTACCTTACGGAGGGCATAGCTGGACTGTGTGATTACCTTATGGAGGGCATAGCTGGACTGTGTGATTACCTTACGGAGGTAATCACACAGCTGGTGACACATAGCTGGACTGTGTGATTACCTTACGGAGGGCATAGCTGGACTGTGTGATTACCTTACGGAGGGCATAGCTGGACTGTGTGATTTCCTTACGGAGGGCATAGCTGGACTGTGTGATTACCTTACGGAGGGCATAGCTGGACTGTTTGTAGTCCTCCATGTTCCCAGTCACCTTACCGTGGTTAAATGCAGTGGTTCACGCTTTTAGCTTTGCATGAATGCTGCCATCTCTCCACGGTTTTTGGTTTGGATAAGTTTTAATCATCACAGTGGGAACAACATCCCCAAGTTATTATTATATATATTTTTTACAGATTTGAACAATTTACCAAAATGGCATCATTTATGGTTGGTATTACCTTGCACACATACACACTCTCTCTCTCTCTCTCTCTCTCTCTATATGATCCAATCGGATTGGAGCTGACCTGCTGGCCCGGGAGTGTGTGTGTATTACATCCTTTTCTAACTCCCTGGAGGTCCAACACACAGGAACAGATAGAGAGAGGAAGGCAAAGGACATGAAGTGGACAGAGGGCAGGTTAGAACACATCCGTTTCCTGACCCCACATCACAGAGGAGACCATCATCATCATCATCATCCCAGCCATTATGATGTCACAATGCCATGGAACGTTCTGACATCTCATTGTGATTGTGACATCACAATAACGATTAGTTCAGAGAGAAATACATACACCTCTCCATTGTGATGTCACAATAACAGATTATTGGCAAAATGACATAAATATAATAATAACTATAATAATTTATTCAACTTTATTCCAAAGTGCTTGAAAAAGCAAAACAAACAAGAATACAACAAATACAGATATATGATAGAGAAGGTCTGGACTATGATTTTCAGGCAGAGTTGAAAGTTGAGTGTTTCAAGCCTACAGCATATGGAACCACATGGCTTGATCAGAGGGAGGAGGTCAACAGGGGGAGATGAGTAGGTCCTCCATTGGCAGGCAGCACAGTTCACTCATCATTGAAGGCGCCTCACCAGCTCCTCGCCACCCCACTGTTGACTCTCTGGTCTTGTAGAATGAGATGAAGTTCGTTTTTGACTTCTCACTCAGTCATGATAATGATTTTTTTATTTATTTTACCTTTATTTAACCAGGTAGGCAAGTTGAGAACAAGTTCTCATTTACAATTGCGACCTGGCCAAGATAAAACAAAGCAGTTCGACAGATAAAACGACACAGAGTTACACATGGAGTAAAAACAAACATACAGTCAATAATGCAGTATAAACAAGTCTATATACAATGTGAGCAAATGAGGTGAGAAGGGAGGTAAAGGCAAAAAAGGCCATGATGGCAAAGTAAATACAATATAGCAAGTAAAATACTGGAATGGTAGTTTTGCAATGGAAGAATGTGCAAAGTAGAAATAAAAAAATATTGGGGTGCAAAGGAGCAAAATAAATAAATTAAAATTAAATACAGTTGGGAAAGAGGTAGTTGTTTGGGCTAAATTATAGGTGGGCTATGTACAGGTGCAGTAATCTGTGAGCTGCTCTGACAGTTGGTGCTTAAAGCTAGTGAGGGAGATAAGTGTTTCCAGTTTCAGAGATTTTTGTAGTTCGTTCCAGTCATTGGCAGCAGAGAACTGGAAGGAGAGGCGGCCAAAGAAAGAATTGGTTTTGGGGGTGACTAGAGAGATATACCTGCTGGAGCGTGTGCTACAGGTGGGAGATGCTATGGTGACCAGCGAGCTGAGATAAGGGGGGACTTTACCTAGCAGGGTCTTGTAGATGAGAGCCTGCTCATAACTTCGTAGGAAACCCGAGCAATGAAATGGTCCCGACCTGCTCGCCATGCATTGTAGTTCTCCTCATTGGGTCAGGAAGCTGTTGAAACAACAAAACATAGGCTGGTCTATTCAAATGAAAATACACTATCTGGCTAACCTGGTAGCATTGCTAGCTAGCTATCTTTAGAAAGATGATTTACCATGAATTCACAGGCAGGAAACAAATAGATGCAATCCAGACTTAATCTAGACACATTTGGCAATAATTTTTTAAAAACACTGAAAAATTATTAAATAATTACAAAATGTACAGGAGCTCTCTGCCTAGGCAACCTCACGGTGCCATAGCAACCATGGAACTTATTAAATCATTATTATTTATATTTATTATAATTTATTACATTTCTTTAGTGCTTTTCATAGACTCTCTAAGAGCTTCAAGAGCAAAACAAACAAACAAGTAATATA
>NW_022261984.1:9749176-9829176 GCF_002021735.2 Oncorhynchus kisutch | reverse complement strand
CTTTTCTGTTAATTCTTTCCAATGTGTCAAGTAATTATCTTTTTGTTTTCTCATGATTTGGTTGGGTCTAATTGTGCTGCTGTCCTGGGGCTCTGTAGGGTGTGTTTGTGTTTGTGAACAGAGCCCCAGGACCAGCTTGCTTAGGGGACTCTTCTCCAGGTTCATCTCTCTGTAGGTGATGGCTTTGTTATGGAAGGTCTGGGAATCGCTTCCTTTTAGGTGGTTGTAGAATTTGTGTTTGTGGTCCTGGCGACTGGACCTTTTTTGGAACACCATTATTTTGGTCTTACTGAGATTTACTGTCAGGGCCCAGGTCTACATGATTGACTCTAGGGTAGATTCTCCTCTCAGATTAAAATGTCAGTCTTCAGATCTTCAGTCTGGTTTATGACACTGAAAACTTACTGACGTTTACGACCGCTATACTGGCTTGAATCAGTTCAAACTCCCTCACCAACAGTGAAAACTACTCCCTCACCAACAGTCAAAACTACTCCCTCACCAACAGTCAAAACTACTCCCCACCAACAGTTAAAACTCCCTCACCATCAGTTAAAACTCCCTCACCATCAGTTAAAACTCCCTCACCAACAGTTAAAACTCCCTCACCATCAGTTAAAACTCCCTCACCAACAGTTAAAACTCTCTCACCAACAGTCAAAACTCCCTCACCAACAGTTAAAACTCCCTCACCAACAGTTGAAACTCCCTCACCAACAGTTAAAACTACTCCCCCACCAACAGTTAAAACTCCCTCACCAACAGTCAAAACAACTCCCTCACCAACAGTTAAAACTACTCTCTCACCAACAGTCAAAACTACTCCCTCACCAACAGTTAAAACTCCCTCACCAACAGTTAAAACTCCCCCACCAACAGTCAAAACTACTCCCTCACCAACAGTTAAAACTCCCACACCAACAGTTAAAACTCCCTCACCAACAGTTAAAACTACTCCCCCACCAACAGTTACAACTCCCTCACAAACAGTTAGAACTCCCTCACCATCAGCTAAATCTCCCTCACCATCAGTTAAAACTCCCTCACCAACAGTTAAAACTACTCTCTCACCAACAGTTAAAACTACTCTCTCACCAACAGTTAAAACTACTCCCTCACCATCAGTTAAAACTCCCTCACCAACAGTTAAAACTACTCTCTCACCAACAGTTAAAACTACTCTCTCACCAACAGTCAAAACTACTCTCTCACCAACAGTTAAAACTCCCTCACCAACAATTAAAACTCCCTCACCAACAGTTAAAACTCCCTCACCAACAGTTAGAACTCCCTCACCAACAGTTAAAACTCTCTCACCAACAGTTAAAACTACTCCCTCACCATCAGTTAAAACTCCCTCACCAACAGTTTAAAACTCCCTCACCATCAGTTAAAACTCCCTCACCAACAGTCAAAACTACTCCCCCACCAACAGTCAAAACTACTCTCTCACCAACAGTTAAAACTCCCTCACCAACAGTGAAAACTCCCTCACCAACAGTTAAAACTCCCTCACCAACAGTGAAAACTCCCTCACCAACAGTTAAAACTCCCTCACCAACAGTTAAAACTCCCTCACCAACAGTTAAAACTCCCTCACCAACAGTTAAAACTACTCCCTCACCAACAGTCAAAACTACTCCCTCACCAACAGTTAAACTCCCTCACCAACAGTTAAAACTACTCCCTCATCCAACAGTAAAAACTACTCCCTCACCAACAGTTAAAACTCCCTCACCAACAGTTAAAACTACTCCCTCACCAACAGTCAAAACTACTCCCTCACCAACAGTCAAAACTACTCCCTCACCAACAGTTAAAACTCCCTCACCAACAGTTAAAACTCCCTCACCAACAATTAAAACTCCTTCACCAACAGTTAAAACTCCCTCACCAACAGTTAAAACTCCCTCACCAACAGTCAAAACTACTCCCTCACCAACAGTTAAAACTCCCTCACCAACAGTTAAAACTCCCTCACCAAAAGTTAAAACTACTCCCTCACCAACAGTTAAAACTCCCTCACCAACGGTTAAATCTCCCTCACCAACAGTTAAAACTACTCCCCCACCAACAGTTACAACTCCCTCACCAACAGTTAAAACTACTCCACCACCAACTGTTAAAACTCCCTCACCAACAGTCAAAACAACTCCCTCACCAACAGTTAAAACTCCCTCACCAACAGTTGAAACTCCCTCACCAACAGTTAAAACTACTCTCTCACCAACAGTCAAAACTATTCCCTCACCAACAGTTAAAACTCCCTCACCAACAGTTAAAACTCCCCCACCAACAGTCAAAACTACTCCCTCACCAACAGTTAAAACTCCCTCACCAACAGTTACAACTCCCTCACAAACAGTTAGAACTCCCTCACCATCAGTTAAATCTCCCCCACCATCAGTTAAAACTCCCTCACCAACAGTTAAAACTACTCTCTCACCATCAGTTAAAACTCCCTCACCAACAGTTAAAACTACTCTCTCACCAACAGTTAAAACTACTCTCTCACCAACAGTTAAAACTACTCCCTCACCACCAGTTAAAACTCCCTCACCAACAGTTAAAACTACTCTCTCACCAACAGTTAAAACTACTCTCTCACCAACAGTCAAAACTACTCTCTCACCAACAGTTAAAACTACTCCCTCACCAACAATTAAAACTCCCTCACCAACAGTTAAAACTCCCTCACCAACAGTTAAAACTACTCCCTCACCAACAGTCAAAACTACTCCCTCACCAACAGTCAAAACTACTCCCTCACCAACAGTTAAAACTCCCTCACCAACAGTTAAAACTCCCTCACCAACAGTTAAAACTCCTTCACCAACAGTTAAAACTCCCTCACCAACAGTTAAAACTCCCTCACCAACAGTCAAAACTACTCCCTCACCAACAGTTACAACTCCCTCACCAACAGTTAAAACTCCCTCACCAAAAGTTAAAACTACTCCCTCACCAACAGTTAAAACTCCCTCACCAACGGTTAAATCTCCCTCACCAACAGTTAAAACTACTCCCCCACCAACAGTTAAAACTCCCTCACCAACAGTTAAAACTACTCCCCCACCAACAGTTAAAACTCCCTCACCAACAGTCAAAACAACTCCCTCACCAACAGTTAAAACTCCCTCACCAACAGTTGAAACTCCCTCACCAACAGTTAAAACTCCCTCACCAACAGTTACAACTCCCTCACAAACAGTTAGAACTCCCTCACCATCAGTTAAATCTCCCCCACCATCAGTTAAAACTCCCTCACCAACAGTTAAAACTACTCTCTCACCATCAGTTAAAACTCCCTCACCAACAGTTAAAACTACTCTCTCACCAACAGTTAAAACTACTCTCTCACCAACAGTTAAAACTACTCCCTCACCACCAGTTAAAACTCCCTCACCAACAGTTAAAACTACTCTCTCACCAACAGTTAAAACTACTCTCTCACCAACAGTCAAAACTACTCTCTCACCAACAGTTAAAACTACTCCCTCACCAACAATTAAAACTCCCTCACCAACAGTTAAAACTCCCTCACCAACAGTTAAAACTACTCCCTCACCAACAGTCAAAACTACTCCCTCACCAACAGTCAAAACTACTCCCTCACCAACAGTTAAAACTCCCTCACCAACAGTTAAAACTCCCTCACCAACAGTTAAAACTCCTTCACCAACAGTTAAAACTCCCTCACCAACAGTTAAAACTCCCTCACCAAAAGTTAAAACTACTCCCTCACCAACAGTTAAAACTCCCTCACCAACGGTTAAATCTCCCTCACCAACAGTTAAAACTACTCCCCCACCAACAGTTAAAACTCCCTCACCAACAGTTAAAACTACTCCCCCACCAACAGTTAAAACTCCCTCACCAACAGTCAAAACAACTCCCTCACCAACAGTTAAAACTCCCTCACCAACAGTTGAAACTCCCTCACCAACAGTTAAAACTCCCCCACCAACAGTCAAAACTACTCCCTCACCAACAGTTTAAAACTCCCTCACCAACAGTTACAACTCCCTCACAAAACAGTTAGAACTCCCTCACCATCAGTTAAATCTCCCTCACCAACAGTTAAAACTACTCTCTCACCATCAGTTAAAACTCCCTCACCAACAGTTAAAACTACTCTCTCACCAACAGTTAAAACTACTCTCTCACCAACAGTTAAAACTACTCCCTCACCACCAGTTAAAACTCCCTCACCAACAGTTAAAACTACTCTCTCACCAACAGTTAAAACTACTCTCTCACCAACAGTTAAAACTACTCCCTCACCACCAGTTAAAACTCCCTCACCAACAGTTAAAACTACTCTCTCACCAACAGTTAAAACTACTCTCTCACCAACAGTCAAACTACTCTCATCACCAACAGTTAAAACTACTCCCTCACCAACAATTAAAACTCCCTCACCAACAGTTAAAACTACTCCCTCACCAACAGTCAAAACTACTCCCTCACCAACAGTTAAAACTCCCTCACCAACAGTTAAAACTACTCCCTCACCAACAGTTAAAACTACTCCCTCACCAACAGTTAAAACTCCCTCACCAACAGTTAAAACTACTCCCTCACCAACAGTCAAAACTACTCCCTCACCAACAGTCAAAACTACTCCCTCACCAACAGTTAAAACTCCCTCACCAACAGTTAAAACTCCCTCACCAACAGTTAAACTCCTTCACCAACAGTTAAAACTCCCTCACCAACAGTTAAACTACTCTCTCACCATCAGTTAAAACTCCCTCACCAACAGTTAAAACTCCCTCACCAACAGTTGAAACTCCCTCACCAACAGTTAAAAACTACTCTCTCACCAACAGTCAAAACTACTCCCTCACCAACAGTTAAAACTCCCTCACCAACAGATAAAACTCCCCCACCAACAGTCAAAACTACTCCCTCACCAACAGTTAAAAACTCCCTCACCAACAGTTACAACTCCCTCACAAACAGTTAGAACTCCCTCACATCAGTTAAATCTCCCTCACCAACAGTTTAAAACTACTCTCTCACCATCAGTTAAAACTCCCTCACCAACAGTTAAAACTACTCTCTCACCAACAGTTAAAACTACTCTCTCACCAACAGTTAAAACTACTCCCTCACCACCAGTTAAAACTCCCTCACCAACAGTTAAAACTACTCTCTCACCAACAGTTAAAACTACTCTCTCACCAACAGTCAAAACTACTCTCTCACCAACAGTTAAAACTACTCCCTCACCAACAATTAAAACTCCCTCACCAACAGTTAAAACTACTCCCTCACCAACAGTCAAAAACTACTCCCTCACCAACAGTTAAACTCCCTCACCAACAGTTAAAACTACTCTCTCACCAACAGTTAAAACTACTCTCTCACCAACAGTTAAAACTACTCCCTCACCACCAGTTAAAACTCCCTCACCAACAGTTTAAAACTACTCTCTCACCAACAGTTAAAACTACTCTCTCACCAACAGTCAAAACTACTCTCTCACCAACAGTTAAAACTACTCCCTCACCAACAATTAAAACTCCCTCACCAACAGTTAAAACTACTCCCTCACCAACAGTCAAAACTACTCCCTCACCAACAGTTAAAACTCCCTCACCAACAGTTAAACTACTCCCTCACCAACAGTTAAAACTACTCCCTCACCAACAGTTAAAACTCCCTCACCAACAGTTAAAACTACTCCCTCACCAACAGTCAAAAACTACTCCCTCACCAACAGTCAAAACTACTCCCTCACCAACAGTTAAACTCCCTCACCAACAGTTAAAACTCCCTCACCAACAGTTAAAACTCCTTCACCAACAGTTTAAAACTCCCTCACCAACAGTTAAAACTCCCTCACCAACAGTCAAAACTACTCCCTCACCAACAGTTTAAACTCCCTCACCAACAGTTTAAAACTCCCTCACCAACAGTTAAAACTACTCCCTCACCAACAGTTAAAACTCCCTCACCAACGGTTAAATCTCCCTCACCAACAGTTAAAACTACTCCCCCACCAACAGTTACAACTCCCCCACCAACAGTTTAAAACTCCCTCACCAACAGTTAAAACTACTCCCCCACCAACAGTTAAAACTCCCTCACCAACAGTCAAAACAACTCCCTCACCAACAGTTAAAACTCCCTCACCAACAGTTGAAACTCCCTCACCAACAGTTAAAACTTACTCTCTCACCAACAGTCAAAACTACTCCCTCACCAACAGTTAAAACTCCCTCACCAACAGTTAAAACTCCCCACCAACAGTCAAAACTACTCCCTCACCAACAGTTAAAACTCCCTCACCAACAGTTACAACTCCCTCACAAACAGTTAGAACTCCCTCACCATCAGTTAAATCTCCCTCACCAACAGTTAAAACTACTCTCTCACCATCAGTTTAAAACTCCCTCACCAACAGTTAAAACTACTCTCTCACCAACAGTTAAAACTACTCTCTCACCAACAGTTTAAAACTACTCCCTCACCACCAGTTAAAACTCCCTCACCAACAGTTAAAACTACTCTCTCACCAACAGTTAAAACTACTCTCTCACCAACAGTCAAAACTACTCTCTCACCAACAGTTAAAACTACTCCCTCACCAACAATTAAAACTCCCTCACCAAACAGTTAAAACTACTCCCTCACCAACAGTCAAAACTACTCCCTCACCAACAGTTAAAACTCCCTCACCAACAGTTAAAACTACTCCCTCACCAACAGTTAAAACTACTCCCTCACCAACAGTTAAAACTCCCTCACCAACAGTTAAAACTACTCCCTCACCAACAGTCAAAAACTACTCCCTCACCAACAGTCAAAACTACTCCCTCACCAACAGTTAAAACTCCCTCACCAACAGTTAAAACTCCCTCACCAAACAGTTAAAACTCCTTCACCAACAGTTAAAACTCCCTCACCAACAGTTAAAACTCCCTCACCAACAGTCAAAACTACTCCCTCACCAACAGTTAAAACTCCCTCACCAACAGTTAAAACTCCCTCACCAACAGTTAAAACTACTCCCTCACCAACAGTTAAAACTCCCTCACCAACGGTTAAATCTCCCTCACCAACAGTTAAAACTACTCCCCCACCAACAGTTACAACTCCCTCACCAACAGTTAAAACTCCCCCACCATCAGTTAAAACTCCCTCACCAACAGTTAAAACTCCCTCACCAACAGTCAAAACTACTCCCTCACCAACAGTCAAAACTACTCCCTCACCAACAGTCAAAACTACTCCCCCACCAACAGTCAAAACTACTCCCTCACCAACAGTCAAAACTACTCCCCCACCAACAGTCAAAACTACTCCCTCACCAACAGTCAAAACTACTCCCCACCAACAGTTAAAACTCCCTCACCATCAGTTAAAACTCCCTCACCATCAGTTAAAACTCCCTCACCAACAGTTAAAACTCCCTCACCATCAGTTAAAACTCCCTCACCAACAGTTAAACTCTCTCACCAACAGTTAAAACTCCCTCACCAACAGTCAAAACTCCCTCAACCAACAGTTTAAAACTCCCTCACCAAACAGTTAGAAACTCCCTCACCAACAGTTAAAACTACTCCCCCACCAACAGTTAAAACTCCCTCACCAACAGTCAAAACAACTCCCTCACCAACAGTTAAAACTCCCTCACCAAACAGTTGAAACTCCCTCACCAACAGTTAAAAACTACTCTCTCACCAACAGTCAAAACTTCTCCCTCACCAACAGTTAAAACTCCCTCACCAACAGTTAAAACTCCCCCAACCAACAGTCAAAAACTACTCCCTCACCAACAGTTAAAACTCCCTCACCAACAGTTAAAACTCCCTCACCAAACGGTTAAAACTCCCTCACCAACAGTTAAAACTACTCTCTCACCATCAGTTAAAACTCCCTCACCAACAGTTTAAAACTACTCTCTCACCAACAGTTAAAACTACTCTCTCACCAAACAGTTAAAACTACTCCCTCACCATCAGTTAAAACTCCCTCACCAACAGTTAAACTACTCTCTCACCAACAGTTAAAACTACTCTCTCACCAACAGTCAAAACTACTCTCTCACCAACAGTTAAAACTCCCCTCACCAACAATTAAAACTCCCTCACCAACAGTTAAAACTCCCTCACCAACAGTTAGAAACTCCCTCACCAACAGTTAAAACTCTCTCCCCACAGTTTAAAACTCCCTCACCAACAGTCAAAACTACTCCCTCACCAACAGTTAAAACTCCCTCACCAACAGTTAAAACTCCCTCACAAAAGTTAAAACTAATCCCCTCACCAACAGTTAAAACTCCCTCAACCAACGGTTAAATCTCCCTCACCAACAGTTAAAACTACTCCCCCACCAACAGTTACAACTCCCTCACCAACAGTTAAAACTACTCCCCCACCAACAGTTAAAACTCCCTCACCAACAGTCAAAACAACTCCCTCACCAACAGTTAAAACTCCCTCACCAACAATTAAACTCCCTCACCAACAGTTTAAAACTCCCTCACCAACAGTTAGAACTCCCTCACCAACAGTTAAAACTCCCTCACCATCAGTTAAAACTCCCTCACCAACAGTCAAAACTACTCCCTCACCAACAGTTAAAACCTCCCTCACCAACAGTTAAAACTCCCTCACCAAAAGTTAAAACTAATCCCTCACCAACAGTTAAAACTCCCTCACCAACGGTTAAATCTCCCTCACCAACAGTTAAAACTACTCCCCCACCAACAGTTACAACTCCCTCACCAACAGTTAAAACTACTCCCCCACCAACAGTTTAAAACTCCCTCACCAACAGTCAAAACAACTCCCTCACCAACAGTTAAAACTCCCTCACCAACAGTTGAAACTCCCTCACCAACAGTTAAAACTACTCTCTCACCAACAGTCAAAACTACTCCCTCACCAACAGTTTAAAACTCCCTCACCAACAGTTAAAACTCCCCCACCAACAGTCAAAACTACTCCCTCACCAACAGTTAAAACTCCCTCACCAACAGTTACAACTCCCTCAACAAACAGTTAGAACTCCCTCACCATCAGTTAAATCTCCCTCACCATCAGTTAAAACTCCATCACCAACAGTTAAACCTACTCTCTCACCATCAGTTAAAACTCCCTCACCAACAGTTTAAAACTACTCTCACCAACAGTTAAAACTACTCTCTCACCAACAGTTAAAACTACTCCCTCACCACCAGTTAAAACTCCCTCACCAACAGTTAAAACTACTCTCTCACCAACAGTTAAAACTACTCTCTCACCAACAGTCAAAACTACTCCCTCACCAACAGTTAAAACTCCCTCACCAACAGTTAAAACTACTCCCTCATCCAACAGTAAAAACTACTCCCTCACCAACAGTTAAAACTCCCTCACCAACAGTTTAAAACTACTCCCTCACCAACAGTCAAAACTACTCCCTCACCAACAGTCAAAACTACTCCCTCACCAACAGTTAAAACTCCCTCACCAACAGTTAAAACTACTCCCTCACCAACAGTTAAAACTCCCTCACCAACAGTTAAAAACTCCTTCACCAACAGTTAAAACTCCCTCACCAACAGTTAAAACTCCCTCACCAACAGTCAAAACTACTCCCTCACCAACAGTTAAAACTCCCTCACCAACAGTTAAAACTCCCTCACCAAAAGTTAAAACTACTCCCTCACCAACAGTTAAAACTCCCTCACCAACGGTTAAATCTCCCTCACCAACAGTTAAAACTACTCCCCCACCAACAGTTACAACTCCCTCACCAACAGTTAAAACTACTCCCCCACCAACAGTTTAAAACTCCCTCACCAACAGTTAAAACTCCCTCACCAACAGTTGAAACTCCCTCACCAACAGTTAAAACTACTCTCTCACCAACAGTCAAAACTACTCCCTCACCAACAGTTAAAACTCCCTCACCAACAGTTAAAACTCCCCCACCAACAGTCAAAACTACTCCCTCACCAACAGTTAAAAACTCCCTCACCTACAGTTACAACTCCCTCACAAACAGTTAGAACTCCCTCACCATCAGTTAAATCTCCCTCACCATCAGTTAAAACTCCCTCACCAACAGTTAAAACTACTCTCTCACCATCAGTTAAAACTCCCTCACCAACAGTTAAAACTACTCTCTCACCAACAGTTAAAACTACTCTCTCACCAACAGTTAAAACTACTCCCTCACCACCAGTTAAAACTCCCTCACCAACAGTTAAAACTACTCTCTCACCAACAGTTAAAACTACTCTCTCACCAACAGTCAAAACTACTCTCTCACCAACAGTTAAAACTCCCTCACCAACAATTAAAACTCCCTCACCAACAGTTTAAAACTACTCTCTCACCAACAGTTAAAACTACTCCCTCACCAACAATTTAAAACTCCCTCACCAACAGTTAAAACTACTCCCTCACCAACAGTCAAAACTACTCCCTCACCAACAGTTAAAACTCCCTCACCAACAGTTTAAAACGACTCCCTCACCAACAGTTAAAACTACTCCCTCACCAAACAGTTAAAACTCCCTCACCAACAGTTAAAACTACTCCCTCACCAACAGTCAAAACTACTCCCTCACCAACAGTCAAAACTACTCCCTCACCAACAGTTAAAACTCCCTCACCAACAGTTAAAACTCCTTCACCAACAGTTAAAACTCCCTCACCAACAGTTAAAACTCCCTCACCAACAGTCAAAACTACTCCCTCACCAACAGTTTAAAACTCCCTCACCAACAGTTAAAACTCCCTCACCAACAGTTAAAACTACTCCCTCACCAACAGTTAAAACTCCCTCACCAACGGTAAATCTCCCTCACCAACAGGTAAAACTACTCCCCCACCAACCAGTTACAACTCCCTCACCAACAGTTAAAACTCCCTCACCATCAGTTAAAACTCCCTCACCAACAGTTAAAACTCCCTCACCAACAGTCAAAACTACTCCCTCACCAACAGTCAAACTACTCCCTCACCAACAGTCAAAACTACTCCCCCACCAACAGTCAAAACTACTCCCTCACCAACAGTCAAAACTACTCCCCCACCAACAGTCAAAACTACTCCCTCACCAACAGTCAAAACTACTCCCCACCAACAGTTAAAACTCCCTCACCATCAGTTAAAACTCCCTCACCATCAGTTAAAACTCCCTCACCAACAGTTAAAACTCCCTCACCATCAGTTAAAAACTCCCTCACCAACAGTTAAAACTCTCTCACCAACAGTTTAAAACTCCCTCACCAACAGTCAAAACTCCCTCACCAACAGTTAAAACTCCCTCACCAACAGTTAAAACTACTCTCTCACCAACAGTCAAAACTACTCCCTCACCAACAGTTTAAAAACTCCCTCACCAACAGTTAAAACTCCCCCACCAACAGTCAAAACTACTCCATCACCAACAGTTAAAACTCCCTCACCAACAGTTAAAACTCCCTCACCAACGGTTAAACTCCCTCACCAACAGTTAAAACTACTCTCTCACCATCAGTTAAAACTCCCTCACCAACAGTTAAAACTACTCTCTCACCAACAGTTAAAACTACTCTCTCACCAACAGTTAAAACTACTCCCTCACCATCAGTTAAAACTCCCTCACCAACAGTTAAAACTACTCTCTCACCAACAGTTTAAAACTACTCTCTCACCAACAGTCAAAACTACTCTCTCACCAACAGTTAAAACTCCCTCACCAACAATTAAAACTCCCTCACCAACAGTTAAAACTCCCTCACCAACAGTTAGAACTCCCTCACCAACAGTTAAAACTCTCTCACCAACAGTTAAAACTACTCCCTCACCATCAGTTAAAACTCCCTCACCAACAGTTTAAAACTCCCTCACCATCAGTTAAACTCCCTCACCAACAGTCAAAACTACTCCCTCACCAACAGTTAAAACTCCCTCACCAACAGTTAAAACTCCCTCACCAAAAGTTAAAACTACTCCCTCACCAACAGTTAAAACTCCCTCACCAACGGTTAAATCTCCCTCACCAACAGTTAAAAACTACTCCCCCACCAACAGTTACAACTCCCTCACCAACAGTTAAAACTACTCCCCCACCAACAGTTAAAACTCCCTCACCAACAGTCCAAAACAACTCCCTCACCAACAGTTAAAACTCCCTCACCAACAGTTGAAACTCCCTCACCAACAGTTAAAACTACTCTCTCACCAACAGTCAAAACTACTCCCTCACCAACAGTTAAAACTCCCTCACCAACAGTTTAAAACTCCCCCACCAACAGTCAAAACTACTCCCTCACCAACAGTTAAAACTCCCTCACCAACAGTTACAACTCCCTCACAAACAGTTTAGAACTCCCTCACCATCAGTTAAATCTCCCTCACCATCAGTTAAAACTCCCTCACCAACAGTTAAAACTACTCTCTCACCATCAGTTAAAACTCCCTCACCAACAGTTAAAACTACTCTCTCACCAACAGTTAAAACTACTCTCTCACCAAACAGTTAAAACTACTCCCTCACCACCAGTTAAAACTCCCTCACCAACAGTTAAAACTACTCTCTCACCAACAGTTAAAACTACTCCCTCACCAACAGTCAAAACTACTCCCTCACCAACATTTAAAACTCCCTCACCAACAGTTAAAACTACTCCCTCACCAACAGTAAAAACTACTCCCTCACCAACAGTTAAAACTCCCTCACCAACAGTTAAAACTACTCCCTCACCAACAGTCAAAAATACTCCCTCACCAACAGTCAAAAACTACTCCCTCACCAACAGTTAAAACTCCCTCACCAACAGTTAAAACTCCCTCACCAACAGTTAAAACTCCTTCACCAACAGTTAAAACTCCCTCACCAACAGTTAAAACTCCCTCACCAACAGTCAAACTACTCCCTCACCAACAGTTAAAACTCCCTCACCAACAGTTAAAACTCCCTCACCAACAGTTAAAACTACTCCCTCACCAACAGTTAAAACTCCCTCACCAACGGTTAAAATCTCCCTCACCAACAGTTTAAAACTACTCCCCCACCAACAGTCAAAACTACTCCCTCACCAACAGTCAAAACTACTCCCCCACCAACAGTCAAAACTACTCCCTCACCAACAGTCAAAACTACTCCCCACCAACAGTTAAAAACTCCCTCACCATCAGTTAAAACTCCCTCACCATCAGTTAAAACTCCCTCACCAACAGTTAAACTCCCTCACCATCAGTTTAAAACTCCCTCACCAACAGTTTAAAACTCTCTCACCAACAGTTAAAACTCCCTCACCAACAGTCAAAACTCCCTCACCAACAGTTAAAACTCCCTCACCAACAGTTAAAAACTACTCTCTCACCAACAGTCAAAACTACTCCCTCACCAACAGTTAAAACTCCCTCACCAACAGTTAAAACTCCCCCACCAACAGTCAAAACTACTCCATCACCAACAGTTAAAACTCCCTCACCAACAGTTTAAAACTCCCTCACCAACGGTTAAAACTCCCTCACCAACAGTTAAAACTACTCTCTCACCATCAGTTAAAACTCCCTCACCAACAGTTAAAACTACTCTCTCACCAACAGTTAAAACTACTCTCTCACCAACAGTTAAAACTACTCCCTCACCATCAGTTTAAAACTCCCTCACCAACAGTTAAAACTACTCTCTCACCAACAGTTTAAAACTACTCTCTCACCAACAGTCAAAACTACTCTCTCACCAACAGTTAAAACTCCCTCACCAACAATTAAAACTCCCTCACCAACAGTTTAAAACTCCCTCACCAACAGTTAGAACTCCCTCACCAACAGTTAAAACTCTCTCACCAACAGTTAAAACTACTCCCTCACCATCAGTTAAAACTCCCTCACCAACAGTTAAAACTCCCTCACCATCAGTTAAAACTCCCTCACCAACAGTCAAAACTACTCCCTCACCAACAGTTAAACTCCCTCACCAACAGTTAAAACTCCCTCACCAAAAGTTAAAACTACTCCCTCACCAACAGTTAAAACTCCCTCACCAACGGTTAAATCTCCCTCACCAACAGTTAAAACTACTCCCCCACCAACAGTTACAACTCCCTCACCAACAGTTAAAACTACTCCCCCACCAACAGTTTAAAACTCCCTCACCAACAGTCAAAACAACTCCCTCACCAACAGTTAAAACTCCCTCACCAACAGTTGAAACTCCCTCACCAACAGTTTAAAACTCCCCCACCAACAGTCAAAAACTACTCCCTCACCAACAGTTAAAACTCCCTCACCAACAGTTACAACTCCCTCACAAACAGTTAGAACTCCCTCACCATCAGTTAAATCTCCCTCACCATCAGTTAAAACTCCCTCACCAACAGTTAAAACTACTCTCTCACCATCAGTTAAAACTCCCTCACCAACAGTTAAAACTACTCTCTCACCAACAGTTAAAACTACTCTCTCACCAACAGTTAAAACTACTCCCTCACCACCAGTTAAAACTCCCTCACCAACAGTTAAAACTACTCTCTCACCAACAGTTAAAACTACTCCCTCACCAACAGTCAAAACTACTCCCTCACCAACATTTAAAACTCCCTCACCAACAGTTAAAACTACTCCCTCACCAACAGTAAAAACTACTCCCTCACCAACAGTTAAAACTCCCTCACCAACAGTTAAAACTACTCCCTCACCAACAGTCAAAAATACTCCCTCACCAACAGTCAAAACTACTCCCTCACCAACAGTTAAAACTCCCTCACCAACAGTTAAAACTCCCTCACCAACAGTTAAAACTCCTTCACCAACAGTTAAAACTCCCTCACCAACAGTTAAAACTCCCTCACCAACAGTCAAAACTACTCCCTCACCAACAGTTAAAACTCCCTCACCAACAGTTAAAACTCCCTCACCAACAGTTAAAACTACTCCCTCACCAACAGTTAAAACTCCCTCACCAACGGTTAAATCTCCCTCACCAACAGTTAAAACTACTCCCCCACCAACAGTTACAACTCCCTCACCAACAGTTAAAACTCCCTCACCATCAGTTAAAACTCCCTCACCAACAGTCAAAACTACTCCCTCACCAACAGTTAAAACTCCCTCACCAACAGTTAAAACTCCCTCACCAAAAGTTAAAACTACTCCCTCACCAACAGTTTAAAACTCCCACACCAACGGTTAAATCTCCCTCACCAACAGTTAAAACTACTCCCCCACCAACAGTTACAACTCCCTCACCAACAGTTAAAACTACTCCCCCACCAACAGTTAAAACTCCCTCACCAACAGTCAAAACAACTCCCTCACCAACAGTTAAAACTCCCTCACCAACAGTTGAAACTCCCTCACCAACAGTTTAAAAACTACTCTCTCACCAACAGTCAAAACTACTCCCTCACCAACAGTTAAAACTCCCTCACCAACAGTTAAAACTCCCCCACCAACAGTCAAAACTACTCCCTCACCAACAGTTTAAAACTCCCTCACCAACAGTTACAACTCCCTCACAAACAGTTACAACTCCCTCACCATCAGTTAAATCTCCCTCACCATCAGTTAAAACTCCCTCACCAACAGTTAAAACTACTCTCTCACCATCAGTTAAAACTCCCTCACCAACAGTTAAAACTACTCTCTCACCAACAGTTAAAACTACTCTCTCACCAACAGTTAAAACTACTCCCTCACCACCAGTTAAAACTCCCTCACCAACAGTTAAAACTACTCTCTCACCAACAGTTAAAACTACTCCCTCACAACAGTCAAAAACTACTCCCTCACCAACATTTAAAACTCCCTCACCAACAGTTAAAACTACTCCCTCACCAACAGTAAAAACTACTCCCTCACCAACAGTTAAAACTCCCTCACCAACAGTTAAAACTACTCCCTCACCAACAGTCAAAAATACTCCCTCACCAACAGTCAAAACTACTCCCTCACCAACAGTTAAAACTACTCCCTCACCAACAGTTAAAACTCCCTCACCAACAGTTAAAACTCCTTCACCAACAGTTAAAACTCCCTCACCAACAGTTAAAACTCCCTCACCAACAGTCAAAACTACTCCCTCACCAACAGTTACAACTCCCTCACCAACAGTTAAAACTCCCTCACCAACAGTTAAAACTACTCCCTCACCAACAGTTAAAACTCCCTCACCAACGGTTAAATCTCCCTCACCAACAGTTAAAACTACTCCCCCACCAACAGTTACAACTCCCTCACCAACAGTTAAAACTCCCTCACCATCAGTTAAAACTCCCTCACCAACAGTTAAAACTCCCTCACCAACAGTCAAAACTACTCCCTCACCAACAGTCAAAACTACTCCCTCAACAACAGTCAAAACTACTCCCCCACCAACAGTCAAAACTACTCCCTCACCAACAGTCAAAACTACTCCCCCACCAACAGTCAAAACTACTCCCTCACCAACAGTCAAAACTACTCCCCACCAACAGTTAAAACTCCCTCACCATCAGTTAAAACTCCCTCACCATCAGTTAAAACTCCCTCACCAACAGTTAAAACTCCCTCACCATCAGTTAAAACTCCCTCACCAACAGTTAAAACTCTCTCACCAACAGTTAAAACTCCCTCACCAACAGTCAAAACTCCCTCACCAACAGTTAAAACTCCCTCACCAACAGTTGAAACTCCCTCACCAACAGTTAAAACTACTCCCCCACCAACAGTTAAAACTCCCTCACCAACAGTCAAAACAACTCCCTCACCAACAGTTAAACTCCCTCACCAACAGTTGAAACTCCCTCACCAACAGTTAAAACTACTCTCTCACCAACAGTCAAAACTACTCCCTCACCAACAGTTAAAACTCCCCCACCAACAGTCAAAACTACTCCCTCACCAACAGTTTAAAACTCCCTCACCAACAGTTAAAACTCCCTCACCAACGGTTAAAACTCCCTCACCAACAGTTAAAACTACTCTCTCACCATCAGTTAAAACTCCCTCACCAACAGTTAAAACTACTCTCTCACCAACAGTTAAAACTACTCTCTCACCAACAGTTAAAACTACTCCCTCACCATCAGTTAAAACTCCCTCACCAACAGTTAAAACTACTCTCTCACCAACAGTTAAAACTACTCTCTCACCAACAGTCAAAAACTACTCTCTCCCCAACAGTTAAAACTCCCTCACCAACAATTAAAACTCCCTCACCAACAGTTAAAACTCCCTCACCAACAGTTAGAACTCCCTCACCAACAGTTAAAACTCTCTCACCAACAGTTAAAACTACTCCCTCACCATCAGTTAAAACTCCCTCACCAACAGTTAAAACTCCCTCACCATCAGTTAAAACTCCCTCACCAACAGTCAAAACTACTCCCCCACCAACAGTCAAAACTACTCTCTCACCAACAGTTAAAACTCCCTCACCAACAGTGAAAACTCCCTCACAAACAGTTAAAACTCCCTCACCAACAGTCAAAACTCCCCTCACCAACAGTTAAAACTCCCTCACCAACAGTTGAAACTCCCTCACCAACAGTTAAAACTACTCCCCCACCAACAGTTAAAACTCCCTCACCAACAGTCAAAACAACTCCCTCACCAACAGTTAAAACTCCCTCACCAACAGTTGAAACTCCCTCACCAACAGTTAAAACTACTCTCTCACCAACAGTCAAAACTACTCCCTCACCAACAGTTAAAACTCCCTCACCAACAGTTAAAACTCCCCCACCAACAGTCAAAACTACTCCCTCACCAACAGTTTAAAACTCCCTCACCAACAGTTAAAACTCCCTCACCAACGGTTAAAACTCCCTCACCAACAGTTAAAACTACTCTCTCACCATCAGCTAAAACTCCCTCACCAACAGTTAAAACTACTCTCTCACCAACAGTTAAAACTACTCTCTCACCAACAGTTAAAACTACTCCCTCACCATCAGTTAAAACTCCCTCACCAACAGTTAAAACTACTCTCTCACCAACAGTTTAAACTACTCTCTCACCAACAGTCAAAACTACTCTCTCACCAACAGTTTAAAAACTCCCTCACCAACAATTAAAACTCCCTCACCAACAGTTAAAACTCCCTCACCAACAGTGTAGAACTCCCTCACCAACAGTTAAAACTCTCTCACCAACAGTTAAAACTACTCCCTCACCATCAGTTAAAACTCCCTCACCAACAGTTTAAAACTCCCTCACCATCAGTTAAAACTCCCTCACCAACAGTCAAAACTACTCCCCCACCAACAGTCAAACTACTCTCTCACCAACAGTGAAAACTCCCTCACCAACAGTGAAAACTCCCTCACCAACAGTTAAAACTCCCTCACCAACAGTTAAAACTCCCTCACCAACAGTTAAAACTCCCTCACCAACAGTCAAAACTACTCTCTCACCAACAGTTAAAACTACTCCCTCACCAACAGTTAAAACTACTCCCTCACCAACAGTTAAAACTACTCCCTCACCAACAGTTAAAACTACTCCCTCACCAAACAGTTTAAAACTCCCTCACCAACAGTTAAAACTCCCTCAACATCAGTTAAAACTCCCTCACCAACAGTTAAAACTCCCTCACCAACAGTTAAAACTACTCCCTCACCAACAGTCAACACTACTCCCTCACCAACAGTTAAAAACTCCCTCACCAACAGTTAAAACTACTCCCTCACCAACAGTTAAAACGACTCCCTCACCAACAGTTAAAACTCCCTCACCAACAGTTAAAACTACTCCCTCACCAACAGTCAAAACTACTCCCTCACCAACAGTCAAAACTACTCCCTCACCAACCGTTTTAAAACTCCCTCACCAACAGTTAAAACTCCCTCACCAACAGTTAAAACTCCTTCACCAACAGTTAAAACTCCCTCACCAACAGTTAAAACTCCCTCACCAACAGTCAAAACTACTCCCTCACCAACAGTTAAAACTCCCTCACCAACAGTTAAAACTCCCTCACCAACAGTTAAAACTACTCCCTCACCAACAGTTAAAACTCCCTCACCAACAGTTAAAACTCTCTCACCAACAGTTAAAACTACTCCCTGACCATCAGTTAAAACTCCCTCACCAACAGTTAAAACTCCCTCACCATCAGTTAAAAACTCCCTCACCAACAGTTAAAACTCCCTCACCAACAGTTAAAACTACTCTCTCACCAACAGTTAAACTCCCTCACCAACAGTGAAAACTCCCTCACCAACAGTTTAAAACTCCCTCACCAACAGTTAAAACTCCCTCACCAACAGTTAAAACTCCCTCACCAACAGTCAAAACTACTCTCTCACCAACAGTTAAAACTACTCCCTCACCAACAGTTAAAAACTACTCCCTCGCCAACAGTTAAAACTCCCTCACCAACAGTTAAAACTACTCCCTCACCAACAGTTAAAACTCCCTCACCAACAGTCAAAACTCTCTCACCAACAGTTAAAACTCTCTCACCAACAGTTAAAACTCCCTCACCATCAGTTAAAACTCTCTCACCAACAGTTAAAACTCTCTCACCAACAGTTAAAACTCCCTCACCATCAGTTAAAACTACTCCCTCACCAACAGTTAAAACTCCCTCACCAACAGTTAAAACTACTCCCTCACCAACAGTTAAAACTCCCTCACCATCAGTTAAAACTCTCTCACCAACAGTCAAAAATACTCCCTCACCAACAGTTAAAACTCCCTCACCAACAGTTAAAACTACTCCCTCACCAACAGTTAAAACTACTCCCTCACCAACAGTTTAAAACTCCCTCACCAACAGGTTTAAAACTACTCCCTCACCAACAGTTAAAACCCCCTCACCGACAGTTTAAAACTCCCTCACCAACTGTTAAAACTCCCTCACCAACTGTTAAAACTACTCCCTCACCAACAGTCAAAACTACTCCACTCACCAACAGTCAAAACTACTCCCTCACCAACAGTTAAAAACTCCCTCACCAACAGTTAAAAACTCCCTCGACAACAGTTAAAACTCCTTCACCAACAGTTAAAACTCCCTCACCAACAGTTAAAACTCCCTCACCAACAGTCAAAACTACTCCCTCACCAACAGTTTAAAACTCCCTCACCAACAGTTAAAACTCCCTCACCATCAGTTAAAACTACTCCCTCACCAACAGTTAAAACTCCCTCACCAACAGTCAAAACTACTCTCTCACCAACAGTTAAAACTCCCTCACCAATAGTCAAAACACTCCCCCACCAACAGTCAAAACTACTCCCTCACCAACAGTCAAAACTACTCCCCCACCAACAGTTTTAAAACTCCCTCACAAACAGTTAGAACTCCCTCACCATCAGTTAAAACTCCCTCACCATCAGTTTAAAACTCCCTCACCAACAGTTAAAACTTACTCTCTCACCAACAGTTTAAAACTACTCCCTCACCAACAGTTAAAACTACTCCCTCACCAACCAGTTAAAACTACTCTCTCACCAACAGTTAAACTCCCTCACCAACGGTTTTAAATCTCCCTCACCAACAGTTAAAACTACTCCCCCACCAACAGTTACAACTCCCTCACAAACAGTTAGGAACTCCCTCACCATCAGTTAAAAACTCCCTCACCATCAGTTAAAACTACTCCCTCACCAACAGTTAAAACTACTCTCTCACCATCAGTTAAAACTCCCTCACCAACAGTTAAAACTAATCTCTCACCAACAGTTAAAACTACTCTCTCACCAACAGTCAATACTACTCTCTCACCAACAGTTTAAAACTCCCTCACCAACAGTTTAAACTCCCTCATCAACAGTTAAAACTCCCTCACACAACAGTTAAAACTCTCTCACCAACAGTTAAAACTACTCCCTGGCCATCAGTTAAAACTCCCTCACCAACAGTTAAAACTCACTCACCATCAGTTAAAACTCCCTCACCAACAGTCAAAACTACTCCCCCACCAACAGTCAAAACTACTCCCTCACCAACAGTTAAAAACTCCCTCACCAACAGTTAAAACTACTCTCTCACCAACAGTTAAACTCCCTCACCAACAGTGAAAACTCCCTCACCAACAGTTAAAACTCCCCTCACCAACAGTTAAAACTCCCTCACCAACAGTTAAAACTCCCTCACCAACAGTCAAAACTACTCTCTCACCAACAGTTAAAACTACTCCCTCACCAACAGTTAAAACTACTCCCTCACCAACAGTTAAAACTCCCCCACCAACAGTTACTACTCCCTCACAAACAGTTAGAACTCCCTCACCATCAGTTAAAACTCCCTCACCATCAGTTAAAACTACTCCCTCACCAACAGTTAAAACTACTCTCTCACCATCAGTTAAAACTCCCTCACCAACAGTTAAAACTAATCTCTCACCAACAGTTTAAACTACTCTCTCACCACAGTCAATACTACTCTCCACCAACAGTTAAAAACTCCCTCACCAACAGTTAAAACTCCCTCCACCAACAGTAAAACTCCCTCACCAACAGTTAAAACTCCCTCACCAACAGTTAAAACTCTCTCACCAACAGTTAAAACTACTCCCTGACCATCAGTTAAAACTCCCTCACCAACAGTTAAAACTCCCTCACCAACAGTTAAAACTACTCTCTCACCAACAGTTTAAAACTCCCTCACCAACAGTGAAAACTCCCTCACCAACAGTTAAAACTCCCTCACCAACAGTTAAAACTCCCTCACCAACAGTTAAAATTCCCTCACCAACAGTCAAAACTACTCTCTCAACCAACAGTTAAAACTACTCCCTCACCAACAGTTAAAACTACTCCCTCACCAACAGTTAAAACTCCCTCACCAACAGTTAAAACTACTCCCTCACCAACAGTCAAAACTACCCCCTCACCAACAGTCAAAACTCTCTCACCAACAGTTAAAACTCTCTCACCAACAGTTTAAAACTCCCTCACCAATCAGTTAAAACTACTCCCTCACCAACAGTTTAAAACTCCCTCACCATCAGTTAAAACTCTCTCACCAACAGTTAAAACTCTCTCACCAACAGTTAAAACTCCCTCACCATCAGTTAAAACTACTCCCTCACCAACAGTTAAAACTCCCTCACCAACAGTTAAAACTCCCTCACCAACAGTTAAAACTACTCCCTCACCAACAGTTAAAACTCCCTCACCATCAGTTAAAACTCTCTCACCAACAGTCAAAAATACTCCCTCACCAACAGTTAAAACTCCCTCACCAACAGTTAAAACTACTCCCTCACCAACAGTTAAAACTATTCCCTCACCAACAGTTAAAACTCCCTCACCAACAGTTAAAACTACTCCCTCACCAACAGTTAAAAACCCCCTCACCAACAGTTAAAACTCCCTCACCAACTGTTAAAACTCCCTCACCAACTGTTAAAACTACTCCCTCACCAACAGTCAAAACTACTCCCTCACCAACAGTTAAAACTCCCTCACCAACAGTTAAAACTCCCTCACCAACAGTTAAAACTCCTTCACCAACAGTTAAAACTCCCTCACCAACAGTTAAAACTCCCTCACCAACAGTTAAAACTACTCTCTCACCAACAGTTAAAACTACTCCCTCACCAACAGTTAAAACTACTCCCTCACCAACAGTTAAAACTACTCTCTCACCAACAGTTAAAACTCTCTCACCAACAGTTAAAACTCCCTCACCAACAGTTAAAACTCCCTCACCAACAGTTAAAACTCTCTCACCAACAGTTAAAACTACTCCCTCACCAACAGTTAAAACTACTCCCTCACCAACAGTTAAAACTACTCCCTCACCAACAGTTAAAACTCCCTCACCAACAGTTAAAACTCCCTCACCATCAGTTAAAACTCTCTCACCAACAGTTAAAACTCCCTCACCAACAGTTAAAACTCCCTCACCAACAGTTAAAACTCCCTCACCAACAGTTAAAACTCCCTCACCAACAGTTAAAACTACTCTCTCACCAACAGTTAAAACTCCCTCACCAACAGTTAAAACTACTCCCTCACCAACAGTCAAAACTACTCTCTCACCAAAAGTTAAAACTCCCTCACCAACAGTTAAAACTCCCTCACCAACAGTCAAAACGACTCCCTCACCAACAGTTAAAACTCCCTCACCAACAGTTAAAACTCCCTCACCAACAGTTAAAACTCCCTCACCAACAGTTAAAACTACTCCCTCACCAACAGTTAAAACCCCCTCACCAACAGTTAAAACTCCCTCACCAACTGTTAAAACTCCCTCACCAACAGTTAAAACTACTCCCTCACCAACAGTCAAAACTACTCCCTCACCAACAGTTAAAACTCCCTCACCAACAGTTAAAACTCCCTCACCAACAGTTAAAACTCCTTCACCAACAGTTAAAACTCCCTCACCAACAGTTAAAACTCCCTCACCAACAGTTAAAACTACTCTCTCACCAACAGTTAAAACTACTCCCTCACCAACAGTTAAAACTACTCCCTCACCAACAGTTAAAACTACTCTCTCACCAACAGTTAAAACTCTCTCACCAACAGCTAAAACTCCCTCACCAACAGTTAAAACTCCCTCACCAACAGTTAAAACTCTCTCACCAACAGTTAAAACTACTCCCTCACCAACAGTTAAAACTACTCCCTCACCAACAGTTAAAACTACTCCCTCACCAACAGTTAAAACTCCCTCACCAACAGTTAAAACTCCCTCACCATCAGTTAAAACTCTCACCAACAGTTAAAACTCCCTCACCAACAGTTAAAACTCCCTCACCAACAGTTAAAACTCCCTCACCAACAGTTAAAACTCCCTCACCAATAGTTAAAACTACTCTCTCACCAACAGTTAAAACTCCCTCACCAACAGTTAAAACTACTCCCTCACCAACAGTCAAAACTACTCTCTCACCAACAGTTAAAACTCCCTCACCAACAGTTAAAACTCCCTCACCAACAGTCAAAACGACTCCCTCACCAACAGTTAAAACTCCCTCACCAACAGTTAAAACTCCCTCACCAACAGTTAAAACTACTCCCTCACCAACAGTCAAAACTACTCTCTCACCAACAGTTAAAACTCCCTCACCAACAGTTAAAACTACTCCCCACCAACAGTTAAAACTACTCCCTCACCAACAGTTAAAACTCCCTCACCAACAGTTAAAACTCCCTCACCAACAGTTAAAACTCCCTCACCAACAGTTAAAACTCCCTCACCAACAGTTAAAACTACTCTCTCACCAACAGTTAAAACTACTCCCTCACCAACAGTTAAAACTACTCCCCACCAACAGTTAAAACTCCCTCACCAACAGTTAAAACTCCCTCACCAACAGTCAAAACTACTCCCTCACCAACAGTTAAAACTCTCCCCACCAACAGTTAAAACTCCCTCACAACAGTTAAAACTCCCTCACCAACAGTTAAAACTCCCTCACCAACAGTTAAAACTACTCTCTCACCAACAGTTAAAACTACTCCCTCACCAACAGTTAAAACTACTCCTCACCAACAGTTAAAACTCCCTCACCAACAGTTAAAACTCCCTCACCAACAGTTAAAACTCCCTCACCAACAGTTAAAACTACTCTCTCACCAACAGTTAAAACTCTCTCACCAACAGTTAAAACTCCCTCACCAACAGTTAAAACTCCCTCACCATCAGTTAAAACTCTCTCACCAACAGTTAAAACTACTCCCTCACCAACAGTTAAAACTACTCCCTCACCAACAGTTAAAACTACTCCCTCACCAACAGTTAAAACTCCCTCACCAACAGTTAAAACTCCCTCACCAACAGTTAAAACTCCCTCACCAACAGTTAAAACTCCCTCACCAACAGTTAAAACTCCCTCACCAACAGTTAAAACTCCCTCACCAACAGTCAAAACTACTCTCTCACCAACAGTTAAAACTACTCCCTCACCAACAGTTAAAACTCCCTCACCAACAGTTAAAACTCCCTCACCAACAGTTAAAACTCCCTCACCAACAGTCAAAACTACTCTCTCACCAACAGTTAAAACGACTCCCTCACCAACAGTTAAAACTCCCTCACCAACAGTTAAAACTCCCTCACCAACAGTTAAAACTCCCTCACCAACAGTTAAAACTACTCCCTCACCAACAGTTAAAACTCCCTCACCAACAGTTAAAACTACTCTCTCACCAACAGTTAAAACTACTCCCTCACCAACAGTCAAAACTCCCTCACCAACAGTTAAAACTCCCTCACCAACAGTTAAAACTCCCTCACCAACAGTCAAAACTCTCTCACCAACAGTTAAAACTACTCCCTCACCAACAGTTAAAACTCCCTCACCAACAGTTAAAACTCCCTCACCAACAGTTAAAACTCCCTCACCAACAGTTAAAACTCCCTCACCAACAGTTAAAACTACTCCTCACCAACAGTTAAAACTCCCTCACCAACAGTTAAAACTACTCTCTCACCAACAGTTAAAACAACTCCCTCACCAACAGTTAAAACTCCCTCACCAACAGTTAAAACTCCCTCACCAACAGTTAAAACTCCCTCACCAACAGTTAAAACTACTCCCTCACCAACAGTTAAAACTACTCCCTCACCAACAGTTAAAACTCCCTCACCAACAGTTAAAACTCCCTCACCAACAGTTAAAACTCTCTCACCAACAGTCAAAAATACTCCCTCACCAACAGTTTAAAACTCCCTCACCAACAGTTAAAACTACTCCCTCACCAACAGTTAAAACTACTCCCTCACCAACAGTTAAAACTCCCTCACCAACAGTTAAAACTACTCCCTCACCAACAGTTAAAACTCCCTCACCAACAGTTTAAAACTACTCTCTCACCAACAGTCAATACTACTCTCTCACCAACAGTTAAAACTCCCTCACCAACAGTTAAAACTCCCTCACCAACAGTTTAAAACTCCCTCACCAACAGTTAGAACTCCCTCACCAACAGTTAAAACTCTCTCACCAACAGTTAAAACTACTCCCTGACCATCAGTTAAAACTCCCTCACCATCAGTTAAAACTCCCTCACCAACAGTTAAAACTACTCTCTCACCAACAGTTAAAACTCCCTCACCAACAGTGAAAACTCCCTCACCAACAGTTAAAACTCCCTCACCAACAGTTAAAACTCCCTCACCAACAGTTAAAACTCCCTCACCAACAGTCAAACTACTCTCTCACCAACAGTTAAACTACTCCCTCACCAACAGTTAAAACTACTCCCTCACCAACAGTTAAAACTCCCTCACCAACAGTTAAAACTACTCCCTCACCAACAGTCAAAACTACCCCCTCACCAACAGTCAAAACTCTCTCACCAACAGTTAAAACTCTCTCACCAACAGTTAAAACTCCCTCACCATCAGTTAAAACTACTCCCTCACCAACAGTTAAAACTCCCTCACCATCAGTTAAAACTCTCTCACCAACAGTTTAAAACTCTCTCACCAACAGTTAAAACTCCCTCACCATCAGTTAAAACTACTCCCTCACCAACAGTTAAAACTCCCTCACCAACAGTTAAAACTCCCTCACCAACAGTTTAAAACTACTCCCTCACCAACAGTTAAAACTCCCTCACCATCAGTTAAAACTCTCTCACCAACAGTCAAAAATACTCCCTCACCAACAGCTAAAACTCCCTCACCAACAGTTTAAAACTACTCCCTCACCAACAGTTAAAACTACTCCCTCACCAACAGTTAAAACTCCCCTCACCAACAGTTAAAACTACTCCCTCACCAACAGTTAAAACCCCCTCACCAACAGTTAAAAACTCCCTCACCAACTGTTAAAACTCCCTCACCAACTGTTTAAAACTACTCCCTCACCAACAGTCAAAACTACTCCCTCACCAACAGTTAAAACTCCCTCACCAACAGTTAAACTCCCTCACCAACAGTTAAAACTCCTTCACCAACAGTTTAAAACTCCCTCACCAACAGTTAAAACTCCCTCACCAACAGTTAAAACTACTCTCTCACCAACAGTTAAAACTACTCCCTCACCAACAGTTAAAACTACTCCCTCACCAACAGTTAAAACTACTCTCTCACCAACAGTTAAAACTCTCTCACCAACAGCTAAAACTCCCTCACCAACAGTTAAAACTCCCTCACCATCAGTTAAAACTCTCTCACCAACAGTTAAAACTACTCCCTCACCAACAGTTAGAACTACTCCCTCACCAACAGTTAAAACTACTCCCTCACCAACAGTTAGAACTCCCTCACCAACAGTTAAAACTCCCTCACCATCAGTTAAAACTCTCTCACCAACAGTTTAAAACTCCCTCACCAACAGTTAAAACTCCCTCACCAACAGTTAAAACTCCCTCACCAACAGTTAAAACTCCCTCACCAATAGTTAAAACTACTCTCTCACCAACAGTTAAAACTCCCTCACCAACAGTTAAAACTACTCCCTCACCAACAGTCAAAACTACTCTCTCACCAAAAGTTAAAACTCCCTCACCAACAGTTAAAACTCCCTCACCAACAGTCAAAACGACTCCCTCACCAACAGTTAAAACTCCCTCACCAACAGTTAAAACTCCCTCACCAACAGTTAAAACTACTCCCTCACCAACAGTTAAAACTCCCTCACCAACAGTCAAAACTACTCTCTCACCAACAGTTAAAACTCCCTCACCAACAGTCAAAACTACTCCCCCACCAACAGTCAAAACTACTCCCTCACCAACAGTCCAAACTGCTCCCCCACCAACAGTTAAAACTCCCTCACAAACAGTTAGAACTCCCTCACCATCAGTTAAAACTCCCTCACCAACAGTTAAAACTACTCTCTCACCAACAGTTAAAACGACTCCCTCACCAACAGTTAAAACTACTCCCCACCAACAGTTAAAACTCCCTCACCATCAGTTAAAACTCCCTCACCAACAGTCAAAACTACTCCCCCACCAACAGTCAAAACTACTCCCTCACCAACAGTCAAAAACTGCTCCCCCACCAACAGTTAAAACGCCCTCACAAACAGTTAGAACTCCCTCACCATCAGTTAAAACTCCCTCACCAACAGTTAAAACTACTCTCTCACCAACAGTTAAAACTACTCCCTCACCAACAGTTAAAACTACTCCCTCACCAACAGTTAAAACTACTCCCCACCAACAGTTAAAACTCCCTCACCATCAGTTAAAACTCCCTCACCAACAGTTAAAACTCCCTCACCAACAGTTAAAACTACTCCCTCACCAACAGTTAGAACTCCCTCACCAACAGTTAAAACTCCCTCACCATCAGTTAAAACTCTCTCACCAACAGTTAAAACTCCCTCACCAACAGTTTAAAACTCCCTCACCAACAGTTAAAACTCCCTCACCAACAGTTAAAACTCCCTCACCAATAGTTAAAACTACTCTCTCACCAACAGTTAAAACTCCCTCACCAACAGTTAAAACTACTCCCTCACCAACAGTCAAAACTACTCTCTCACCAAAAGTTTAAAACTCCCTCACCAACAGTTAAAACTCCCTCACCAACAGTCAAAACGACTCCCTCACCAACAGTTAAAACTCCCTCACCAACAGTTAAAACTCCCTCACCAACAGTTAAAACTACTCCCTCACCAACAGTCAAAACTACTCTCTCACCAACAGTTAAAACTCCCTCACCAACAGTCAAAACTACTCCCCCACCAACAGTCAAAACTACTCCCTCACCAACAGTCCAAACTGCTCCCCCCACCAACAGTTAAAACTCCCTCACAAACAGTTAGAACTCCCTCACCATCAGTTAAAACTCCCTCACCAACAGTTAAAACTACTCTCTCACCAACAGTTAAAACTACTCCCTCACCAACAGTTAAAACTACTCCCCACCAACAGTTAAAACTCCCTCACCATCAGTTAAAACTCCCTCACCAACAGTCAAAACTACTCCCCCACCAACAGTCAAAACTGCTCCCCCACCAACAGTTAAAACGCCCTCACAAACAGTTAGAACTCCCTCACCATCAGTTAAAACTCCCTCACCAACAGTTAAAACTACTCTCTCACCAACAGTTAAAACTACTCCCTCACCAACAGTTAAAACTACTCCCCACCAACAGTTAAAACTCCCTCACCATCAGTTAAAACTCCCTCACCAACAGTTAAAACTCCCTCACCAACAGTTTAAAACTACTCTCTCACCAACAGTTAAAACTCTCTCACCAACAGTTAAAACTCCCTCACCAACAGTTAAAACTCCCTCACCATCAGTTAAAACTCTCTCACCAACAGTTAAAACTACTCCCTCACCAACAGTTAGAACTACTCCCTCACCAACAGTTAAAACTACTCCCTCACCAACAGTTAGAACTCCCTCACCAACAGTTAAAACTCCCTCACCAACAGTTAAAACTCCCTCACCAACAGTTAAAACTCCCTCACCAACAGTTAAAACGACTCCCTCACCATCAGTTAAAACTCCCTCACCAACAGTCAAAACTACTCTCTCACCAACAGTTAAAACGACTCCCTCACCAACAGTCAAAACTCCCTCACCAACAGTTTAAAACTCCCTCACCAACAGTTAAAACTCCCTCACCAACAGTCAAAACTACTCTCTCACCAACAGTTAAAACGACTCCCTCACCAACAGTCAAAACTCCCTCACCAACAGTTAAAACTCCCTCACCAACAGTTAAAACTCCCTCACCAACAGTTAAAACGACTCCCTCACCATCAGTTAAAACTCCCTCACCAACAGTCAAAACTACTCTCTCACCAACAGTTAAAACGACTCCCTCACCAACAGTCAAAACTCCCTCACCAACAGTTAAAACTCCCTCACCAACAGTTAAAACTCCCTCACCAACAGTCAAAAACTACTCTCTCACCAACAGTTAAAACGACTCCCTCACCAACAGTCAAAACTCCCTCACCAACAGTTAAAACTCCCTCACCAAAAGTTAAAACTCCCTCACCAACAGTTAAAACTCCCTCACCATCAGTTAAAACTACTCTCTCACCAACAGTTAAAACTCCCTCACCAACAGTCAAAACTACTCTCTCACCAACAGTTAAAACGACTCCCTCACCAACAGTCAAAACTCCCTAACCAACAGTTAAAACTCCCTCACCAACAGTTAAAACTCCCTCACCAACAGTCAAAACTACTCTCTCACCAACAGTTAAAACGACTCCCTCACCAACAGTTAAAACTCCCTCACCAACAGTTAAAACTCCCTCACCATCAGTTAAAACTCTCTCACCAACAGTCAAAAATACTCCCTCACCAACAGTTAAAACTCCCTCACCAACAGTTAAAACTACTCCCTCACCAACAGTTAAAACTACTCCCTCACCAACAGTTAAAACTCCCTCACCAACAGTTAAAACTACTCCCTCACCAACAGTTAAAACTCCCTCACCAACAGTTAAAACTACTCTCTCACCAACAGTCAATACTACTCTCTCACCAACAGTTAAAACTCCCTCACCAACAGTTAAAACTCCCTCACCAACAGTTAAAACTCCCTCACCAACAGTTAGAACTCCCTCACCAACAGTTAAAACTCTCTCACCAACAGTTAAAACTACTCCCTGACCATCAGTTAAAACTCCCTCACCATCAGTTAAAACTCCCTCACCAACAGTTAAAACTACTCTCTCACCAACAGTTAAAACTCCCTCACCAACAGTGAAAACTCCCTCACCAACAGTTAAAACTCCCTCACCAACAGTTAAAACTCCCTCACCAACAGTTAAAACTCCCTCACCAACAGTCAAAACTACTCTCTCACCAACAGTTAAAACTACTCCCTCACCAACAGTTAAAACTACTCCCTCACCAACAGTTAAAACTCCCTCACCAACAGTTAAAACTACTCCCTCACCAACAGTCAAAACTACCCCCTCACCAACAGTCAAAACTCTCTCACCAACAGTTAAAACTCTCTCACCAACAGTTAAAACTCCCTCACCATCAGTTAAAACTACTCCCTCACCAACAGTTAAAACTCCCTCACCATCAGTTAAAACTCTCTCACCAACAGTTAAAACTCTCTCACCAACAGTTAAAACTCCCTCACCATCAGTTAAAACTACTCCCTCACCAACAGTTAAAACTCCCTCACCAACAGTTAAAACTCCCTCACCAACAGTTAAAACTACTCCCTCACCAACAGTTAAAACTCCCTCACCATCAGTTAAAACTCTCTCACCAACAGTCAAAAATACTCCCTCACCAACAGCTAAAACTCCCTCACCAACAGTTAAAACTACTCCCTCACCAACAGTTAAAACTACTCCCTCACCAACAGTTAAAACTCCCTCACCAACAGTTAAAACTACTCCCTCACCAACAGTTAAAACCCCCTCACCAACAGTTAAAACTCCCTCACCAACTGTTAAAACTCCCTCACCAACTGTTAAAACTACTCCCTCACCAACAGTCAAAACTACTCCCTCACCAACAGTTAAAACTCCCTCACCAACAGTTAAAACTCCCTCACCAACAGTTAAAACTCCTTCACCAACAGTTAAAACTCCCTCACCAACAGTTAAAACTCCCTCACCAACAGTTAAAACTACTCTCTCACCAACAGTTAAAACTACTCCCTCACCAACAGTTAAAACTACTCCCTCACCAACAGTTAAAACTACTCTCTCACCAACAGTTAAAACTCTCTCACCAACAGCTAAAACTCCCTCACCAACAGTTAAAACTCCCTCACCATCAGTTAAAACTCTCTCACCAACAGTTAAAACTACTCCCTCACCAACAGTTAGAACTACTCCCTCACCAACAGTTAAAACTACTCCCTCACCAACAGTTAGAACTCCCTCACCAACAGTTAAAACTCCCTCACCATCAGTTAAAACTCTCTCACCAACAGTTAAAACTCCCTCACCAACAGTTAAAACTCCCTCACCAACAGTTAAAACTCCCTCACCAACAGTTAAAACTCCCTCACCAATAGTTAAAACTACTCTCTCACCAACAGTTAAAACTCCCTCACCAACAGTTAAAACTACTCCCTCACCAACAGTCAAAACTACTCTCTCACCAAAAGTTAAAACTCCCTCACCAACAGTTAAAACTCCCTCACCAACAGTCAAAACGACTCCCTCACCAACAGTTAAAACTCCCTCACCAACAGTTAAAACTCCCTCACCAACAGTTAAAACTACTCCCTCACCAACAGTTAAAACTCCCTCACCAACAGTCAAAACTACTCTCTCACCAACAGTTAAAACTCCCTCACCAACAGTCAAAACTACTCCCCCACCAACAGTCAAAACTACTCCCTCACCAACAGTCCAAACTGCTCCCCCACCAACAGTTAAAACTCCCTCACAAACAGTTAGAACTCCCTCACCATCAGTTAAAACTCCCTCACCAACAGTTAAAACTACTCTCTCACCAACAGTTAAAACGACTCCCTCACCAACAGTTAAAACTACTCCCCACCAACAGTTAAAACTCCCTCACCATCAGTTAAAACTCCCTCACCAACAGTCAAAACTACTCCCCCACCAACAGTCAAAACTACTCCCTCACCAACAGTCAAAACTGCTCCCCCACCAACAGTTAAAACGCCCTCACAAACAGTTAGAACTCCCTCACCATCAGTTAAAACTCCCTCACCAACAGTTAAAACTACTCTCTCACCAACAGTTAAAACTACTCCCTCACCAACAGTTAAAACTACTCCCTCACCAACAGTTAAAACTACTCCCCACCAACAGTTAAAACTCCCTCACCATCAGTTAAAACTCCCTCACCAACAGTTAAAACTCCCTCACCAACAGTTAAAACTACTCTCTCACCAACAGTTAAAACTCTCTCACCAACAGTTAAAACTCCCTCACCAACAGTTAAAACTCCCTCACCATCAGTTAAAACTCTCTCACCAACAGTTAAAACTACTCCCTCACCAACAGTTAGAACTACTCCCTCACCAACAGTTAAAACTACTCCCTCACCAACAGTTAGAACTCCCTCACCAACAGTTAAAACTCCCCCACCAACAGTTAAAACTCCCTCACCAACAGTTTAAAACTCCCTCACCAACAGTTAAAACGACTCCCTCACCATCAGTTAAAACTCCCTCACCAACAGTCAAAACTACTCTCTCACCAACAGTTAAAACGACTCCCTCACCAACAGTCAAAACTCCCTCACCAACAGTTAAAACTCCCTCACCAACAGTTAAAACTCCCTCACCAACAGTCAAAACTACTCTCTCACCAACAGTTAAAACGACTCCCTCACCAACAGTCAAAACTCCCTCACCAACAGTTAAAACTCCCTCACCAACAGTTAAAACTCCCTCACCAACAGTTAAAACGACTCCCTCACCATCAGTTAAAACTCCCTCACCAACAGTCAAAACTACTCTCTCACCAACAGTTAAAACGACTCCCTCACCAACAGTCAAAACTCCCTCACCAACAGTTAGAACTCCCTCACCAACAGTTAAAACTCCCCCACCAACAGTTAAAACTCCCTCACCAACAGTTAAAACTCCCTCACCAACAGTTAAAACGACTCCCTCACCATCAGTTAAAACTCCCTCACCAACAGTCAAAACTACTCTCTCACCAACAGTTAAAACGACTCCCTCACCAACAGTCAAAACTCCCTCACCAACAGTTAAAACTCCCTCACCAACAGTTAAAACTCCCTCACCAACAGTCAAAACTACTCTCTCACCAACAGTTAAAACGACTCCCTCACCAACAGTCAAAACTCCCTCACCAACAGTTAAAACTCCCTCACCAACAGTTAAAACTCCCTCACCAACAGTTTAAAACGACTCCCTCACCATCAGTTAAAACTCCCTCACCAACAGTCAAAACTACTCTCTCACCAACAGTTAAAACGACTCCCTCACCAACAGTCAAAACTCCCTCACCAACAGTTAAAACTCCCTCACCAACAGTTAAAACTCCCTCACCAACAGTCAAAACTACTCTCTCACCAACAGTTAAAACGACTCCCTCACCAACAGTCAAAACTCCCTCACCAAAAGTTAAAACTCCCTCACCAACAGTTAAAACTCCCTCACCATCAGTTAAAACTACTCTCTCACCAACAGTTAAAACTCCCTCACCAACAGTCAAAACTACTCTCTCACCAACAGTTAAAACGACTCCCTCACCAACAGTCAAAACTCCCTCACCAACAGTTAAAACTCCCTCACCAACAGTTAAAACTCCCTCACCAACAGTCAAAACTACTCTCTCACCAACAGTTAAAACGACTCCCTCACCAACAGTTAAAACTCCCTCACCAACAGTTAAAACTCCCTCACCATCAGTTAAAACTCCCTCACCAACAGTTAAAACTCCCTCACCAACAGTTAAAACTCCCTCACCATCAGTTAAAACTCCCTCACCAACAGTTAAAACTCCCTCACCAACAGTTAAAACGACTCCCTCACCAACAGTCAAAACTCCCTCACCAACAGTTAAAACTCCCTCACCATCAGTTAAAACTACTCCCTCACCAACAGTTAAAACTCCCTCACCAACAGTCAAAACTCCCTCACCAACAGTCAAAACTCCCTCACCATCAGTTTGTTATACAGTCAGTGACAATAGCACATTGGTGTAACACACAAGATGCTATACGTATTATTATTTATTCTGAGTATTTTGTAACTTGTATATTACACTAGGCTAAACTACACTCAATGGATTTTGTAACAAGATACATTCGAGAGCTGTAATTTAGATTTTGTAAATATGTAATAATGCAGAGTATTATTCTATTGAGGATGCTGAGTATTATTCTAATGAATATGCTGAGTATTATTCTAATGATCATGCAGATTATTATTCTAATGAGGATGCAGAGTATTATTCTAATGCTCATGCAGAGTATTATTCTAATGAGCATGCAGAGTACTATTCTAATGAAGATGCTGAGTACTATTCTAATGAAGATGCTGAGTATTATTCTAATGAGCACACAGAGTATTATTCTAATGAAGATGCTGAGTACTATTCTAATGAAGATGCTGAGTATTATTCTAATGAGCATGCAGAGTACTATTCTAATGAAGATGCTGAGTATTATTCTAATGAGGATGCAGAGTATTATTCTAATGAGGGTGCAGAGTATTATTCTAATGAATATGCTGAGTATTATTCTAATGAGGATGCAGAGTATTATTCTAATGCTCATGCAGAGTATTATTCTAATGAGGATGCAGAGTATTATTCTAATGCTCATGCAGAGTATTATTCTAATGAGGATGCAGAGTATTATTCTAATGAGCACACAGAGTATTATTCTAATGAGGATGCTGAGTATTATTCTAATGAGGATGCAGAGTATTATTCTAATGAGGGTGCCGAGTATTATCTGCCCCGAAACAAGGCCAATAATAATACCCAGTGTGCTTTGCAGTTCATTTTGGTAGGTTCCTTTTCCCATAGACGCGAGGAAAATAGACTTGCTCCCGAAGTTGAAGTGCGTGATGCTTTTGACAGCGTCGAAACTCACAGCCCGTCTGTTTTCTGTCATTTGTTCCAACTAAGGTAGATAAACAACAACATATCAGTCCCAGTAAGACGTTTCTGTGTCCGTAACATTCGTTCTAACTAAGGAAGATAAACAACAACATATCAGTCCCAGTAAGACGTTTCTGTGTCCGTAACATTCGTTCTAACTAAGGAAGATAAACAACAACATATCAGTCCCAGTAAGATGTTTCTATGTCCGTAACATTCATTCAAACTAAGGTAGATAAACAACAACATATCAGTCCCAGTAAGACGTTTCTGTGTCCGTAACATTCGTTCTAACTAAGGAAGATAAACAACAACATATCAGTCCCAGTAAGACGTTTCTGTGTCCGTAACATTCGTTCTAACTAAGGAAGATAAACAACAACATATCAGTCCCAGTAAGATGTTTCTGTGTCCGTAACATTCATTCAAACTAAGGTAGATAAACAACAACATATCAGTCCCAGTAAGACGTTTCTGTGTCCGTAACATTCGTTCTAACTAAGGAAGATAAACAACAACATATCAGTCCCAGTAAGACGTTTCTGTGTCCGTAACATTCGTTCTAACTAAGGAAGATAAACAACAACATATCAGTCCCAGTAAGATGTTTCTATGTCCGTAACATTCATTCAAACTAAGGTAGATAAACAACAACATATCAGTCCCAGTAAGACGTTTCTGTGTCCGTAACATTCGTTCTAACTAAGGTAGATAAACAACAACATATCAGTCCCAGTAAGACGTTTCTGTCTGGAAACCACAGAGGAGACTGGACTGGACTGGAAACCACAGAGGAGACTGGACTGGACTGGAAACCACAGAGGAGACTGGACTGGACTGGAAACCACAGAGGAGACTGGACTGGACTGGAAACCACAGAGGAGACTGGACTGGACTGGAAACCACAGAGGAGGAGGAGGAGGAGCTTATCCTCCTATCGCTCCTCCCACCAGTCTCTCTGACACACACTCACACTGTTCACAGTCTGTCCAAGTGAGGCTCTATAGCTGCTCTGAGACCCCCGATGTCCTGAGTGCCAGAGAGATGGCAGATGGACCAGTGCTCTTTTACAGCCCCTATGTGTGTGTGTGTTCATACACTGTGTATGTGTGCGTGTCCACTCCTCACTCTGTGTGTGTGTGTGTGTGTGTGTGTGTGTGTGTGTGTGTGTGTGTGTGTGTGTGTGTGTGTGTGTGTGTGTGTGTGTGTGTGTTAGAGAGTGTGTGTGTGTGTGTGTCAGCCCCTTGCCGTGCTCTGCCAAAGTGGGCATCTGGTGTGTGGACTATCACAGGGGAGAGAGAGGACCACAAAAAGAGAAGTCACCCCATCGGCCATCTCTCTCTCCTATCTCCCTCTCTCCCTTTCCATTTCTCTCTCTCTCTCTCTCTCTCTCTGTCTCTCTCTCTCTCTCCTTCTATCTATTTACCCTCCTCTTTCTCTTTTCCCTCTTCCTCTGTCTCTCTCTGTCGCTCTCAGCTCTCTGAGAGCCAAACCTCAGTTAATCCCAATGAGAGTTACAGACTGTTCTTAGTGTCTAGAGACAGAGGGTCCATCCAGCTGTGTTAGTTTGCTTGTGACGTAGGTAGATAACCTGATCTACTGGCAGGTGTCCACCAAACAACCGCCCCCTCTCACTAACCAACTGGCCACACACACAGACACAGACACACAGACACACAGACACAGACACACAGACACACAGACACAGACACACAGACACAGACACAGACACAGACACAGACACAGACACAGACACACACACAGACACACACACACACACACACACACACACACACACACACACACACACACACACGCACACACACACACACACACACACACACACACACACACACACACACACACACACACACACACACACACAGACACAAACACACACACACACAGACACACACACACAGACACACACAGACACACACACACACACACACACATGGTGCCGTTGGCAGGAAGCGTAGTGGGAGTGACCTTTATTCTGCCCCTCCATTGGGGGTCTGGACTACTTCCAGGTCGCCGAGGGGTCAAACTGGTTCTGGGGCCAGGGAGGGACGCAGGTGCTGGAGCACGACACTGGACAGCTGGGTACAATGTAGTAACAGACCGAGAGAGAGAGAGAGAAACCTCCCTCCACATATACACTCAAACTCACAATACACGTCCCCCTTCCATTGAAAACATCAGAATATCTCAGGTCTGATCTGCACCAGTCAACACCAGTCTCTCTCATTCTCTCTCTCTGCCTGCCAGACCCAGGAGGTGGAAACACCAGTCTCTCTCATTCTCTCTCTCTGCCTGCCAGACCCAGGAGGTGGAAACACCAGTCTCTCTCTCTCTGCCTGCCAGACCCAGGAGGTGGAAACACCAGTCTCTCTCTCTCTGCCTGCCAGACCCAGGAGGTGGAAACACCGGGGCCTGGTCCTCCAATACAGAAGAATGTCTGAGGTAAGGTTTTGATTATCACTAAACCTTGTGTGTTAACGGCTGTCCTTTGCCATGAAATTGCACTCTTATAAATGCCAGTTTCCCCTCAACTTTACAGCCTGACAGACACACACACACACACACACACACACACACACACACACACACACACACACACACACACACACACACACACACACACACACACACACACACACTCTCTACGGCCTGGCGGAATAATCCTGTCCAAAGCACAGAATGTGTTTCAGACAACAGAACACTGTGTTAATAATAGACTCACAGCTTTCGTCCCAAATGGTATCCTATGCCCTATATAGTGAACTACTGTTGACCAGGGCCCAATGCCCTATATAGTGAACTACTGTTGACCAGAGCCCTATTGTGAGTCGGGTGCCATTTGGGACGAACAGACACGGTCTGGCCAGGAGAAAAGCAAAGCAACAAGTTATTTTCAAATATACTGCAGCCAAACTGCACATACCTGAAGAGTAGGATGTGTGTGTGTGTGTGTGTGTGTGTGTGTGTGTGTGTGTGTGTGTGTGTGTGTGTGTGTGTGTGTGTGTGTGTGTGTGTGTGTGTGTGTGTGTGTGTGTGTGTGTGTGTGTGTGTGTGTGTGTGTATGTATGTGTGTAAATAATGAATGAATTAAATGATTGATGGACCCATCTATCTGTTTCTTCACCATTCTGTCTCTCTGTCTCTTAGTCCATGAAGTCCCTGTCCTCCTTCCTTCCTTGTACAATAAAAAACGAATGAAAACTCCTACAATTAAAAAAAAACTCCTACATTAAAATGTCACTCCACAATAACAATCGACAACTCATACTACTAATTTAAAATGCACATTGTAAACCCCAATCAATGGAGTTATGAGACACTGTAGACATAAACAGTAAAGTAGAAACAAAATCTCCTGGCCAGTACGGGTATCGAACCCGCGACCTTCGCGTTATTAGCACGACGCTCTAACCAACTGAGCTAACCGGCCTTAGATCATGCTCAGCCAACTGAAGAGGGTTACACCCATATATGGGTGTGGATAATATACAATGTCTACATTCTACCATTAGAGGGCAGAGAACGTAAACAAATCCAGCCCAGTTCCCCACAGCCATTTCTGTATATCTTATTTGAACTTTTCTGCTGCTGTTGAGACACGGTTCGATCCCTCCTTGGGCACTACTTGATTGAGTAAATAAAACACTAAACAATCACAATACAGTAACTACGACAACCATCACAATACAGTAACTATGACTAATCAACCACAATACAGTAGCTATGACTAAACAATCAAATTACAGTAACTATGACTAAACAATCACAACACAGTAACTATGACTAAACAATCAAATTACAGTAACTATGACTAAACAATCACAATACAGTAACTATGACTAAACAATCAAATTACAGTAACTATGACTAAACAATCACAATACAGTAACTATGACTAAACAATCAAATTACAGTAACTATGACTAAACAACCACAGTACAGTAGCTATGACTAAACAATCAAATTACAGTAACTATGACTAAACAATCACAACACAGTAACTATGACTAAACAATCAAATTACAGTAACTATGACTAAACAATCACAATACAGTAACTATGACTAAACAATCAAATTACAGTAACTATGACTAAACAATCACAACACAGTAACTATGACTAAACAATCAAATTACAGTAACTATGACTAAACAATCACAACACAGTAACTATGACTAAACAATCAAATTACAGTAACTATGACTAAACAATCACAACACAGTAACTATGACTAAACAATCAAATTACAGTAACTATGACTAAACAATCACAACACAGTAACTATGACTAAACAATCAAATTACAGTAACTATGACTAAACAATCACAACACAGTAACTATGACTAAACAATCAAATTACAGTAACTATGACTAAACAATCACAATACAGTAACTATGACTAAACAATCAAATTACAGTAACTATGACTAAACAACCACAGTACAGTAGCTATGACTAAACAATCAAATTACAGTAACTATGACTAAACAATCACAACACAGTAACTATGACTAAACAATCAAATTACAGTAACTATGACTAAACAATCACAATACAGTAACTATGACTAAACAATCAAATTACAGTAACTATGACTAAACAATCACAACACAGTAACTATGACTAAACAATCAAATTACAGTAACTATGACTAAACAATCACAACACAGTAACTATGACTAAACAATCAAATTACAGTAACTATGACTAAACAATCACAACACAGTAACTATGACTAAACAATCAAATTACAGTAACTATGACTAAACAATCACAACACAGTAACTATGACTAAACAATCAAATTGCAGTAACTATGACTAAACAATCACAACACAGTAACTATGACTAAACAATCAAATTACAGTAACTATGACTAAACAATCACAACACAGTAACTATGACTAAACAATCAAATTACAGTAACTATGACTAAACAATCACAACACAGTAACTATGACTAAACAATCACAATACAGTAACTATTACTAAATAATCACAATACACTAACTATGACTAAATAATAACAACACAGTAACTATGACTAAATAATAACAACACAGTAACTATGACTATACAAACACAATACAGTAACTACGACTAAACAATCATAATACAGTAACTAAACAATCACAATACAGTAACTATGACTAAACAACCACAATACAGTAACTATGACTAAACAACCACAATACAGTAACTATGACTAAACAATCACAACAATTGGTCACTCTATTATGTATTATTACAGCAGCCTAGTGGTTAGAGAGGCAGGTAGTCTAGTGGTTAGAGAGGCAGGTAGCCTAGTGGTTAGAGAGGCAGGTAGTCTAGTGGTTAGAGAGGCAGGTAGCCTAGTGGTTAGAGAGGCAGGTAGCCTAGTGGTTAGAGAGGCAGGTAGTCTAGTGGTTAGAGAGACAGGTAGCCTAGTGGTTAGAGAGGCAGGTAGCCTAGTGGTTAGAGAGGCAGGTAGCCTAGTGGTTAGAGAGGCAGGTAGCCTAGTGGTTAGAGAGGCAGGTAGCCTAGTGGTTAGAGAGGGAGGTAGCCTAGTGGTTAGAGAGGCAGGTAGCCTAGTGGTTAGAGAGGCAGGTAGTCTAGTGGTTAGAGAGGCAGGTAGCCTAGTGGTTAGAGAGGCAGGTAGTCTAGTGGTTAGAGAGGCAGGTAGCCTAGTGATTAGAGGGGCAGGCAGCCTAGTGGTTAGAGAGACAGGTAGCCTAGTGGTTAGAGAGACAGGTAGCCTAGTGGTTAGAGAGGCAGGTAGCCTAGTGGTTAGAGAGGCAGGTAGCCTAGTGGTTAGAGAGGCAGGTAGCCTAGTGGTTAGAGAGGCAGGTAGTCTAGTGGTTAGAGAGGCAGGAAGCCTAGTGGTTAGAGAGACAGGTAGTCTAGTGGTTAGAGAGACAGGTAGCCTAGTGGTTAGAGAGACAGGTAGCCTAGTGGTTAGAGGGGCGGGCAGCCTAGTGGTTAGAGAGACAAGTAGCCTAGTGGTTAGAGAGACAGGTAGCCTAGTGGTTAGAGAGACAGGTAGCCTAGTGGTTAGAGAGACAGGTAGCCTAGTGGTTAGAGAGGCAGGTAGTCTAGTGGTTGGAGAGACAGGCAGCCTAGTGGTTAGAGAGGCAGGTAGCCTAGTGGTTAGAGGAGCGGGCAGCCTAGTGGTTAGAGGGGCAGGCAGCCTAGTGGTTAGAGAGACAGGTAGTCTAGTGGTTAGAGAGGCAGGCAGCCTAGTGGTTAGAGGGGCGGGCAGCCTAGTGGTTAGAGGGGCAGGTAGCCTAGTGGTTAGAGGGGAAGGCTGCCTAGTGGTTAGAGGGGAAGGCAGCCTAGTGGTTAGAGGGGCAGGCAGCCTAGTGGTTAGAGGCGCAGGCAGCCTAGTGGTTAGAGGGGCAGGCAGCCTAGTGGTTAGAGGGGAAGGCAGCCTAGTGGTTAGAGGGGCAGGCAGCCTAGTGGTTAGAGGGGCAGGCAGCCTAGTGGTTAGAGGGGAAGGCAGCCTAGTGGTTATAGGGGCAGGCAGCCTAGTGGTTAGAGGGGCAGGCAGCCTAGTGGTTAGAGGGGCAGGCAGCCTAGTGGTTAGAGGGGCAGGCAGCCTAGTGGTTAGAGGGGCGGGCAGCCTAGTGGTTAGAGAGACAGGCAGCCTAGTGGTTAGAGGGGCAGGTAGCCTAGTGGTTAGAGAGGCGGGTAGCCTAGTGGTTAGAGAGGCAGGCAGCCTAGTGGTTGGAGGGGCAGGTAGCCTAGTGGTTAGAGGGGCAGGTAGCCTAGTGGTTAGAGTTAGTGGTTAGAGGGGCAGGCAGCCTAGTGGTTGGAGGGGCAGGTAGCCTAGAGGTTAGAGTTGCAGGTAGCCTAGTGGTTAGAGGGGCAGGAAGCCTAGTGGTTAGAGGGGCGGGCAGCCTAGTGGTTAGAGGGGCAGGCAGCCTAGTGGTTAGAGAGACAGGTAGCCTAGTGGTTAGAGAGGCAGGTAGTCTAGTGGTTAGAGAGGCAGGTTGCCTAGTGGTTAGAGACACAGGTAGCCTAGTGGTTAGAGACACAGGTAGCCTAGTGGTTAGAGTTAGTGGTTAGAGAGGCAGGTAGCCTAGTGGTTAGAGGGGCAGGTAGCCTAGTGGTTAGAGGGGCAGGCAGCCTAGTGGTTAGAGAGACAGGCAGCCTAGTGGTTAGAGAGGCAGGTAGCCTAGTGGTTAGAGGGCCAGGTAGCCTAGTGGTTAGAGAGGCAGGTAGCCTAGTGGTTAGAGGGGCAGGTAGCCTAGTGGTTAGAGGGGCAGGTAGCCTAGTGGTTAGAGGGGCAGGTAGCCTAGTGGTTAGAGGGGCAGGTAGCCTAGAGGTTAGAGTTGCAGGTAGCCTAGTGGTTAGAGGGGCAGGAAGCCTAGTGGTTAGAGGGGCGGGCAGCCTAGTGGTTAGAGGGGCAGGCAGCCTAGTGGTTAGAGAGACAGGTAGCCTAGTGGTTAGAGAGGCAGGTAGTCTAGTGGTTAGAGAGGCAGGTTGCCTAGTGGTTAGAGACACAGGTAGCCTAGTGGTTAGAGACACAGGTAGCCTAGTGGTTAGAGTTAGTGGTTAGAGAGGCAGGTAGCCTAGTGGTTAGAGGGGCAGGTAGCCTAGTGGTTAGAGGGGCAGGCAGCCTAGTGGTTAGAGAGACAGGCAGCCTAGTGGTTAGAGAGGCAGGTAGCCTAGTGGTTAGAGGGCCAGGTAGCCTAGTGGTTAGAGAGGCAGGTAGCCTAGTGGTTAGAGGGGCAGGTAGCCTAGTGGTTAGAGGGGCAGGTAGCCTAGTGGTTAGAGGGGCAGGTAGCCTAGTGGTTAGAGGGGCAGGTAGCCTAGTGGTTGGAGGGGCAGGTAGCCTAGTGGTTAGAGGGGCAGGTAGCCTAGTGGTTAGAGTTAGTGGTTAGAGGGGCAGGTAGCCTAGTGGTTAGAGGGGCAGGTAGCCTAGTGGTTAGAGTGGCAGGTAGCCTAGTGGTTAGAGGGGCGGGTAGCCTAGTGGTTGGAGGGTATTTTCCTTCAAGAAAATGGAGGATATGTAAAATAAACAAATTATTAAAATGTATTTACATTGGGTCTAATGTGTGAGTCATGTTTATTGTTTGCGTGTGTGTGAATCATGTTTATTGTGTGGGAGAGCGAGAGAGAATGTGTACGTATGTAGTATTTCATGTTTTCCTTGTCAGCCCCCATCTCACCTAACCGTGCCCTCTCCTCCACCTGTGAGTAAACACAACTGCACATGTCCACTGTGGGAAATGGATAACATCTGTAGGCCTAAATATCTCCAATCATAAAATAACAAGGAGCATATATATCTAATAAACAACAAATAACAATATATTGATATATTTACATACTAATGTGTGTGTGTGTGTGGTTTACGTCTTCTTGTTAGCCACCCATCTCCACTTTTCTGCGGCATAAATATCTGAGCCTGGAGCTCCCTCCAGGTCATCTCCCTCCAGGTCATCTCCCTCCAGGTCATCTCCCTCCAGGTCATCTCCCTCCAGGTCATCTCCCCTCCAGGTCATCTCTCTCCAGGTCATCTCCCCTCCAGGTCATCTCCCCTCCAGGTCATCTCCCTCCAGGTCATCTCCCTCCAGGTCATCCCCCTCCAGGTCATCTCCCTCCAGGTCATCTCCCTCCAGGTCATCTCCCTCCAGGTCAGCTCCCTCCAGGTCATCTCCCCTCCAGGTCATCTCCCTCCAGGTCATCTCCCTCCAGGTCATCTCTCTCTCCATTCTTTGGCCTTGATTGCCTGATGATTCACCCTGAAATGCACATACGTTCCTTGTGGAGAACAAACGTTTAGTTTGGCCTGAGCGATGTGGACGGGGAGCCAGGGAATGGCCTTGGTACATAAAAACTTTTGCAAGACAAACATATTTGCCTGCTACTCCTGGGAACTCTGTACATCAGTGAGGGCTGTTGGGGCTCTGTACATTAGTGAGGGCTGTTGGGGACCTGTACATTAGTGAGGGCTGTTGGGGACCTGTACATTAGTGAGGGCTGTTGGGGACCTGTATATTAGTGAGGGCTGTTGGAACCCTGTACATTAGTGAGGGCTGTTGGGGACCTGTACATTAGTGAGGGCTGTTGGGAACCCTGTACATCAGTGAGGGCTGTTGGGGACCTGTACATCAGTGAGGGCTGTTGGGGACCTGTATATTAGTGAGGGCTGTTGGAACCCTGTACATTAGTGAGGGCTGTTGGGGACCTGTACATTAGTGAGGGCTGTTGGAACCCTGTTCATCAGTGAGGGCTGTTGGGGCTCTGTACATTAGTGAGGGCTGTTGGGGCTCTGTACATTAGTGATGGCTGTTGGGGCTCTGTACATTAGTGAGGGCTGTTGGGAACCCTGTACATCAGTGAGGGCTGTTGGGGCTCTGTACATCAGTGAGGGCTGTTGGGGCTCTGTACATCAGTGAGGGCTGTTGGGGACCTGTACATCAGTGAGGGCTGTTGGGGCTCTGTACATTAGTGAGGGCTGTTGGGGCCCTGTACATCAGTGAGGGCTGTTGGGGCTCTGTACATCAGTGAGGGCTGTTGGGGCCCTATTTCAACTCCAGATGACATAACCTAGCTCGCAGAGACAGCATGTTAACTATGAAAGTATCGATCCAGCAACAATGTCAAGGTCAAAAACGAAAGGAACTATGTTAAACCAAGCTGACTTCGTAAGATAAGTCAACTTGGACTGAAATAATGAACAGGCTGAACATACATTTCTGTGACTGTCTAGGTAACTTTAGCTTGTCATTCCTGTTTACAGAGTGTTAGTCCCCACGAGAGCAAATGCTATTTCTATGGGGTTTAGGGTTCAAGTTAGAATTAGGTTTAGGGTTAGGTTTTTGGTTTAGGGTTAAGGTTAGGTTTTTGGTTTCGGGTTAAGGTTATGTTTTTGGTTTAGGGTTAAGGTTAGAGTTAGAGTAAGGTTAAAAGAGAAAAGGTTAGGTTAAGTGTTAAGGTTAGGTTTTTGGTTTAGGGTTAAGGTTAAGGTTAGAGTAAGGTTAAAAGAGAACAGGTTAGGTTTAGTGGTTATGCAAAATAGGATTTTAAATGGGATTGAATTGTGTGTTCCCACAAGGTTAGCTGTACAAGACTGTGTGTGTGTGTGTGTGTGTGTGTGTGTGTGTGTGTGTGTGTGTGTGTGTGTAAATAATGAATGAATCAAATGATTGATGGACCCGTCTATCTGTTTCTTCACCATTCTGTCTCTCTGTCTCTTAGTCCATGAAGTCCCTGACCTCCTTCCTTCCTTGTATAATAAAAGACCAATGAAAACTCCTATAATTAAAAAAAAAACTCCTACAATAAAATGTCACTCCACAATAACAATCGAATCATTCCACTAATTTAAAATGCATATGGTAGAACCCAATCAATAGAGTTATGAGACACTGTAGACATTCATAGTAAAAAATAAAAATAAAATTCTGCTGGCCAGTACAGGTATCGAACCCGCGACCTTCGCGTTATTAGCACGACGCTCTAACCAACTGAGCTATCCGGCCTTTAGATAACGTTCACTCTACGGAACAGGGATACACCCATATATGGGTCTGGAAGTGGTCGCTCATCTACAATGTCTACGTTCTACCATTAGAGGGCAGAAAAGGTCAACAAATCCAGCCCAGTTCCAAGGACTCCCTTCTACACTGTCAATGATCAACACTATGGCTGTATCTCTTTCTCTGTAGTTCCCTTCTACACTGTCAATGATCAACACTATGGCTGTATCTCTTTCTCTGTAGTTCCCTTCTACACTGTCAATGATCAACACTATGGCTGTATCTCTTTCTCTGTAGTTGTAGTTGACTGTCAGTCCTGTACATCTGAACCTGAATACATACTGTGTTGTAAACACCCCTCTCCATAGTCCAATTTCGGATTCTCATGATAATAACAACACTTCATAGTGATCATTGATTTAACAGAATAAATGACTGTGACCTGTCAGTGAATGAAATATAATGAAGCATTTCACACCCTCACTCTGTGACCAAGGAGTCTCCTCTCCTCACATAGACCCCCTACAGAGGAAAGACAGGCGAGGGGAAGGAAAAGGAGAGAGAGACAGACAGACTTTTTCGTCTTTCTTTAAATGAGCCAACCTCATTGTACGTTAACCATTTGCAACACAGCATATATACATCATGACATTTGAAATGTCTTTATTATTTTTTGGAACTTCTGTGAGTGTGATGTTGACTGTTAATTTGTATTGTTTATTTCACTTTTGTATATTATCTATAGTATATAGATATATATATTGTCTACCTCACTTGCATAACATATGTTTACCATGCCAATAAAGCCCTTAAATGAATTGAAATTGAATTGAGAGAGAGAAAGAGAGAGAGAGAGAGAGAGAGAGAGAAAGAAACAGTGAAAGACAGAAAGAGAGAGTAAGGAGTGGAGAAAGAGAGTAAGGAGTGGAGAAAGAGAGAAAGAGAGAATAAGGAGTGGAGAAAGACAGAAAGAGAGAGTAAGGAGTGGAGAAAGAGAGAGTAAGGAGAGAAGAAAGACAGAAAGAGGGAGTAAAGAGTGGAGAAAGACAGAAAGAGAGTAAGGAGTGGAGAAAGAGAGAGTAAGGAGAGGAGAAAGACAGAAAGAGAGAATAAGGAGTGGAGAAAGACAGAAAGAGAGAGTAAGGAGTGGAGAAAGAGAGAGTAAGGAGTGGAGAATAGACAGAAAGAGAGAGTAAGGAGTGGAGAAAGACAGAAAGAGAGAGTAAGGAGTGGAGAAAGACAGAAGAGAGAGTAAGGAGTGGAGAAAGACAGAAAGAGAGAGTAGTAAAGTAAAAACAAAATCTCCTGGCCAGTACGGGTATCGAACACGCGACCTTCGCATTATTAGCACGACGCTCTAACCAACTGAGCTAACCGGCCTTAGGTAATGCTCATTCTACGGATAAAGGTGGAAATAACTACACCGTACTAAATAAGAGCGGAGAAAGAGAGAGTAAGGAGTGAGAAAGACAGAAAGAGAGAGTAAGGAGTGGAGAAAGACAGAAAGAGGGAGTAAGGAGTGGAGAAAGACAGAAAGAGGGAGTAAGGAGTGGAGAAAGACAGAAAGCGAGAGTAAGGAGTGGAGAAAGACAGAAAGAGAGAGTAAGGAGTGGAGAAAGAGAGAGAAAAGAGTGGAGAAAGACAGAGAGAGAGAGTAAGGAGTGGAGAAAGAGAGAGTAAGGAGTGGAGAAAGAGAGAGTAAGGAGTGGAGAAAGACAGAAAGAGAGAGTAAGGAGTGGAGAAAGAGAGAGTAAGGAGTGGAGAAAGACAGAAAGGGAGAGTAAGGAGTGGAGAAAGAGAGAGTAAGGAGTGGAGAAAGACAGAAAGAGAGAGTAAGGAGTGGAGAAAGACAGAAAGAGAGAGTAAGGAGTGGAGAAAGACAGAAAGAGGGAGTAAGGAGTGGAGAAAGACAGAAAGAGAGAGTAAGGAGTGGAGAAAGAGAGAGTAAGGAGTGGAGAAAGACAGAAAGGGAGAGTAAGGAGTGGAGAAAGAGAGAGTAAGGAGTGGAGAAAGAGAGAGTAAGGAGTGGAGAAAGACAGAAAGGGAGAGTAAGGAGTGGAGAAAGAGAGAGTAAGGAGTGGAGAAAGACAGAAAGAGAGAGTAAGGAGTGGAGAAAGACAGAAAGAGAGAGTAAGGAGTGGAGAAAGACAGAAAGAGGGAGTAAGTAGTGGAGAAAGACAGAAAGAGAGAGTAAGGAGTGGAGAAAGACAGAAAGAGAGAGTAAGGAGTGGAGAAAGACAGAAAGAGAGAGTAAGGAGTGGAGAAAGACAGAAAGAGAGAGTAAGGAGTGGAGAAAGAGACAGTAAGGAGTGGAGAAAGACAGAAAGAGAGAGTAGTAAAGTAAAAACAAAATCTCCTGGCCAGTATGGGTATCGAACCCGCGACCTTCGCGTTATTAGCACGACGCTCTAACCAACTGAGCTAACCGGCCTTAGATAATGCTCATTCTACGGATAAAGGTGGAAATAACTACACCGTACTAAATAAGAGCGGAGAAAGAGAGAGTAAGGAGTGGAGAAAGAGAGAGTAAGGAGTGGAGAAAGAGAGAGAGTAAGGAGTGTAGAAAGACAGAAAGAGAGAGTAAGGAGTGGAGAAAGAGAGAGTAAGGAGTGGAGAAAGAGAGAGTAAGGAGTGGAGAAAGACAGAAAGGGAGAGTAAGGAGAGGAGAAAGAGAGAGTAAGGAGTGGAGAAAGAGAGAGTAAGGAGTGGAGAAAAACAGAAAGGGAGAGTAAGGAGTGGAGAAAGAGAGAGTAAGGAGTGGAGAAAGAGAGTAAGGAGTGGAGAAAGACAGAAAGGGAGAGTAAGGAGTGGAGAAAGAGAGAGTAAGGAGTGGAGAAAGACAGAAAGAGAGAGTAAGGAGTGGAGAAAGACAGAAAGAGGGAGTAAGTAGTGGAGAAAGACAGAAGAGAGAGTAAGGAGTGGAGAAAGACAGAAAGAGAGAGTAAGGAGTGGAGAAAGACAGAAAGAGGGAGTAAGGAGTGGAGAAAGACAGAAAGAGAGAGTAAGGAGTGGAGAAAGACAGAAAGAGAGAGTAAGGAGTGGAGAAAGAGAGAGTAAGGAGTGGAGAAAGACAGAAAGAGAGAGTAGTAAAGTAAAAACAAAATCTCCTGGCCAGTACGGGTATCGAACCCGCGACCTTCGCGTTATTAGCACGACGCTCTAACCAACTGAGCTAACCGGCCTTAGATAATGCTCATTCTACGGATAAAGGTGGAAATAACTACACCGTACTAAATAAGAGCGGAGAAAGAGAGAGTAAGGGGTTGGAGAAAGAGAGAGTAAGGAGTGGAGAAAGAGAGAGAGTAAGGAGTGTAGAAAGACAGAAGAGAGAGTAAGGAGTGGAGAAAGAGAGAGTAAGGAGTGGAGAAAGAGAGAGTAAGGAGTGTTGAAAGACAGAAAGGGAGAGTAAGGAGAGGAGAAAGAGAGAGTAAGGAGTGGAGAAAGAGAGAGTAAGGAGTGGAGAAAGACAGAAAGGGAGAGTAAGGAGTGGAGAAAGAGAGAGTAAGGAGTGGAGAAAGAGAGAGTAAGGAGTGGAGAAAGACAGAAAGGGAGAGTAAGGAGTGGAGAAAGAGAGAGTAAGGAGTGGAGAAGACAGAAAGAGAGAGTAAGGAGTGGAGAAAGACAGAAAGAGAGAGTAAGGAGTGGAGAAAGACAGAAAGAGGGAGTAAGTAGGGAGTAGAGTGGAGAAAGTACAGAAAGAGAGAGTAAGGAGTGGAGAAAGACAGAAAGAGAGAGTAAGGAGTGGAGAAAGACAGAAGAGAGAGTAGTAAAGTAAAAACAAAATCTCCTGGCCAGTAACGGGTATCGAACACGCGACCTTCGCATTATTAGCACGACGCTCTAACCAACTGACTAACCGGCCTTAGGTAATGCTCATTCTACGGATAAAGGTGGAAATAACTACACCGTACTAAATAAGAGCGGAGAAAGAGAGAGTAAGGAGTGGAGAAAGACAGAAAGAGAGAGTAAGGAGTGGAGAAAGACAGAAAGAGGGAGTAAGGAGTGGAGAAAGACAGAAAGAGGGAGTAAGGAGTGGAGAAAAGACAGAAAGCGAGAGTAAGGAGTGGAGAAAGACAGAAAGAGAGAGTAAGGAGTGGAGAAAGAGAGAGAAAAGAGTGGAGAAAGACAGAGAGAGAGAGTAAGGAGTGGAGAAAGAGAGAGTTAAGGAGTGGAGAAAGAGAGAGTAAGGAGTGGAGAAAGACAGAAAGAGAGAGTAAGGAGTGGAGAAAGAGAGAGTAAGGAGTGGAGAAAGACAGAAAGGGAGAGTAAGGAGTGGAGAAAGAGAGAGTAAGGAGTGGAGAAAGACAGAAAGAGAGAGTAAGGAGTGGAGAAAGACAGAAAGAGAGAGTAAGGAGTGGAGAAAGACAGAAAGAGGGAGTAAGGAGTGGAGAAAGACAGAAAGAGAGAGTAAGGAGTGGAGAAAGAGAGAGTAAGGAGTGGAGAAAGACAGAAAGGGAGAGTAAGGAGTGGAGAAAGAGAGAGTAAGGAGTGGAGAAAGAGAGAGTAAGGGAGTGGAGAAAGACAGAAAGGGAGAGTAAGGAGTGGAGAAGAGAGAGTAAGGAGTGGAGAAAGACAGAAAGAGAGAGTAAGGAGTGGAGAAAGACAGAAAGAGAGAGTAAGGAGTGGAGAAAGACAGAAAGAGGGAGTAAGTAGTGGAGAAAGACAGAAAGAGAGAGTAAGGAGTGGAGAAAGACAGAAAGAGAGAGTAAGGAGTGGAGAAAGACAGAAAGAGAGAGTAAGGAGTGGAGAAAGACAGAAAGAGAGAGTAAGGAGTGGAGAAAGAGACAGTAAGGAGTGGAGAAAGACAGAAAGAGAGAGTAAGGAGTGGAGAAAGAGAGAGTAAGGAGTGGAGAAAGAGAGAGTAAGGAGTGGAGAAAGACAGAAAGAGAGAGTAAGGAGTGGAGAAAGAGAGAGTAAGGAGTGGAGAAAGACAGAAAGGGAGAGTAAGGAGTGGAGAAAGAGAGAGTAAGGAGTGGAGAAAGAGAGAGTAAGGAGTGGAGAAAGACAGAAAGGGAGAGTAAGGAGTGGAGAAAGAGAGAGTAAGGAGTGGAGAAAGACAGAAAGAGAGAGTAAGGAGTGGAGAAAGACAGAAAGAGAGAGTAGGAGTGGAGAAAGACAGAAAGAGGGAGTAAGTAGTGGAGAAAGACAGAAAGAGAGAGTAAGGAGTGGAGAAAGACAGAAAGAGAGAGTAAGGAGTGGAGAAAGACAGAAAGAGAGAGTAAGGAGTGGAGAAAGACAGAAAGAGAGAGTAAGGAGTGGAGAAAGAGAGAGTAAGGAGTGGAGAAAGACAGAAAGAGAGAGTAGTAAAGTAAAAACAAAATCTCCTGGCCAGTACGGGTATCGAACCCGCGACCTTCGCGTTATTAGCACGACGCTCTAACCAACTGAGCTAACCGGCCTTAGATAATGCTCATTCTACGGATAAAGGTGGAAATAACTACACCGTACTAAATAAGAGCGGAGAAAGAGAGAGTAAGGAGTGGAGAAAGAGAGAGTAAGGAGTGGAGAAAGAGAGAGAGTAAGGAGTGTAGAAAGACAGAAAGAGAGAGTAAGGAGTGGAGAAAGAGAGAGTAAGGAGTGGAGAAAGAGAGAGTAAGGAGTGGAGAAAGACAGAAAGGGAGAGTAAGGAGAGGAGAAAGAGAGAGTAAGGAGTGGAGAAGAGAGAGTAAGGAGTGGAGAAAACAGAAAGGGAGAGTAAGGAGTGGAGAAAGAGAGAGTAAGGAGTGGAGAAAGAGTAAGGAGTGGAGAAAGACAGAAAGGGAGAGTAAGGAGTGGAGAAAGAGAGAGTAAGGAGTGGAGAAAGACAGAAAGAGAGTAAGGAGTGGAGAAAGACAGAAAGAGGGAGTAAGTAGTGGAGAAAGACAGAAAGAGAGAGTAAGGAGTGGAGAAAGACAGAAAGAGAGAGTAAGGAGTGGAGAGACAGAAAGAGGGAGTAAGGAGTGGAGAAAGACAGAAAGAGAGAGTAAGGAGTGGAGAAAACAGAAAGAGAGTAAGGAGTGGAGAAAGAGAGAGAGTAAGGAGTGGAGAAAGACAGAAAGAGAGTAGTAAAGTAAAAACAAAATCTCCTGGCCAGTACGGGTATCGAACCCGCGACCTTCGCGTTATTAGCACGACGCTCTAACCAACTGAGCTAACCGGCCTTAGATAATGCTCATTCTACGGATAAAGGTGGAAATAACTACACCGTACTAAATAAGAGCGGAGAAAGAGAGAGTAAGGGTTGGAGAAAGAGAGAGTAAGGAGTGGAGAAAGAAGAGAGTAAGGAGTGTAGAAAGACAGAAAGAGAGAGTAAGGAGTGGAGAAAGAGAGAGTAAGGAGTGGAGAAAGAGAGAGTAAGGAGTGTTGAAAGACAGAAAGGGAGAGTAAGGAGAGGAGAAAGAGAGAGTAAGGAGTGGAGAAAGAGAGAGTAAGGAGTGAGAAAGACAGAAAGGGAGAGTAAGGAGTGGAGAAAGAGAGAGTAAGGAGTGGAGAAAGAGAGAGTAAGAGTGGAGAAAGACAGAAAGGGAGAGTAAGGAGTGGAGAAAGAGAGAGTAAGGAGTGGAGAAAGACAGAAAGAGAGAGTAAGGAGTGGAGAAGACAGAAAGAGAGAGTAAGGAGTGGAGAAAGACAGAAAGAGGGAGTAAGTAGTGGAGAAAGACAGAAAGAGAGAGTAAGGAGTGGAGAAAGACAGAAAGAGAGAGTAAGGAGTGGAGAAGACAGAAAGAGAGAGTAGTAAAGTAAAAACAAAATCTCCTGGCCAGTACGGTATCGAACACGCGACCTTCGCATTATTAGCACGACGCTCTAACCAACTGAGCTAACCGGCCTTAGATAATGCTCATTCTACGGATAAAGGTGGAAAAACTACACCGTACTAAATAAGAGCGGAGAAAGAGAGAGTAAGGAGTGGAGAAAGACAGAAAGAGAGAGTAAGGAGTGGAGAAAGACAGAAAGAGGGAGTAAGGAGTGGAGAAAGACAGAAGAGGGAGTAAGGAGTGGAGAAAGACAGAAAGCGAGAGTAAGGAGTGGAGAAAGACAGAAGAGAGAGTAAGGAGTGGAGAAAGAGAGAAAGAAAAGTGGAGAAAGACAGAGAGAGAGTAAGGAGTGGAGAAAGAGAGAGTAAGGAGTGGAGAAAGACAGAAAGAGAGAGTAAGGAGTGGAGAAAGACAGAAAGAGAGAGTAAGGAGTGGAGAAAGACAGAAAGAGAGAGTAAGGAGTGGAGAAAGACAGAAAGGGGAGTAAGGAGTGGAGAAAGACAGAAAGAGAGAGTAAGGAGTGGAGAAAGACAGAAAGAGAGAGTAAGGAGTGGAGAAAGAGAGAGTAAGGAGTGGAGAAAGACAGAAAGAGAGAGTAGTAAAGTAAAAAACAAAATCTCCTGGCCAGTACGGGATCGAACCCGCGACCTTCGCGTTATTAGCACGACGCTCTAACCAACTGAGCTAACCGGCCTTAGATAATGCTCATTCTACGGATAAAGGTGGAAATAACTACACCGTACTAAATAAGAGCGGAGAAGAGAGAGTAAGGAGTGGAGAAAGAGAGAGTAAGGAGTGGAGAAAGAGAGAGAGTAAGGAGTGTAGAAAGACAGAAAGAGAGAGTAAGGAGTGGAGAAAGAGAGAGTAAGGAGTGGAGAAAGAGAGAGTAAGGAGTGGAGAAAGACAGAAAGGAGAGTAAGGAGAGGAGAAAGAGAGAGTAAGGAGTGGAGAAGAGAGAGTAAGGAGTGGAGAAAGACAGAAAGGGAGAGTAAGGAGTGGAGAAAGAGAGAGTAAGGAGTGGAGAAAGAGAGAGTAAGGAGTGGAGAAAGACAGAAAGAGAGAGTAAGGAGTGGAGAAAAGAGAGTAAGAGTGGAGAAAGAGAGAGTAAGGAGTGGAGAAAGAGGAGTAAGGAGTGGAGAAAGAGAGAGAGTAAGGAGTGGAGAAAGACAGAAAGAGAGATAAGGGAGGAGAAAGAGAGAGTAAAGAGTGGAGAAAGACAGAGTGAGAGAAGAGTAAGGAGTGGAGAAAGACAGAAAGAGAGAGTAAGGAGTGGAGAAAGAGAGAGTAAGGAGTGGAGAAAGACAGAAGAGAGAGTAAGGAGTGGAGAAAGACAGAAAGAGAGAGTAAGGAGTGGAGAAAGACAGAAAGAGAGAGTAAGGAGTGGAGAAAAGACAGAAAGAGGGAGTAGGAGTGGAGAAAAAGACAGAAGAGGGAGTAAGGAGTGGAGAAAGACAGAAAGAGAGAGTAAGGAGTGGAGAAAGACAGAAAGAGAGAGTAAGGAGTGGAGAAAGGAGAGAGAAAAGAGTAGAAAGACAGAGAGAGAGAGTAAGGAGTGGAGAAAGAGAGAGTAAGGAGTGGAGAAAGACAGAAAAGAGAGTAAGGAGTGGAGAAAGACAGAAAGAGAGAGTAAGGAGTGGAGAAAGACAGAAAGAGAGAGTAAGGAGTGGAGAAAGAAGAAAAGAGGTAAGGAGTGAGAAAGACAGAAAGAGAGAGTAAGGAGTGGAGAAAGACAGAAAGAGAGAGTAAGGAGTGGAGAAAGAGAGAGTAAGGAGTGGAGAAAGACAGAAAGAGAGAGTAAGAGTGGAGAAAGACAGAAAGAGAGAGTAAGGAGTGGAGAAAGAGAGAGTAAGGAGTGGAGAAAGAGAGAGTAGGGAGTGGAGAGAAGAGGAGTAAGGAGTGGAGAAAGAGTAAGGAGTGGAGAAAGACAGAAAGAGAGAGTAAGGAGTGGAGAAAGAGAGAGTAAGGAGTGGAGAAAGACAGAAGAGAGAGTAGTAAAGTAAAAACAAAATCTCCTGGCCAGTACGGGTATCGAACCCGCGACCTTCGCGTTATTAGCACGACGCTCTAACCAACTGAGCTAACCGGCCTTAGATAATGCTCATTCTACGGATAAAGGTGAAAAAAATATAACTACACCGTACTAAATAAGAGCGGAGAAAAGAGAGAGTAAGGAGTGGAGAAAGAGAGAGTAAGGAGTGGAGAAAGAGAGAGAGTAAGGAGTGTAGAAAGACAGAAAGAGAGAGTAAGGAGAGGAGAAAGAGAGAGTAAGGAGTGGAGAAAGAGAGAGTAAGGAGTGGAGAAAGAGAGAGTAAGGAGTGGAAAAAGAGAGTAGGAGTGGAGAAAGAGAGATAAGGAGTGGAGAAAGAGGAGAGTAAGAGTGGAGAAAGACAGAAAGAGAGAGTAAGGAGAGGAGAAAGAGAGAGTAAGGAGTGGAGAAAGACAGAGAAGAGAGTAAGGAGTGGAGAAAGAGAGAGTAAGGAGTGGAGAAAGAGAGAGTAAGGAGTGGAGAAAGAGAGAGTAAGGAGTGGGAAAAGAGAGAGTAAGGAGTGGAGAAAGAGAAAGAGAGTAAGGAGTGGAGAAAGACAGAAAGAGAGAGTAAGGAGTGGAGAAAGAGAGAGTAAGGAGTGGAGAAAGAGAGAGTAAGGAGTGGAGAAAGACAGAAAGGGAGAGTAAGGAGTGGAGAAAGAGAGAGTAAGGAGTGGAGAAAGAGAGAGTAAGAGTGGAGAAAGACAGAAAGGGAGAGTAAGGAGTGGAGAAAGAGAGAGTAAGGAGTGGAGAAAGACAGAAAGAGAGAGTAAGGAGTGGAGAAAGACAGAAAGAGAGAGTAAGGAGTGGAGAAAGACAGAAAGAGGAGTAAGAGTGGAGAAAGACAGAAAGAGAGAGTAAGGAGTGGAGAAAAGACAGAAGAGAGAGTAAGGAGTGGAGAAAGACAGAAAGAGAGAGTAGTAAAGTAAAAACAAAATCTCCTGGCCAGTACGGGTATCGAACACGCGACCTTCGCGTTATTAGCACGACGCTCTAACCAACTGAGCTAACCGGCCTTAGATAATGCTCATTCTACGGATAAAGGTGGAAATAACTACACCGTACTAAATAAGAGCGGAGAAAGAGAGAGTAAGGAGTGGAGAAAGACAGAAGAGAGAGTAAGGAGTGGAGAAAGACAGAAAGAGGGAGTAAGGAGTGGAGAAAGACAGAAAGAGGAGTAAGGAGTGGAGAAAGACAGAAAGGAGAGTAAGGAGTGGAGAAAGACAGAAAGAGAGAGTAAGGAGTGGAGAAAGAGAGAGAAAAGAGTGGAGAAAGACAGAGAGAGAGAGTAAGGAGTGGAGAAAGAGAGAGTAAGGAGTGGAGAAAGACAGAAAGAGAGAGTAAGGAGTGGAGAAAGACAGAAAGAGAGAGTAAGGAGTGGAGAAGACAGAAAGAGAGAGTAAGGAGTGGAGAAAGACAGAAAGGGGAGTAAGGAGTGGAGAAAGACAGAAAGAGAGAGTAAGGAGTGGAGAAAGACAGAAAGAGAGAGTAAGGAGTGGAGAAAGAGAGAGTAAGGAGTGGAGAAAGACAGAAAGAGAGAGTAGTAAAGTAAAAACAAAATCTCCTGGCCAGTACGGGTATCGAACCCGCGACCTTCGCGTTATTAGCACGACGCTCTAACCAACTGAGCTAACCGGCCTTAGATAATGCTCATTCTACGGATAAAGGTGGAAATAACTACACCGTACTAAATAAGAGCGGAGAAAGAGAGAGTAAGGAGTGGAGAAAGAGAGAGTAAGGAGTGGAGAAAGAGAGAGAGTAAGGAGTGTAGAAAGACAGAAAGAGAGAGTAAGGAGTGGAGAAAGAGAGAGTAAGGAGTGGAGAAAGAGAGAGTAAGGAGTGGAGAAAGACAGAAAGGGAGAGTAAGGAGAGGAGAAAGAGAGAGTAAGGAGTGGAGAAGAGAGAGTAAGGAGTGGAGAAAGACAGAAAGGGAGAGTAAGGAGTGGAGAAAGAGAGAGTAAGGAGTGGAGAAAGAGAGAGTAAGGAGTGGAGAAAGACAGAAAGGGAGAGTAAGGAGTGGAGAAAGAGAGAGTAAGGAGTGAGAGAAAGAGAGAGTAAGGAGTGGAGAAAAGAGAGAGTAAGGAGTGGAGAAGAGAGAGAGTAAGGAGTGGAGAAAGACAGAAAGAGAGAGTAAGGAGAGGAGAAAGAGAGAGTAAGGAGTGGAGAAAGACAGAAAGAGAGAGTAAGGAGTGGAGAAAGACAGAAAGAGAGAGTAAGGAGTGGAGAAAGAGAGAGTAAGGAGTGGAGAAAGACAGAAAGAGAGAGTAAGGAGTGGAGAAAGACAGAAAGAGAGAGTAAGGAGTGGAGAAAGACAGAAAGAGAGAGTAAGGAGTGGAGAAAGACAGAAAGAGGGAGTAAGGAGTGGAGAAAGACAGAAAGAGGGAGTAAGGAGTGGAGAAAGACAGAAAGCGAGGTAGGAGTGGAGAAAGACAGAAGAGAGAGTAGGAGTGGAGAAAGAGAGAGAAAAGGTGGAGAAAGACAGAGAGAGAGAGTAAGGAGTGGAGAAAGAGAGAGTAAGGAGTGGAGAAAGACAGAAAGAGAGAGTAAGGAGTGGAGAAAGACAGAAAGAGAGAGTAAGGAGTGGAGAAAGACAGAAAGAGAGAGTAAGGAGTGGAGAAAGACAGAAAGGGGGAGTAAGGAGTGGAGAAAGACAGAAAGAGAGAGTAAGGAGTGGAGAAAGACAGAAAGAGAGAGTAAGGAGTGGAGAAAGAGAGAGTAAGGAGTGGAGAAAGACAGAAAGAGAGAGTAAGGAGTGGAGAAGACAGAAAGAGAGAGTAAGGAGTGGAGAAAGAGAGAGTAAGGAGTGGAGAAAGAGAGAGTAGGGAGTGGAGAAAAGAGAGAGTAAGGAGGGGAGAAAGAGTAAGGAGTGGAGAAAGACAGAAAGAGAGAGTAAGGAGTGGAGAAAGAGAGAGTAAGGAGTGGAGAAAGACAGAAAGAGAGAGTAGTAAAGTAAAAACAAATCTCCTGGCCAGTACGGGAATCGAACCCGCGACCTTCGCGTTATTAGCACGACGCTCTAACCAACTGAGCTAACCGGCCTTAGATAATGCTCATTCTACGGATAAAGGTGGAAATAACTACACCGTACTAAATAAGAGCGGAGAAAGAGAGAGTAAGGAGTGGAGAAAGAGAGAGTAAGGAGTGGAGAAAAGAGAGAGTAAGGAGTGTAGAAAGACAGAAAGAGAGAGTAAGGAGTGGAGAAAGAGAGAGTAAGGAGTGGAGAAAGAGAGAGTAAGGAGTGGAGAAAGGAGAGTAAGGAGTGGAGAAAGAGAGAGTAGGAGTGGAGAAAGAGAGAGTAAGGAGTGGAGAAAGAGAGAGAGTAAGGAGTGGAGAAAGACAGAAAGAGAGAGTAAGGAGTGGAGAAAGAGAGAGTAAGGAGTGGAGAAAGACAGAAAGAGAGAGTAAGGAGTGGAGAAAGAGAGAGTAAGGAGTGGAGAAAGACAGAAAGAGAGAGTAAGGAGTGGAGAAAGACAGAAAGAGAGAGTAAGGAGTGGAGAAAGACAGAAAGAGAGAGTAAGGAGTGGAGAAAGACAGAAAGAGGGAGTAAGGAGTGGAGAAAGACAGAAAGAGAGAGTAAGGAGTGGAGAAAGACAGAAAGAGAGAGTAAGGAGTGGAGAAAGAGAGAGTAAGGAGTGGAGAAAGACAGAAAGAGAGAGTAGTAAAGTAAAAACAAAATCTCCTGGCCAGTACGGGTATCGAACCCGCGACCTTCGCGTTATTAGCACGACGCTCTAACCAACTGAGCTAACCGGCCTTAGATAATGCTCATTCTACGGATAAAGGTGGAAATAACTACACCGTACTAAATAAGAGCGGAGAAAGAGAGAGTAAGGAGTGGAGAAAGAGAGAGTAAGGAGTGGAGAAAGAGAGAGAGTAAGGAGTGTAGAAAGACAGAAAGAGAGAGTAAGGAGTGGAGAAAGAGAGAGTAAGGAGGAGAAAGAGAGAGTAAGGAGTGGAGAAAGACAGAAAGGGAGAGTAAGAGAGGAGAAAGAGAGAGTAAGGAGTGGAGAAAGAGAGAGTAAGGAGTGGAGAAAGACAGAAGGGAGAGTAAGGAGTGGAGAAAGAGAGAGTAAGGAGTGGAGAAACAGAAAGGGAGAGTAAGGAGTGGAGAAAGAGAGAGTAAGGAGTGGAGAAAGACAGAAAGAGAGAGTAAGGAGTGGAGAAAGACAGAAAGAGAGAGTAAGGAGTGGAGAAAGACAGAAAGAGGGAGTAAGGAGTGGAGAAAGACAGAAAGAGAGAGTAAGGAGTGGAGAAAGACAGAAAGAGAGAGTAAGGAGTGGAGAAAGACAGAAAGAGGGAGTAAGGAGTGGAGAAAGACAGAAAGAGAGAGTAAGGAGTGGAGAAAGACAGAAAGAGAGAGTAAGGAGTGGAGAAAGAGAGAGAAAGAGTGGAGAAAGACAGAGAGAGAGAGTAAGGAGTGGAGAAAGAGAGAGTAAGGAGTGGAGAAAGACAGAAAGAGAGAGTAAGGAGTGGAAGACAAGAAAGAGAGAGTAAGGAGTGGAGAAAGACAGAAAGAGAGAGTAAGGAGTGGAGAAGACAGAAAGAGGGAGTAAGGAGTGGAGAAAGACAGAAAGAGAGAGTAAGGAGTGGAGAAAGACAGAAAGAGAGAGTAAGGAGTGGAGAAGAGAGAGTAAGGAGTGGAGAAAGACAGAAGAGAGAGTAGTAAAGTAAAACAAATCTCCTGGACAGTACGGGTATCGACCCGCAAACTTCGCGTTATTAGCACGACGCCTCTAACCAACTGAGCTAACCGGCCTTAGATAATGCTCATTCTACGGATAAGGTGGAAATAACTACACCGTACTAAATAAGAGCGGAGAAAGAGAGAGTAAGGAGAGGAGAAAGAGAGAGTAAGGAGTGGAGAAAGAGAGAGTAAGGAGTGGAGAAAGACAGAAAGGGAGAGTAAGGAGTGGAGAAAGAGAGAGTAAGGAGTGGAGAAGAGAGAGTAAGGAGTGGAGAAAGACAGAAAGGGAAGAGTAAGGAGAGGAGAAAGAGAGAGTAAGGAGTGGAGAAAGACGAGGAGTAAGGAGTGGAGAAGACAGAAAGGGAGAGTTAAGGAGTGAGAAAGAGAGAGTAAGGAGTGGAGAAAGAGAGAGTAAGGAGTGGAGAAAGACAGAAAGGGAGAGTAAGGAGTGGAGAAAGAGAGAGTAAGGAGTGGAGAAAGACAGAAAGAGAGTAAGGAGTGGAGAAAGACAGAAAGAGAGAGTAAGGAGTGGAGAAAGAGAGAGTAAGGAGTGGAGAAAGAGAGAGAGTAGGAGTGTAGAAAGACAGAAAGAGAGAGTAGGAGTGGAGAAAGAGAGAGTAAGGAGTGGAGAAAGAGAGAGTAAGGAGTGGAGAAAGAAGAAAGGGAGAGTAAGGAGAGGAGAAAGAGAGAGTAAGGAGTGGAGAAAGAGAGAGTAAGGAGTGGAGAAGACAGAAAGGGAGAGTAAGGAGTGGAGAAAGAGAGAGTAAGGAGTGGAGAAAGAGAGAGTAAGGAGTGGAGAAAGACAGAAAGGGAGAGTAAGGAGTGGAGAAAGAGAGAGTAAGGAGTGGAGAAAGAGAGAGTAGGGAGTGGAGAAAGAGAGAGTAAGGAGTGGAGAAAGAGAGAGAGTAAGGAGTGGAGAAAGACAGAAAGAGAGAGTAAGGAGAGGAGAAAGAGAGAGTAAGGAGTGGAGAAAGACAGAGAGAGGAGTAAGGAGTGGAGAAAGACAGAAAGAGAGAGTAAGGAGTGGAGAAGAGAGAGTAAGGAGTGGAGAAAGACAGAAAGAGAGAGTAAGGAGTGAAAGACAGAAAGAGAGAGTAAGGAGTGGAGAAAAGACAGAAAGAGAGAGTAAGGAGTGGAGAAAGACAGAAGAGAGAGTAAGGAGTGGAGAAAGACAGAAAGAGGAGTAAGGAGTGGAGAAAGACAGAAAGAGAGTAAGGAGTGGAGAAAGACAGAAAGAGAGAGTAAGGAGTGGAGAAAGAGAGAGTAAGAGTGGAGAAGACAGAAAGAGAGAGTAAGGAGTGGAGAAAGAGAGAGTAAGGAGTGGAGAAAGACAGAAAGAGAGAGTAAGAGTGGAGAAAGACAGAAAGAGAGAGTAAGGAGTGGAGAAAGACAGAAAGAGAGGAGTAAGAGGGAGAAGACAGAAAGGGGGAGTAAGGAGTGGAGAAAGACAGAAAGAGAGAGTAAGGAGTGGAGAAAAGAGAGAGTAAGGAGTGGAGAAAGAGAGAGTAAGGAGTGGAGAAGACAGAAAGAGAGAGTAAGGAGTGAGAAAGAGAGAGTAAGGAGTGGAGAAAGAGAGAGTAGGAGTGAGAAAGAGAGAATAAGAGTGGAGAAAGAGAGAGAGAGTAAGGAGTGGAGAAAGACAAAGAGAGGTAAGGAGAGGGAGAAAGAGAGAGTAAGGAGTGGAGAAAGACAGAGAGAGAGAGTAAGGAGTGGAGAAAGACAGAAAGAGAGAGTAAGGAGTGGAGAAAGAGAGAGTAAGGAGTGGAGAAAGACAGAAAGAGAGAGTAAGGAGTGGAGAAAGACAGAAAGAGAGAGTAAGGAGTGGAGAAAGACAGAAAGAGAGAGTAAGGAGTGGAGAAGACAGAAAGAGGAGTAAGGAGTGGAGAAAGACAGAAAGAGAGAGTAAGGAGTGGAGAAAGACAGAAAGAGAGAGTAAGGAGTGGAGAAAGACAGAAAGAGAGAGTAAGGAGTGGAGAAAGAGAGAGAAAAGAGTGGAGAAAGACAGAGAGAGAGAGTAAGGAGTGGAGAAAGAGAGAGTAAGGAGTGGAGAAAGACAGAAAGAGAGAGTAAGGAGTGGAGAGACAGAAAGAGAGAGTAAGAGTGGAGAAAGACAGAAAGAGAGAGTAAGGAGTGGAGAAAGACAGAAAGAGGAGTAAGGAGTGGAGAAAGAGAAAGAGAGAGTAAGGAGTGGAGAAAGACAGAAAGAGAGAGTAAGGAGTGGAGAAAGAGAGAGTAAGGAGTGGAGAAAGACAGAAAGAGAGAGTAAGGAGTGGAGAAAGACAGAAAGAGAGAGTAAGGAGTGGAGAAAGAGAGAGAGTAAGGAGTGGAGAAAGAAGAAAGAGAGAGTAAGGAGTGGAGAAAGAGAGAGTAAGGAGGGGAGAGAGAGTAAGGAGTGGAGAAAGACAGAAAGAGAGAGTAAGGAGTGGAGAAAGAGAGAGTAAGGAGTGGAGAAAGACAGAAAGAGAGAGTAGTAAAGTAAAAACAAAATCTCCTGGCCAGTACGGGTATCGAACCCGCGACCTTCGCGTTATTAGCACGACGCTCTAACCAACTGAGCTAACCGGCCTTAGATAATGCTCATTCTACGGATAAAGGTGGAAATAACTACACCGTACTAAATAAGAGCGGAGAAAGAGAGAGTAAGGAGTGGAGAAAGAGAGAGTAAGGAGTGGAGAAAGAGAGAGAGTAAGGAGTGTAGAAAGACAGAAAGAGAGAGTAAGGAGTGGAGAAAGAGAGAGTAAGGAGTGGAGAAAGAGAGAGTAAGGAGTGGAGAAAGACAGAAAGGGAGAGTAAGGAGAGGAGAAAGAGAGAGTAAGGAGTGGAGAAAGAGAGAGTAAGGAGTGGAGAAAGACAGAAAGGGAGAGTAAGGAGTGGAGAAAGAGAGAGTAAGGAGTGGAGAAAGAGAGAGTAAGGAGTGGAGAAAGACAGAAAGGGAGAGTAAGGAGTGGAGAAAGAGAGAGTAAGGAGTGGAGAAAGACAGAAAGAGAGAGTAAGGAGTGGAGAAAGACAGAAAGAGAGAGTAAGGAGTGGAGAAAGACAGAAAGAGGGAGTAAGTAGTGGGAAAGACAGAAAGAGAGAGTAAGGAGTGGAGAAAGACAGAAAGAGAGAGTAAGGAGTGGAGAAAGACAGAAAGAGGGAGTAAGGAGTGGAGAAAGACAGAAAGAGAGAGTAAGGAGTGGAGAAAGACAGAAAGAGAGAGTAAGGAGTGGAGAAAGAGAGAGTAAGGAGTGGAGAAAGACAGAAAGAGAGAGTAGTAAAGTAAAAACAAAATCTCCTGGCCAGTACGGGTATCGAACCCGCGACCTTCGCGTTATTAGCACGACGCTCTAACCAACTGAGCTAACCGGCCTTAGATAATGCTCATTCTACGGATAAAGGTGGAAATAACTACACCGTACTAAATAAGAGCGGAGAAAGAGAGAGTAAGGAGTGGAGAAAGAGAGAGTAAGGAGTGGAGAAAGAGAGAGAGTAAGGAGTGTAGAAAGACAGAAAGAGAGAGTAAGGAGTGGAGAAAGAGAGAGTAAGGAGTGGAGAAAGAGAGAGTAAGGAGTGGAGAAAGACAGAAAGGAGAGTAAGGAGAGGAGAAAGAGAGAGTAAGGAGTGGAGAAAGAGAGAGTAGGAGTGGAGAAGACAGAAAGGGAGGTAAGGAGTGGAGAAAGAGAGAGTAAGGAGTGGAGAAAGAGAGAGTAAGGAGTGGAGAAAGACAGAAAGGGAGAGTAAGGAGTGGAGAAAAGAGAGAGTAAGGAGTGGAGAAAGACAGAAGAGAGAGTAAGGAGTGGAGAAAGACAGAAAGAGAGAGTAAGGAGTGGAGAAAGACAGAAAGAGGAGTAAGTAGTGGAGAAAGACAGAAAGAGAGAGTAAGGAGTGGAGAAAGACAGAAAGAGAGAGTAAGGAGTGGAGAAAGACAGAAAGAGAGAGTAGTAAAGTAAAAACAAAATCTCCTGGCCAGTACGGGTATCGAACACGCGACCTTCGCGTTATTAGCACGACGCTCTAACCAACTGAGCTAACCGGCCTTAGATAATGCTCATTCTACGGATAAGGTGGAAATAACTACACCGTACTAAATAAGAGCGGAGAAAGAGAGAGTAAGGAGTGGAGAAAGACAGAAAGAGAGAGTAAGGAGTGGAGAAGACAGAAAGAGGGAGTAAGGAGTGGAGAAAGACAGAAAGAGGGAGTAAGGAGTGGAGAAAGACAGAAAGCGAGAGTAAGGAGTGGAGAAGACAGAAAAAGAGAGTAAGGAGTGGAGAAAGAGAGAGAAAAGAGTGGAGAAAGACAGAGAGAGAGAGTAAGGAGTGGAGAAAGACAGAAAGAGAGAGTAAGGAGTGGAGAAAGACAGAAAGAGAGAGTAAGGAGTGGAGAAAGACAGAAAGAGAGAGTAAGGAGTGGAGAAAGACAGAAAGGGGGAGTAAGGAGTGGAGAAAGACAGAAAGAGAGAGTAAGGAGTGGAGAAAGACAGAAAGAGAGAGTAAGGAGTGGAGAAAGAGAGAGTAAGGAGTGGAGAAAGACAGAAAGAGAGAGTAGTAAAGTAAAAACAAAATCTCCTGGCCAGTACGGGTATCGAACCCGCGACCTTCGCGTTATTAGCACGACGCTCTAACCAACTGAGCTAACCGGCCTTAGATAATGCTCATTCTACGGATAAAGGTGGAAATAACTACACCGTACTAAATAAGAGCGGAGAAAGAGAGAGTAAGGAGTGGAGAAAGAGAGAGAGTAAGGAGTGTAGAAAGACAGAAAGAGAGAGTAAGGAGTGGAGAAAGAGAGAGTAAGGAGTGGAGAAAGAGAGAGTAAGGAGTGGAGAAAGACAGAAAGGGAGAGTAAGGAGAGGAGAAAGAGAGAGTAAGGAGTGGAGAAAGAGAGAGTAAGGAGTGGAGAAAGACAGAAGGGAGAGTAAGGAGTGGAGAAAGAGAGAGTAAGGAGTGGAGAAAGAGAGAGTAAGGAGTGGAGAAAGACAGAAAGGGAGAGTAAGGAGTGGAGAAAGAGAGAGTAAGGAGTGGAGAAAGACAGAAAGAGAGAGTAAGGAGTGGAGAAAGACAGAAAGAGAGAGTAAGGAGTGGAGAAAGACAGAAAGAGGGAGTAAGGAGTGGAGAAAGACAGAAAGAGAGAGTAAGGAGTGGAGAAAGACAGAAAGAGAGAGTAAGGAGTGGAGAAAGACAGAAAGAGGGAGTAAGGAGTGGAGAAAGACAGAAAGAGAGAGTAAGGAGTGGAGAAAGACAGAAAGAGAGAGTAAGGAGTGGAGAAAGAGAGAGTAAGGAGTGGAGAAAGACAGAAAGAGAGAGTAGTAAAGTAAAAACAAAATCTCCTGGCCAGTACGGGTATCGAACCCGCGACCTTCGCGTTATTAGCACGACGCTCTAACCAACTGAGCTAACCGGCCTTAGATAATGCTCATTCTACGGATAAAGGTGGAAATAACTACACCGTACTAAATAAGAGCGGAGAAAGAGAGAGTAAGGAGTGGAGAAAGACAGAAAGAGAGAGTAAGGAGTGGAGAAAGACAGAAAGAGGGAGTAAGGAGTGGAGAAAGACAGAAAGAGGGAGTAAGGAGTGGAGAAAGACAGAAAGCGAGAGTAAGGAGTGGAGAAAGACAAAAGAGAGAGTAAGGAGTGGAGAAAGAGAGAGAAAGAGTGGAGAAAGACAGAGAGAGAGAGTAAGGAGTGGAGAAAGAGAGAGTAAGGAGTGGAGAAAGACAGAAAGAGAGAGTAAGGAGTGGAGAAAGACAGAAAGAGAGAGTAAGGAGTGGAGAAAGACAGAAAGAGAGAGTAAGGAGTGGAGAAAGACAGAAAGAGGGAGTAAGGAGTGGAGAAAGACAGAAAGAGAGAGTAAGGAGTGGAGAAAGACAGAAAGAGAGAGTAAGGAGTGGAGAAAGAGAGAGTAAGGAGTGGAGAAAGACAGAAAGAGAGAGTAGTAAAGTAAAAACAAAATCTCCTGGCCAGTACGGGTATCGAACACGCGACCTTCGCGTTATTAGCACGACGCTCTAACCAACTGAGCTAACCGGCCTTAGATAATGCTCATTCTACGGATAAAGGTGGAAATAACTACACCGTACTAAATAAGAGCGGAGAAAGAGAGAGTAAGGAGTGGAGAAAGAGAGAGTAAGGAGTGGAGAAAGAGAGAGAGTAAGGAGTGGAGAAAGACAGAAAGAGAGAGTAAGGAGTGGAGAAAGAGAGAGTAAGGAGTGGAGAAAGAGAGAGTAAGGAGTGGAGAAAGACAGAAAGAGAGAGTAGTAAAGTAAAAACAAAATCTCCTGGCCAGTACGGGTATCGAACCGCGACCTTCGCGTTATTAGCACGACGCTCTAACCAACTGAGCTAACCGGCCTTAGATAATGCTCATTCTACGGATAAAGGTGGAAATAACTACACCGTACTAAATAAGAGCGGAGAAAGAGAGAGTAAGGAGTGGAGAAAGAGAGAGTAAGGAGTGGAGAAAGAGAGAGAGTAAGGAGTGTAGAAAGACAGAAAGAGAGAGTAAGGAGTGGAGAAAGAGAGAGTAAGGAGTGGAGAAAGAGAGAAAGGGAGAGTAAGGAGAGGAGAAAGAGAGAGTAAGGAGTGGAGAAAGAGAGAGTAAGGAGTGGAGAAAGACAGAAAGGGAGAGTAAGGAGTGGAGAAAGAGAGAGTAAGGAGTGGAGAAAGAGAGAGTAAGGAGTGGAGAAAGACAGAAAGGGAGAGTAAGGAGTGGAGAAAGAGAGAGTAAGGAGTGGAGAAAGACAGAAAGAGAGAGTAAGGAGTGGAGAAAGACAGAAAGAGAGAGTAAGGAGTGGAGAAAGACAGAAAGAGGGAGTAAGGAGTGGAGAAAGACAGAAAGAGAGAGTAAGGAGTGGAGAAAGACAGAAAGAGAGAGTAAGGAGTGGAGAAAGACAGAAAGAGGGAGTAAGGAGTGGAGAAAGACAGAAAGAGAGAGTAAGGAGTGGAGAAAGACAGAAAGAGAGAGTAAGGAGTGGAGAAAGAGAGAGTAAGGAGTGGAGAAAGACAGAAAGAGAGAGTAGTAAAGTAAAAACAAAATCTCCTGGCCAGTACGGGTATCGAACCCGCGACCTTCGCGTTATTAGCACGACGCTCTAACCAACTGAGCTAACCGGCCTTAGATAATGCTCATTCTACGGATAAAGGTGGAAATAACTACACCGTACTAAATAAGAGCGGAGAAAGAGAGAGTAAGGAGTGGAGAAAGAGAGAGTAAGGAGTGGAGAAAGAGAGAGAGTAAGGAGTGTAGAAAGACAGAAAGAGAGAGTAAGGAGTGGAGAAAGAGAGAGTAAGGAGTGGAGAAAGAGAGAGTAAGGAGTGGAGAAAGACAGAAAGGGAGAGTAAGGAGAGGAGAAAGAGAGAGTAAGGAGTGGAGAAAGAGAGAGTAAGGAGTGGAGAAAGACAGAAAGGGAGAGTAAGGAGTGGAGAAAGAGAGAGTAAGGAGTGGAGAAAGAGAGAGTAAGGAGTGGAGAAAGACAGAAAGGGAGAGTAAGGAGTGGAGAAAGAGAGAGTAAGGAGTGGAGAAAGAGAGAGTAAGGAGTGGAGAAAGACAGAAAGGGAGAGTAAGGAGTGGAGAAAGAGAGAGTAAGGAGTGGAGAAAGACAGAAAGAGAGAGTAAGGAGTGGAGAAAGACAGAAAGAGAGAGTAAGGAGTGGAGAAAGACAGAAAGAGGGAGTAAGGAGTGGAGAAAGACAGAAAGAGAGAGTAAGGAGTGGAGAAAGACAGAAAGAGAGAGTAAGGAGTGGAGAAAGACAGAAAGAGAGAGTAGTAAAGTAAAAACAAAATCTCCTGGCCAGTACGGGTATCGAACACGCGACCTTCGCGTTATTAGCACGACGCTCTAACCAACTGAGCTAACCGGCCTTAGATAATGCTCATTCTACGGATAAAGGTGGAAATAACTACACCGTACTAAATAAGAGCGGAGAAAGAGAGAGTAAGGAGTGGAGAAAGACAGAAAGAGAGAGTAAGGAGTGGAGAAAGACAGAAAGAGGGAGTAAGGAGTGGAGAAAGACAGAAAGAGGGAGTAAGGAGTGGAGAAAGACAGAAAGAGAGAGTAAGGAGTGGAGAAAGACAGAAAGAGAGAGTAAGGAGTGGAGAAAGAGAGAGTAAGGAGTGGAGAAAGACAGAAAGAGAGAGTAGTAAAGTAAAAACAAAATCTCCTGGCCAGTACGGGTATCGAACCCGCGACCTTCGCGTTATTAGCACGACGCTCTAACCAACTGAGCTAACCGGCCTTAGATAATGCTCATTCTACGGATAAAGGTGGAAATAACTACACCGTACTAAATAAGAGCGGAGAAAGAGAGAGTAAGGAGTGGAGAAAGAGAGAGTAAGGAGTGGAGAAAGAGAGAGAGTAAGGAGTGTAGAAAGACAGAAAGAGAGAGTAAGGAGTGGAGAAAGAGAGAGTAAGGAGTGGAGAAAGAGAGAGTAAGGAGTGGAGAAAGACAGAAAGGGAGAGTAAGGAGAGGAGAAAGAGAGAGTAAGGAGTGGAGAAAGAGAGAGTAAGGAGTGGAGAAAGACAGAAAGGGAGAGTAAGGAGTGGAGAAAGAGAGAGTAAGGAGTGGAGAAAGAGAGAGTAAGGAGTGGAGAAAGACAGAAAGGGAGAGTAAGGAGTGGAGAAAGAGAGAGTAAGGAGTGGAGAAAGACAGAAAGAGAGAGTAAGGAGTGGAGAAAGACAGAAAGAGAGAGTAGTAAAGTAAAAACTAAATCTCCTGGCCAGTACGGGTATCGAACACGCGACCTTCGCGTTATTAGCACGACGCTCTAACCAACTGAGCTAACCGGCCTTAGATAATGCTCATTCTACGGATAAAGGTGGAAATAACTACACCGTACTAAATAAGAGCGGAGAAAGAGAGAGTAAGGAGTGGAGAAAGAGAGAGTAAGGAGTGGAGAAAGAGAGAGAGTAAGGAGTGTAGAAAGACAGAAAGAGAGAGTAAGGAGTGGAGAAGAGAGAGTAAGGAGTGGAGAAAGAGAGAGTAAGGAGTGGAGAAAGACAGAAAGGGAGAGTAAGGAGAGGAGAAAGAGAGAGTAAGGAGTGGAGAAAGAGAGAGTAAGGAGTGGAGAAAGACAGAAAGAGAGAGTAAGGAGTGGAGAAAGACAGAAAGAGAGAGTAAGGAGTGGAGAAAGACAGAAAGAGGGAGTAAGGAGTGGAGAAAGACAGAAAGAGAGAGTAAGGAGTGGAGAAAGACAGAAAAGAGAGTAAGGAGTGGAGAAAGACAGAAAGAGAGAGTAGTAAAGTAAAAACAAAATCTCCTGGCCAGTACGGGTATCGAACCCGCGACCTTCGCGTTATTAGCACGACGCTCTAACCAACTGAGCTAACCGGCCTTAGATAATGCTCATTCTACGGATAAAGGTGGAAATAACTACACCGTACTAAATAAGAGCGGAGAAAGAGAGAGTAAGGAGTGGAGAAAGAGAGAGTAAGGAGTGGAGAAGAGAGAGAGTAAGGAGTGTAGAAAGACAGAAAGAGAGAGTAAGGAGTGGAGAAAGAGAGAGTAAGGAGTGGAGAAAGAGAGAGTAAGGAGTGGAGAAAGACAGAAAGGGAGAGTAAGGAGAGGAGAAAGAGAGAGTAAGGAGTGGAGAAAGAGAGAGTAAGGAGTGGAGAAAGACAGAAAGGAGAGTAAGGAGTGGAGAAAGAGAGAGTAAGGAGTGGAGAAAGAGAGAGTAAGGAGTGGAGAAAGACAGAAAGGGAGAGTAAGGAGTGGAGAAAGAGAGAGTAAGGAGTGGAGAAAGACAGAAAGAGAGAGTAAGGAGTGGAGAAAGACAGAAAGAGAGAGTAAGGAGTGGAGAAAGACAGAAAGAGGGAGTAAGTAGTGGAGAAAGACAGAAAGAGAGAGTAAGGAGTGGAGAAAGACAGAAAGAGAGAGTAAGGAGTGGAGAAAGACAGAAAGAGAGAGTAGTAAAGTAAAATCTCCTGGCCAGTACGGGTATCGAACACGCGACCTTCGCGTTATTAGCACGACGCTCTAACCAACTGAGCTAACCGGCCTTAGATAATGCTCATTCTACGGATAAAGGTGGAAATAACTACACCGTACTAAATAAGAGCGGAGAAAGAGAGAGTAAGGAGTGGAGAAAGACAGAAAGAGAGAGTAAGGAGTGGAGAAAGACAGAAAGAGGGAGTAAGGAGTGGAGAAAGACAGAAAGAGGAGTAAGGAGTGGAGAAAGACAGAAAGCGAGAGTAAGGAGTGGAGAAAGACAGAAAGAGAGAGTAAGGAGTGGAGAAAGAGAGAGATAAGAGTGGAGAAAGACAGAGAGAGAGAGTAAGGAGTGGAGAAAGAGAGAGTAAGGAGTGGAGAAAGACAGAAAGAGAGAGTAAGGAGTGGAGAAAGACAGAAAGAGAGAGTAAGGAGTGGAGAAAGACAGAAAGAGAGAGTAAGGAGTGGAGAAAGACAGAAAGGGGAGTAAGGAGTGGAGAAAGACAGAAAGAGAGAGTAAGGAGTGGAGAAAGACAGAAAGAGAGAGTAAGGAGTGGAGAAAGAGAGAGTAAGGAGTGGAGAAAGACAGAAAGAGAGAGTAGTAAAGTAAAAACAAAATCTCCTGGCCAGTACGGGTATCGAACCCGCGACCTTCGCGTTATTAGCACGACGCTCTAACCAACTGAGCTAACCGGCCTTAGATAATGCTCATTCTACGGATAAAGGTGGAAATAACTACACCGTACTAAATAAGAGCGGAGAAAGAGAGAGTAAGGAGTGGAGAAAGACAGAGTAAGGAGTGGAGAAAGAGAGAGAGTAAGGAGTGGAGAAAGACAGAAAGAGAGAGTAAGGAGTGGAGAAAGAGAGAGTAAGGAGTGGAGAAAGAGAGAGTAAGGAGTGGAGAAAGACAGAAAGAGAGAGTAGTAAAGTAAAAACAAAATCTCCTGGCCAGTACGGGTATCGAACCCGCGACCTTCGCGTTATTAGCACGACGCTCTAACCAACTGAGCTAACCGGCCTTAGATAATGCTCATTCTACGGATAAAGGTGGAAATAACTACACCGTACTAAATAAGAGCGGAGAAAGAGAGAGTAAGGAGTGGAGAAAGAGAGAGTAAGGAGTGGAGAAAGAGAGAGAGTAAGGAGTGTAGAAAGACAGAAAGAGAGAGTAAGGAGTGGAGAAAGAGAGAGTAAGGAGTGGAGAAAGAGAGAGTAAGGAGTGGAGAAAGACAGAAAGGGAGAGTAAGGAGAGGAGAAAGAGAGAGTAAGGAGTGGAGAAAGAGAGAGTAAGGAGTGGAGAAAGACAGAAAGGGAGAGTAAGGAGTGGAGAAAGAGAGAGTAAGGAGTGGAGAAAGAGAGAGTAAGGAGTGGAGAAAGACAGAAAGGGAGAGTAAGGAGTGGAGAAAGAGAGAGTAAGGAGTGGAGAAAGACAGAAAGAGAGAGTAAGGAGTGGAGAAAGACAGAAAGAGAGAGTAAGGAGTGGAGACTGTCTCTTATACACATCTAGATGTGTATAAGAAAGAGGGAGTAAGTAGTGGAGAAAGACAGAAAGAGAGAGTAAGGAGTGGAGAAAGACAGAAAGAGAGAGTAAGGAGTGGAGAAAGACAGAAAGAGGGAGTAAGGAGTGGAGAAAGACAGAAAGAGAGAGTAAGGAGTGGAGAAAGACAGAAAGGAGAGTAAGGAGTGGAGAAGAGAGAGTAAGGAGTGGAGAAAGACAGAAAGAGAGAGTAAGGAGTGGAGAAGACAGAGAGAGAGTAAGGAGTGGAGAAAGACAGAAAGAGAGAGTAGGAGTGGAGAAGACAGAAAGAGAGAGTAAGGAGTGGAGAAGACAGAAAGAGAGAGTAAGGAGTGGAGAAAGACAGAAAGAGGGAGTAAGGAGTGGAGAAAGACAGAAAGAGAGAGTAAGGAGTGGAGAAAGACAGAAAGAGAGAGTAAGGAGTGGAGAAAGAGAGAGTAAGGAGTGGAGAAAGACAGAAAGAGAGAGTAGTAAAGTAAAAACAAAATCTCCTGGCCAGTACGGGTATCGAACCCGCGACCTTCGCGTTATTAGCACGACGCTCTAACCAACTGAGCTAACCGGCCTTAGATAATGCTCATTCTACGGATAAAGGTGGAAATAACTACACCGTACTAAATAAGAGCGGAGAAAGAGAGAGTAAGGAGTGGAGAAAGAGAGAGTAAGGAGTGGAGAAAGAGAGAGAGTAAGGAGTGTAGAAAGACAGAAAGAGAGTAAGGAGTGGAGAAAGAGAGAGTAAGGAGTGGAGAAAGAGAGAGTAAGGAGTGGAGAAAGACAGAAAGGGAGTAAGGAGAGGAGAAAGAGAGAGTAAGGAGTGGAGAAAGAGAGAGTAAGGAGTGGAGAAAGACAGAAAGGGAGAGTAAGGAGTGGAGAAAGAGAGAGTAAGGAGTGGAGAGAAGAGAGAGTAAGGAGTGGAGAAAGACAGAAGGGAGAGTAAGGAGTGGAGAAAGAGAGAGTAAGGAGTGGAGAAAGACAGAAAGAGAGAGTAAGGAGTGGAGAAAGACAGAAAGAGAGAGTAAGGAGTGGAGAAAGACAGAAAGAGGGAGTAAGTAGTGGAGAAAGACAGAAAGAGAGAGTAAGGAGTGGAGAAAGACAGAAAGAGAGAGTAAGGAGTGGAGAAAGACAGAAAGAGAGAGTAGTAAAGTAAAAACAAAATCTCCTGGCCAGTACGGGTATCGAACACGCGACCTTCGCGTTATTAGCACGACGCTCTAACCAACTGAGCTAACCGGCCTTAGATAATGCTCATTCTACGGATAAAGGTGGAAATAACTACACCGTACTAAATAAGAGCGGAGAAAGAGAGAGTAAGGAGTGGAGAAAGAGAGAGTAAGGAGTGGAGAAAGAGAGAGAGTAAGGAGTGTAGAAAGACAGAAAGAGAGAGTAAGGAGTGGAGGAGAGAGTAAGGAGTGGAGAAAGAGAGAGTAAGGAGTGGAGAAAGACAGAAAGGAGAGTAAGGAGAGGAGAAAGAGAGAGTAAGGAGTGGAGAAAGAGAGAGTAGGAGTGGAGAAAGACAGAGGGAGAGTAAGGAGTGGAGAAAGAGAGAGTAAGGAGTGGAGAAAGAGAGAGTAAGGAGTGGAGAAAGACAGAAAGGGAGAGTAAGGAGTGGAGAAAGAGAGAGTAAGGAGTGGAGAAAGAAAGAGAGTAGGAGTGGAGAAAGACAGAAAGAGAGAGTAAGGAGTGGAGAAAGACAGAAAGAGGGAGTAAGGAGTGGAGAAAGACAGAAAGAGAGAGTAAGGAGTGGAGAAAGACAGAAAGAGAGAGTAAGGAGTGGAGAAAGACAGAAAGAGAGAGTAGTAAAGTAAAAACAAAATCTCCTGGCCAGTACGGGTATCGAACCCGCGACCTTCGCGTTATTAGCACGACGCTCTAACCAACTGAGCTAACCGGCCTTAGATAATGCTCATTCTACGGATAAAGGTGGAAATAACTACACCGTACTAAATAAGAGCGGAGAAAGAGAGAGTAAGGAGTGGAGAAAGAGAGAGTAAGGAGTGGAGAAAGAGAGAGTAAGGAGTGGAGAAAGAGAGAGTAAGGAGAGTAAGGAGTGGAGAAAGAGAGAGTAAGGAGTGGAGAAAGAGAGAGTAAGGAGTGGAGAAAGACAGAAAGGAGAGTAAGGAGTGGAGAAAGAGAGAGTAAGGAGTGGAGAAAGAGAGAGTAAGGAGTGGAGAAAAGAGAAAGGGAGAGTAAGGAGTGGAGAAAGAGAGAGTAAGGAGTGGAGAAAGACAGAAAGAGAGAGTAAGGAGTGGAGAAAGACAGAAAGAGAGAGTAAGGAGTGGAGAAAGACAGAAAGAGGGAGTAAGGAGTGGAGAAAGACAGAAAGAGAGAGTAAGGAGTGGAGAAAGACAGAAAGAGAGAGTAAGGAGTGAGAAGACAGAAAGAGAGAGTAAGGAGTGGAGAAAGACAGAAAGAGAGAGTAGTAGTAAACAAAATCTCCTGGCCAGTACGGGTATCGAACCGCGACCTTCGCGTTATTAGCACGACGCTCTAACCAACTGAGCTAACCGGCCTTAGATAATGCTCATTCTACGGATAAAGGTGGAAATAACTACACCGTACTAAATAAGAGCGGAGAAAGAGAGAGTAAGGAGTGGAGAAAGAGAGAGTAAGGAGTGGAGAAAGAGAGAGAGTAAGGAGTGGAGAAAGACAGAAAGAGAGAGTAAGGAGTGGAGAAGAGAGAGTAAGGAGTGGAGAAAGAGAGAGTAAGGAGTGGAGAAAGACAGAAAGGGAGAGTAGGGAGGAGAAAGAGAGAGTAAGGAGTGGAGAAAGAGAGAGTAAGGAGTGGAGAAAGACAGAAAGGAGAGTAAGGAGTGGAGAAAGAGAGAGTAAGGAGTGGAGAAAGAGAGAGTAAGGAGTGGAGAAAGACAGAAAGGGAGAGTAAGGAGTGGAGAAAGAGAGAGTAAGGAGTGGAGAAAGACAGAAAGAGAGAGTAAGGAGTGGAGAAAGACAGAAAGAGAGAGTAAGGAGTGGAGAAAGAAAGAGGAGTAAGGAGTGGAGAAAGACAGAAAGAGAGAGTAAGGAGTGGAGAAAGACAGAAAGAGAGAGTAAGGAGTGGAGAAAGACAGAAAGAGAGAGTAGTAAAGTAAAAACAAAATCTCCTGGCCAGTACGGGTATCGAACACGCGACCTTCGCGTTATTAGCACGACGCTCTAACCAACTGAGCTAGGCCTTAGATAATGCTCATTCTACGGATAAAGGTGGAAATAACTACACCGTACTAAATAAGAGCGGAGAAAGAGAGAGTAAGGAGTGGAGAAAGACAGAAAGAGAGAGTAAGGAGTGGAGAAAGACAGAAAGAGGGAGTAAGGAGTGGAGAAAGACAGAGTAAGGAGTGGAGAAAGACAGAAAGAGAGAGTAAGGAGTGGAGAAAGACAGAAAGAGAGAGTAAGGAGTGGAGAAAGAGAGAGTAAAGAGTGGAGAAAGACAGAGAGAGAGAGTAAGGAGTGGAGAAAGAGAGAGTAAGGAGTGGAGAAAGACAGAAAGAGAGAGTAAGGAGTGGAGAAAGACAGAAAGAGAGAGTAAGGAGTGGAGAAAGACAGAAAGAGAGAGTAAGGAGTGGAGAAAGACAGAAAGAGAGAGTAAGGAGTGGAGAAAGACAGAAAGAGAGAGTAAGGAGTGGAGAAAGAGAGAGATAAGAGTGGAGAAAGACAGAGAGAGAGAGTAAGGAGTGGAGAAAGAGAGAGTAAGGAGTGGAGAAAGACAGAAAGAGGAGTAAGGAGTGGAGAAAGACAGAAAGAGAGAGTAAGGAGTGGAGAAAGACAGAAAGAGAGAGTAAGGAGTGGAGAAAGACAGAAAGAGGGAGTAAGGAGTGGAGAAAGACAGAAAGAGAGAGTAAGGAGTGGAGAAAGACAGAAAGAGAGAGTAAGGAGTGGAGAAAGAGAGAGTAAGGAGTGGAGAAAGACAGAAAGAGAGAGTAGTAAAGTAAAACAAAATCTCCTGGCCAGTACGGGTATCGAACCCGCGACTTCGCGTTATTAGCACGACGCTCTAACCAACTGAGCTAACCGGCCTTAGATAATGCTCATTCTACGGATAAAGGTGGAAATAACTACACCGTACTAAATAAGAGCGGAGAAAGAGAGAGTAAGGAGTGGAGAAAGAGAGAGTAAGGAGTGGAGAAAGAGAGAGAGTAAGGAGTGGAGAAAGACAGAAAGAGAGAGTAAGGAGTGGAGAAAGAGAGAGTAAGGAGTGGAGAAAGAGAGAGTAAGGAGTGGAGAAAGACAGAAGGAAGAGTAGTAAAGTAAAAACAAAATCTCCTGGCCAGTACGGGTATCGAACCCGCGACCTTCGCGTTATTAGCACGACGCTCTAACCAACTGAGCTAACCGGCCTTAGATAATGCTCATTCTACGGATAAAGGTGGAAATAACTACACCGTACTAAATAAGAGCGGAGAAAGAGAGAGTAAGGAGTGGAAAAGAGAGAGTAAGGAGTGGAGAAAGAGAGAGAGTAAGGAGTGTAGAAAGACAGAAAGAGAGAGTAAGGAGTGGAGAAAGAGAGAGTAAGGAGTGGAGAAAGAGAGAGTAAGGAGTGGAGAAAGACAGAAAGGGAGAGTAAGGAGAGGAGAAAGAGAGAGTAAGGAGTGGAGAAAGAGAGAGTAAGGAGTGGAGAAAGACAGAAAGGGAGAGTAAGGAGTGGAGAAAGAGAGAGTAAGGAGTGGAGAAAGAGAGAGTAAGGAGTGGAGAAAGACAGAAAGGGAGAGTAAGGAGTGGAGAAAGAGAGAGTAAGGAGTGGAGAAGACAGAAAGAGAGAGTAAGGAGTGGAGAAAGACAGAAAGAGAGAGTAAGGAGTGGAGAAAGACAGAAAGGGAGTAAGAGTGGAGAAAGACAGAAAGAGAGAGTAAGGAGTGGAGAAAGACAGAAAGAGAGAGTAAGGAGTGGAGAAAGACAGAAGAGGGAGTAAGGAGTGGAGAAAGACAGAAAGAGAGAGTAAGGAGTGGAGAAAGACAGAAAGAGAGAGTAAGGAGTGGAGAAAGAGAGAGTAAGGAGTGGAGAAAGACAGAAAGAGAGAGTAGTAAAGTAAAAACAAAATCTCCTGAGTACGGGTATCGAACCCGCGACCTTCGCGTTATTAGCACGACGCTCTAACCAACTGAGCTAACCGGCCTTAGATAATGCTCATTCTACGGATAAAGGTGGAAATACTACACCGTACTAAATAAGAGCGGAGAAAGAGAGAGTAAGGAGTGAGAAAGAGAGAGTAAGGAGTGGAGAAAGAGAGAGAGTAAGGAGTGAGAGACAGAAAGAGAGAGTAAGGAGTGGAGAAAGAGAGAGTAAGGAGTGGAGAAAGAGAGAGTAAGGAGTGGAGAAAGACAGAAGGGAGAGTAAGGAGAGGAGAAAGAGAGAGTAAGGAGTGGAGAAAGAGAGAGTAAGGAGTGGAGAAAGACAGAAAGGGAGAGTAAGGAGTGGAGAAAGAGAGAGTAAGGAGTGGAGAAAGAGAGAGTAAGGAGTGGAGAAAGACAGAAAGGGAGAGTAAGGAGTGGAGAAAGAGAGAGTAAGGAGTGGAGAAAGAGAGAGTAGGAGTGGAGAAAGACAGAAAGAGAGAGTAAGGAGTGGAGAAAGAGAAGTAAGAGTGGAGAAAGACAGAAAGAGAGAGTAAGGAGTGGAGAAAGAGAGAGTAAGGAGTGGAGAAAGAGAGAGTAAGGAGTGGAAAAGACAGAGAGGGAGAGTAAGGAGTGGAGAAAGAGAGAGTAAGGAGGAGTGGAGAAAGAGAGAGTAAGGAGTGGAGAAGACAGAAAGAGAGAGTAAGGAGTGGAGAAAGACAGAAAGAGAGAGTAAGGAGTGGAGAAAGACAGAAAGAGGGAGTAAGGAGTGGAGAAAGACAGAAAGAGAGAGTAAGGAGTGGAGAAAGACAGAAAGAGAGAGTAAGGAGTGGAGAAAGACAGAAAGAGAGAGTAAGTAAAGTAAAAAAAACAAAATCTCCTGGCCAGTACGGGTATCGAACCCGCGACTTCGCGTTATTAGCACGACGCTCTAACCAACTGAGCTAACCGGCCTTAGATAATGCTCATTCTACGGATAAAGGTGGAAATAACTACACCGTACTAAATAAGAGCGGAGAAAGAGAGAGTAAGGAGTGGAGAAAGAGAGAGTAAGGAGTGGAGAAAGAGAGAGAGTAAGGAGTGTAGAAAGACAGAAAGAGAGAGTAAGGAGTGGAGAAAGAGAGAGTAAGGAGTGGAGAAAGAGAGAGTAAGGAGTGGAGAAAGACAGAAAGGGAGAGTAAGAGAGGAGAGAGAGAGTAAGGAGTGGAGAAAGAGAGAGTAAGGAGTGGAGAAAGACAGAAAGGGAGAGTAGGAGTGGAGAAAGAGAGAGTAAGGAGTGGAGAAAGAGAGAGTAAGGAGTGGAGAAAGACAGAAAGGGAGAGTAAGGAGTGGAGAAAGAGAGAGTAAGGAGTGGAGAAAGACAGAAAGAGAGAGTAAGGAGTGGAGAAAGACAGAAAGAGAGAGTAAGGAGTGGAGAAAGACAGAAAGAGGGAGTAAGTAGTGGAGAAAGACAGAAAGAGAGAGTAAGGAGTGGAGAAAGACAGAAAGAGAGAGTAAGGAGTGGAGAAAGACAGAAGAGAGAGTAGTAAAGTAAAAACAAAATCTCCTGGCCAGTACGGGTATCGAACACGCGACCTTCGCGTTATTAGCAGACGCTCTAACCAACTGAGCTAACCGGCCTTAGATAATGCTCATTCTACGGATAAAGGTGGAAATAACTACACCGTACTAAATAAGAGCGGAGAAAGAGAGAGTAAGGAGTGGAGAAAGACAGAAAGAGAGAGTAAGGAGTGGAGAAAGACAGAAAGAGGAGTAAGGAGTGGAGAAAGACAGAAGAGGGAGTAAGGAGTGGAGAAGACAGAAAGAGAGAGTAAGGAGTGGAGAAAGACAGAAAGAGAGAGTAAGGAGTGGAGAAGAGAGAGATAAGAGTGGAGAAAGACAGAGAGAGAGAGTAAGGAGTGGAGAAAGAGAGAGTAAGGAGTGGAGAAAGACAGAAAGAGAGAGTAAGGAGTGGAGAAAGACAGAAAGAGAGAGTAAGGAGTGGAGAAAGACAGAAAGAGAGAGTAAGGAGTGGAGAAAGACAGAAAGGAGGAGTAAGGAGTGGAGAAAGACAGAAAGAGAGAGTAAGGAGTGGAGAAAGACAGAAAGAGAGAGTAAGGAGTGGAGAAAGAGAGAGTAAGGAGTGGAGAAAGACAGAAAGAGAGAGTAGTAAAGTAAAACAAAATCTCCTGGCCAGTACGGGTATCGAACCCGCGACCTTCGCGTTATTAGCACGACGCTCTAACCAACTGAGCTAACCGGCCTTAGATAATGCTCATTCTACGGATAAAGGTGGAAATAACTACACCGTACTAAATAAGAGCGGAGAAAGAGAGAGTAAGGAGTGGAGAAAGAGAGAGTAAGGAGTGGAGAAAGAGAGAGAGTAAGGAGTGTAGAAAGACAGAAAGAGAGAGTAAGGAGTGGAGAAAGAGAGAGTAAGGAGTGGAGAAAGAGAGAGTAAGGAGTGGAGAAAGACAGAAAGAGAGAGTAGTAAAGTAAAAAGAAAAGTCTCCTGGAGTACGGGTAGAACCCGAGAGTTCGCGTTATTAGCACGACGCTAGTAACCAGTGAGAGCTAAAAGGCCTTAGATAATGCTCAGAAAGGATAAAGGTGGAAAATAAGTACACCGTACTAAATAAGAGCGGAGAAAGAGAGAGTAAGGAGTGGAGAAAGAGAAGAGAGTAAGGAGTGGAGAAAGAGAGAGAGTAAGGAGTGTAGAAGACAGAAAGAGAGAGTAAGGAGTGGAGAAAGAGAGAGTAGGAGTGGAGAAAGAGAGAGTAAGGAGTGGAGAGACAGAAGGGAGAGTAAGAGAGGAGAAGAGAGAGTAAGGAGTGGAGAAAGAGAGAAGTAGGAGTGGAGAAAGACAGAAAGGGAGAGTAAGGAGTGGAGAAAGAGAGAGTAAGGAGTGGAGAAAGAGAGAGTAAGGAGTGGAGAAGACAGAAAGGGAGAGTAGGAGTGGAGAAAGAGAGAGTAAGGAGTGGAGAAAGACAGAAAGAGAGAGTAAGGAGTGGAGAAGACAGAAAGAGAGAGTAAGGAGTGGAGAAAGACAGAAAGAGGGAGTAAGGAGTGGAGAAAGACAGAAAGAGAGAGTAAGGAGTGGAGAAAGACAGAAAGAGAGAGTAAGGAGTGGAGAAAGACAGAAAGAGGGAGTAAGGAGTGGAGAAAGACAGAAAGAGAGAGTAAGGAGTGGAGAAAGACAGAAAGGGAGAGTAGGAGTGGAGAAAGAGAGAGTAAGGAGTGGAGAAAGACAGAAAGAGAGAGTAAGGAGTGGAGAAAGACAGAAGAGAGAGTAAGGAGTGGAGAAAGACAGAAGAGGGAGTAAGGAGTGGAGAAAGACAGAAAGAGAGAGTAAGGAGTGGAGAAAGACAGAAAGAGAGAGTAAGGAGTGGAGAAAGACAGAAAGAGGGAGTAAGGAGTGGAGAAAGACAGAAAGAGAGAGTAAGGAGTGGAGAAAGACAGAAAGAGAGAGTAAGGAGTGGAGAAAGAGAGAGTAAGGAGTGGAGAAAGACAGAAAGAGAGAGTAGTAAAGTAAAAACAAAATCTCCTGGCAGTACGGGTATCGAACCCGCGACCTTCGCGTTATTAGCACGACGCTCTAACAACTGAGCTAACCGGCCTTAGATAATGCTCATTCTACGGATAAAGGTGGAAATAACTACACCGTACTAATAAGAGCGGAGAAAGAGAGAGTAAGGAGTGGAGAAAGAGAGAGTAAGGAGTGGAGAAAGAGAGAGAGTAAGGAGTGTAGAAAGACAGAAAGAGAGAGTAAGGAGTGGAGAAAGAGAGAGTAAGGAGTGGAGAAAGAGAGAGTAAGGAGTGGAGAAAGACAGAAAGGGAGAGTAAGGAGAGGAGAAAGAGAGAGTAAGGAGTGGAGAAAGAGAGAGTAAGGAGTGGAGAAAGACAGAAAGGGAGAGTAAGGAGTGGAGAAAGAGAGAGTAAGGAGTGGAGAAAGAGAGAGTAAGGAGTGGAGAAGACAGAAAGGGAGAGTAAGGAGTGAGAAAGAGAGAGTAGGAGTGGAGAAAGACAGAAAAGAGAGTAGGAGTGGAGAAAGACAGAAAGAGAGAGTAAGGAGTGGAGAAAGACAGAAAGAGGGAGTAAGGAGTGGAGAAAGACAGAAAGAGAGAGTAAGGAGTGGAGAAAGACAGAAAGAGAGAGTAAGGAGTGGAGAAAGACAGAAAGAGAAGTATAGTAAAGTAAAAACAAAATCTCCTGGCCAGTAACGGGTATCGAACACGCGACTTCGCGTTATTAGCACGACGCTCTAACCAACTGAGCTAACCGGCCTTAGATAATGCTC
>NW_022261984.1:9718338-9749076 GCF_002021735.2 Oncorhynchus kisutch | reverse complement strand
GAGAAAGAGAGAGTAAGGAGTGAAGAAAGACAGAAAGAGAGAGTAAGGAGTGGAGAAAGACAGAAAGGGAGAGTACGGAGTGGAGAAGACAGTAAGGAGAGGAGAAAGACAGAAGAGAGAATTAAGGAGTGGAGAAGAGAGTAAGGAGTGGAGAAAGACAGAAAGAGAGAGTAAGGAGTGGAGAAAGAGAGTAAGGAGTGGAGAAAGACAAGAAAGAGAGATAAGGAGTGGAGAAAGAGAGTAAGGAGTGGAGAAAGACAGAAAGAGAGAATAAGGAGTGGAGAAAGAGAGAGTAAGGAGAGGAGAAAGACAGAAGAGAGAGTAGGAGTGGAGAAAGACAGAAAGAGAGATTAAGGAGTGGAGAAAGAGAGTAAGGAGTGGAGAAAGAGAGTGGTAAGGAGTGAAGAAGACAGAAGATAGAGTAAGGAGTGAGAAAGAGAGAGTAAGTAGAGGAGAAGACAGAAAGAGAGAGTAAGGAGTGGAGAAAGACAGAAAGAGAGATTAAGGAGTGGAGAAAGAGAGTAAGAGTGGAGAAATAGAGTAAGGAGTGTGAGAAAGAGAGAGTAGGAGTGGAGAAAGAAAGAGAGAGTAGGGAGTGGAGAAAGAGAGAGTAAGGAGTGGAGAAAGATAAAGAGAGAGTAAGGAGTGGGAAAAAGACAGAAAGGGAGAGTAAGGAGTGGAGAAAAAGAGAGTAAGGAGTGAAGAAAGACAGAAAGGAGAGTAAGGAGTGGAGAAAGAGAGAGTAAGGAGAGGAGAAAGACAGAAAGAGAGAGTAAGGAGTGGAGAAAGACAAAAGAGAGATTAAGGAGTTTAGAAAGAGAGTAAGGAGTGGAGAAAGAGAGTAAGGAGTGGAGAAGAGAGAGTAAGGAGTGGATAAAGAAAGAGAGAGTAAGGAGTGGGAAAGAGAGTAAGAGTGGAGAAATATAGGAAAAGAGAGATGTAAGGAGTGGAGAAAGAGAGAGTAAGAGAGAGAAAGACAGAAAGAGAGAGCAAGGAGTGGAGAAAGACAGAAGAGAGAGTAAGGAGTGGAGAAAGAGAGAGTAAGGAGTGGAGAAAGACAAAGAGAGAGTAAGGAGAGGAGAAAGACAGAGAGAGAGTAAGGCGTGGAGAAAGACAGAAAGAGATATAAGGATTGAGAAAGACAGAAAGAGAGAGTAAGGAGTGGAGAAAGACAGAAAGAGATAGTAAGGATTGGAGAAAGAGAAGTAAGAGTGGAGAAAGGAGAGAGTAAGGAGTGGAAAAACAGAAAGAGAGAGTAAGGAGTGGAAAAGAGGGTGCAGCTGTCTGCAGGCTCTTTACCTCTCTGTACTTAGTGTCCTTCTCTAGTTAATGTGTGACCAAGTGAGCATGGGGGAAAGGTGTGTGTGTGTGTTGTGTGTAAATAATGAATGAATCAAATGATTGATGGACCCGTCTATCTGTTTCTTCCCACCATTCTGTCTCTCTGTCTCTTAGTCCATGAAGTCCCTGTCCTCCTTCCTTCTTCCTTGTATAATAAAAAACGAACGAAAACTCCTACAATGAAAAAAAACCTCTACATTAAAGTCACTCAACAAAACACAGCAATCGACAACTCATACTACTAATTTAAAATGCACATGTAAACCCCAATCAATAGAGTTATGAGACACTGTAGACATACACAGTAGAGGAAAAATAAAAAGTTGTGGCCAGTACGGGTATCGAACCCGCGACCTTCGCGTTATTAGCACGACGCTCTAACCAACTGAGCTAACCGGCCTTAGATAATGCTCATTCTACGTATAAAGGTAGAAATAACTACAACCGTACTATAAGAGCTCAACCATTCCATAACAAATCCATCACCTATTGAGAAATAAACTATGAGCCCCCTAAGCAAGCTGGTCCGGGACATCTTTGTTCACAAACACACACCCACAGGGCTCCAGGACAGCAACACAATTATGTGGTTGGATGAAGCTCTTAATTTGGCATTGGAAAAACAGGAGATGAACTGCTACAAACAAAAGACCTGCTAAAGCTAAAGAAACACTCCGTAATGTTCACAACGACATCAATTTTGAACTCGCGAAAGTGGGAGATGCGGTCAAGAAGAAAACTGGCACATTTTATCATCGGACCCATTTTTGTCGGCGGAATTTACAAATCCACCACTTATTGTGTGTATAGAAGAGGGTCGCAATATACGCGATAAATTGGTCCATGGCCAACTCCCAATCACAAAAGAAAACCAGCCAGGCTCTTTTACGCCCTCTTCCAAATGGTAGCTATAAATGCAGAGGATGCGCCACAGTGCAACAACATGATAAAGTGTGAATATCTCTGCCACCCCACACACAGGAAAACGATCCCAATAACATGACATTATTACGTGTTCCACCACCCATGTTATTTACATTATTAAATGTCCATATGGGCTCTGCTATGTCGGTAAAACCTCTCGTTCTCTCAAACAGAGAATCAGTGAACATCAAAAGTTCAATCAGGAGAAAGGACAGGGATTATCAAGTCGCTGTACATTTCATGACCTGAAGCATGATATTTCTTACCTTTAGATGTTGTGGCACAGAGAAAGTTAAGATATCAGACAGGGGAGGAGATATAAATAATACTCTGAGGTTAAAGGGAATGTTTTGAGATTTTCACCCTCCAGACATTATTTCCTAAAGGTCGTTATGATGAAATGCCTGTGTATGTTATGCGTGAATTTGAACGTGAATTATGCTCCTATTTTAAGATGACTCTGATGTTTTTCGTACGATGTACCCATGATTAATGAAAACTTGCTCGGTAGGTCTATATGTCCTCATTGTGGTTTTACAGATGTGTTTTAATACGTCTTATTTACACACTTTTTTGAATATTATGAAGTGTATGTTGTATTTGGTAGCACGTATTAGTATTTCCTTCGCCTCCAACCCCTTTCGATGCGTGGGACGGATGTGGGCGGGGACTTAGGTCTACACAAGGGTGCTAATTGTGAAAAAAAAAACTCACGAAAGCCATGAGGCCGATAAGTAAAGCTTATAAAGATCAGTGATACACCAAGAGTGGTGTGCGGTTTCCTTTTCCCTGGAACTTCTGTATGTGTAAGTTTACTGTATATTTGTATTGTTATTTCACTTTTGTATATTATCTACTTCACTTGCTTTGGCAATGTTAACATATGTTTCCCATGCCAATAAAGCCACTTGAGTTGAATTGAAATTGAATTGAGAGAGAGAAGAGAGAGAGAGAGAGAGAGAGAGAGAGAGAGAGAGAGAGAGAGAGAGAGAGAGAGAGAGAGAGAGAGAGAGAGAAAAGCAATGAAGGACAGAAAGAGAGAGTAAGGAGTGGAGAAAGAACAGAAAGAGAGAGTAAGGAGTGGAGAAAGACAGAGAGAGAGAGTAAGGAGTGGAGAATGAGAGAGTAAGCAGTCGAGAAAGAGAGAGTAAGGAGTGGAGAAAGACAGAAAGAGAGAGTAGGAGTGGAGAAAGACAGAGAGAGAGTAAGGAGTCGAGAAGACAGAAAGAGAGAGTAAGGAGTGGAGAAAACAGAGAGAGAGAGTAAGGAGTTGAGAAAGAAACGAGAGAGAGAGAGAGAGAGAGAGAAAGGAGTGAGAAAGAGAGAGAGAAGGAGTGGAGAAAGACAGAAAGAGAGAGAGTAAGGAGTAGTGGAGAAGTGGAAAGACAGAAAGAGAAGGAGAGAGTAAGGAGTGGAGGAAAGACAGAAACGAGAGCAGAGTAAGGAGTGGAGAAAGATCAGAAAGATAGAGATTAAGGAGTGGAGAAAGAGGAGAGTAAGGAGTGGAGAAAGAAAGACCAGAAAGAGAGAGTTAAGGAGTGGAGAAAGAGTAGAGTAATGAGTGGAGAAAGCCAGAAAGGAGAGAAGTTAAGGAGTCGGGGAGAAAGACAGAGAGGAGAGTAAGGAAGTCGAGAAAGACGATAAAGAGAAGTAAGGAAGTGGAGAAAAAAACCAGGAGAGTAGAGAGAGTAAGGAGTGGAGAAAGACGAGAGATGAGAGAGAGTAAGAGTTGGAGTAAGAGAGATGAGAGTAGGAGGAGAAGACAAGAGACGAGTAGGGAGTTGGAGAAGAAGAACGACCAGCGAAGCGAGAGTAAGGAGTGGAGGAAAGACCATGAGAGAGAGAGAGTAAGGAGTTGGAGAAAGACCAGAACAGAAAGAGAGAGAGAGTTAAGGAGGTGGAGAAAGACAGAAAGAGGAGAGTAAGGAGTGTAGAGACAGGAAGAGCGAGTAAGTAAGGAGTGGAGAAAGAGAGAGTAAGGAGTGAAGAAAGACAGAAATGATGAGAGTAAGGAGTGGAGAAGACAGAAGGGAGAGTAAGGAGTGGAGAAAGACAGTAAGGAGAGAGAGAAAGACAGAAAGAGAGATTAAGGAGTGGAGAAAGAAGAGAGTAAGGAGTGGAGAAAGACAGAAAGAGAGAGTAAGGAGTGGAGAAAGAGAGTAAGGAGTGGAGAAAGACAGAAAGAGAGATTAAGGAGTGGAGAAAGAGAGTAAGGAGTGGAGAAAGACAGAAAGAGAGAATAAGGAGTGGAGAAAGAGAGAGTAAGGAGAGGAGAAAGACAGAAAGAGAGAGTAAGGAGTGGAGAAAGACAGAAAGAGAGATTAAGGAGTGGAGAAAGAGAGTAAGGAGTGGAGAAAGAGAGTGTAAGGAGTGAAGAAAGACAGAAAGAGAGAGTAAGGAGTGGAGAAAGAGAGAGTAAGGAGAGGAGAAAGACAGAAAGAGAGAGTAAGGAGTGGAGAAAGACAGAAAGAGAGATTAAGGAGTGGAGAAAGAGAGTAAGGAGTGGAGAAAGAGAGTAAGGAGTGGAGAAAGAGAGAGTAAGGAGTGGAGAAAGAAAGAGAGAGTAGGGAGTGGAGAAAGAGAGAGTAAGGAGTGGAGAAAGATAGAAAGAGAGAGTAAGGAGTGGAGAAAGACAGAAAGGGAGAGTAAGGAGTGGAGAAAGAGAGAGTAAGGAGTGAAGAAAGACAGAAAGAGAGAGTAAGGAGTGGAGAAAGAGAGAGTAAGGAGAGGAGAAAGACAGAAAGAGAGAGTAAGGAGTGGAGAAAGACAGAAAGAGAGATTAAGGAGTTTAGAAAGAGAGTAAGGAGTGGAGAAAGAGAGTAAGGAGTGGAGAAAGAGAGAGTAAGGAGTGGAGAAAGAAAGAGAGAGTAAGGAGTGGAGAAAGAGAGTAAGGAGTGGAGAAAGATAGAAAGAGAGAGTAAGGAGTGGAGAAAGAGAGAGTAAGGAGAGGAGAAAGACAGAAAGAGAGAGCAAGGAGTGGAGAAAGACAGAAAGAGAGAGTAAGGAGTGGAGAAAGAGAGAGTAAGGAGTGGAGAAAGACAGAAAGAGAGAGTAAGGAGAGGAGAAAGACAGAGAGAGAGTAAGGCGTGGAGAAAGACAGAAAGAGATAGTAAGGATTGGAGAAAGACAGAAAGAGAGAGTAAGGAGTGGAGAAAGACAGAAAGAGATAGTAAGGATTGGAGAAAGAGAGAGTAAGGAGTGGAGAAGGAGAGAGTAAGGAGTGGAGAAAGACAGAAAGAGAGAGTAAGGAGTGGAGAAAGAGGGTGCAGCTGTCTGCAGGCTCTTTACCTCTCTGTACTTAGTGTCCTTCTCTAGTTAATGTGTGACCAAGTGAGCATGGGGAAAGGTGTGTGTGTGTGTGTATGTGTGTAAATAATGAATGAATCAAATGATTGATGGACCCGTCTATCTGTTTCTTCACCATTCTGTCTCTCTGTCTCTTAGTCCATGAAGTCCCTGTCCTCCTTCCTTCCTTCCTTGTATAATAAAAAACGAACGAAAACTCCTACAATGAAAAAAAACCTCCTACATTAAAATGTCACTCAACAATAACACAGCAATCGACAACTCATACTACTAATTTAAAATGCACATTGTAAACCCCAATCAATAGAGTTATGAGACACTGTAGACATACACAGTAGAGGAAAAATAAAAAGTTGTGGCCAGTACGGGTATCGAACCCGCGACCTTCGCGTTATTAGCACGACGCTCTAACCAACTGAGCTAACCGGCCTTAGATAATGCTCATTCTACGTATAAAGGTGGAAATAACTACACCGTACTAAATAAGAGCTCAAGACATTCCATAACAAATCCATCACCTATTGAGAAATAAACTATGAGCCCCCTAAGCAAGCTGGTCCCGGGGCTCTGTTCACAAACACACCCCACAGGGCTCCAGGACAGCAACACAATTATGTGTGTGGATGAAGCTCTTAATTTGGCATTGGAAAAACAGGAGATGAACTGCTACAAACAAAGACCTGCTAAAGCTAAAGAACACTCCGTAATGTTCACAACGACATCAATTTTGAACTCGCGAAAAGTGGGAGATGCGGTCAAGAAAAACTGGCACATTTTATCATCGGACCCATTTTTATCGGCGGAATTTACAAATCCACCACTTATTGTGTATAGAAGAGGTCGCAATATACGCGATAAATTGGTCCATGCCAACTCCCAATCACAAAAGAAAACCAGCCAGGCTCTTTTACGCCCTCTTCCAAATGGTAGCTATAAATGCAGAGGATGCGCACAGTGCAACAACATGATAAAGTGTGAATATCTCTGCCACCCACACACAGGAAAACGATCCCAAATAAATGACATTATTACGTGTTCCACCACCCATGTTATTTACATTATTAAATGTCCATATGGGCTCTGCTATGTCGGTAAAACCTCTCGTTCTCTCAAACAGAGAATCAGTGACCTTAAAAGTTCGATCAGGAGAAAGGACAGGGATTATCAAGTCGCTGTACATTTCAATGACCTGAAGCATGATATTTCTACCTTTAGATGTTGTGGCACAGAGAAAGTTAAGATATCAGACAGGGGAGGAGATATAAATAATACTCTGAGTTAAAGGGAATGTTTTGGGATTTTCACCCTCCAGACATTATTTCCTAAAGGTCGTTATGATGAAATGCCTGTGTATGTTATGGCGTGAATTTGAACGTGAATTATGCTCCTATTTCAGATTACTCTGATGATTTTCGTACGATGTACCCAATGATTAATGAAAACTTGCTCGGTAGGTCTATATGTCCTCATTGTGGTTTTACAGATGTGTTTAATACGTCTTATTTACACACTTTATTTCAATATTTACGAAATTGATGTTGTATTTCGTAGCACGTATTAGTATTTCCTTCGCCTCCAACCCCTTTCGATGCGTGGAACGGATGTGGGCGGGGCTAGGTCTACACAAGGGTGCTAATTAAAATGTAAAAAACTCACGAAAGCCATGAGACCGATATTTAAAGCTTATTAAAGATCAGTGATACTATCCTTCCTTTTCCCTAGAATTTCTGTGAGTGTAATATTTACTGTAAAGTTTAATTGTTTATTTCCCTTTTGTATATTATCTACCTCACTTGCTTTGGCAATGTTAACATATGTTTCCCATGCCAATAAAGCCCCTTGAATTGATTTGAATTGAATTGAGAGAGAGAGAGAGAGAGAGAGAGAGAGAGAGAGAGAGAGAGAGAGAGAGAGAGAGAGAGAGAGAGAGAGTGAAAGAAACAGTGAAAGACAGAAAGAGAGAGTAAGGAGTGGAGAAAGACAGAAAGAGAGAGTAAGGAGTGGAGAAAGACAGAAAGAGGGAGTAAGGAGTGGAGAAAGAGAGAGTAAGGAGTGAAGAAAGACAGAAAGAGAGAGTAAGGAGTGGAGAAAGACAGAAAGGGAGAGTAAGGAGTGGAGAAAGAGGGTGCAGCTGTCTGCAGGCTCTTTACCTCTCTGTACTTAGTGTCCTTCTCTAGTTAATGTGTGACCAAGTGAGCATGGGGAAAGGTGTGTGTGTGTGTGTATGTGTGTAAATAATGAATGAATCAAATGATTGATGGACCCGTCTATCTGTTTCTTCACCATTCTGTCTCTCTGTCTCTTAGTCCATGAAGTCCCTGTCCTCCTTCCTTCCTTCCTTGTATAATAAAAAACGAACGAAAACTCCTACAATGAAAAAAAACCTCCTACATTAAAATGTCACTCAACAATAACACAACAATCGACAACTCATACTACTAATTTAAAATGCACATTGTAAACCCCAATCAATAGAGTTATGAGACACTGTAGACATACACAGTAGAGGAAAAATAAAAAGTTGTGGCCAGTACGGGTATCGAACCCGCGACCTTCGCGTTATTAGCACGACGCTCTAACCAACTGAGCTAACCGGCCTTAGATCATGCTCATTCTACGTATAAAGGTGGAAATAACTACACCGTACTAAATAAGAGCTCAAGACATTCCATAACAAATCCATCACCTATTGAGAAATAAACTATGAGCCCCCTAAGCAAGCTGGTCCCGGGGCTCTGTTCACAAACACACCCCACAGGGCTCCAGGACAGTAACACAATTATGTGTGTGGATGAAGCTCTTAATTTGGCATTGGAAAAACAGGAGATGAACTGCTACAAACAAAGACCTGCTAAAGCTAAAGAACACTCCGTAATGTTCACAACGACATCAATTTTGAACTCGCGAAAAGTGGGAGATGCGGTCAAGAAAAACTGGCACATTTTATCATCGGACCCATTTTTGTCGGCGGAATTTACAAATCCACCACTTATTGTGTATAGAAGAGGTCGCAATATACGCGATAAATTGGTCCATGCCAACTCCCAATCACAAAGAAAACCAGCCAGGCTCTTTTACGCCCTCTTCCAAATGGTAGCTATAAATGCAGAGGATGCGCACAGTGCAACAATATGATAAAGTGTGAATATCTCTGCCACCCACACACAGGAAAACGATCCCAAATAAATGACATTATTACGTGTTCCACCACCCATGTTATTTACATTATTAAATGTCCATATGGGCTCTGCTATGTCGGTAAAACCTCTCGTTCTCTCAAACAGAGAATCAGTGAACATAAAAGTTCAATCAGGAGAAAGGACAGGGATTATCAAGTCGCTGTACATTTCAATGACCTGAAGCATGATATTTCTACCTTTAGATGTTGTGGCACAGAGAAAGTTAAGATATCAGACAGGGGAGGAGATATAAATAATACTCTGAGTTAAAGGGAATGTTTTGTGATTTTCACCCTCCAGACATTATTTCCTAAAGGTCGTTATGATGAAATGCCTGTGTATGTTATGGCGTGAATTTGAACGTGAATTATGCTCCTATTTAAGATGACTCTGATGTTTTTCGTACGATGTACCCAATGATTAATGAAAACTTGCTCGGTAGGTCTATATGTCCTCATTGTGGTTTTACAGATGTGTTTAATACGTCTTATTTACACACTTTATTTGAATATTTATGAAGTGTATGTTGTATTTGGTAGCACGTATTAGTATTTCCTTCGCCTCCAACCCCTTTCGATGCGTGGGACGGATGTGGGCGGGGCTAGGTCTACACAAGGGTGCTAATTGAAAAAAAAAACTCACGAAAGCCATGAGGCCGATAAGTAAAGCTTATTAAAGATCAGTGATACTACCAAGAGTGGTGTGCGGTTTCCTTTTCCCTGGAACTTCTGTATGTGTAATGTTTACTGTATATTTGTATTGTTTATTTCACTTTTGTATATTATCTACCTCATTTGCTTTGGCAATGTTAACATATGTTTCCCATGCCAATTAAGCCCCTTGAGTTGAATTGAAATTGAATTGAGAGAGAGAGAGAGAGAGAGAGAGAGAGAGAGAGAGAGAGAGAGAGAGAGAGAGAGAGAGAGAGAGAGAGAGAGAAAAGCAATGAAGGACAGAAAGAGAGAGTAAGGAGTGGAGAAAGACAGAAAGAGAGAGTAAGGAGTGGAGAAAGACAGAGAGAGAGAGAGAGTAAGGAGTGGAGAAAGAGAGAGAGTAGGGAGTGGAGAAAGAGAGAGTAGGGAGTGGAGAAAGACAGAGAGAGAGAGAGTAAGGAGTGGAGAAAGACAGAAAGAGAGAGAGTAAGGAGTGGAGAAAGAGAGAGTAAGGAGTGGAGAAAGACAGAAAGAGAGAGTAAGGAGTGGAGAAAGAGAGAGTAAGGAGTGGAGAAAGACAGAAAGAGAGAGAGTAAGGAGTGGAGAAAGACAGAAAGAGAGAGAGTAAGGAGTGGAGAAAGACAGAAAGAGAGAGAGTAAGAAGTGGAGAAAGACAGAAAGAGAGAGAGTAAGGAGTGGAGAAAGAGAGAGTAAGGAGTGGAGAAAGAGAGAGTAAGGATTGGAGAAAGACAGAAAGAGAGAGTAAGGAGTGGAGAAAGACAGAGAGAGAGAGTAAGGAGTGGAGAAAGAGGGTGCAGCTGTCTGCTGGCTCTTTACCTCTCTGTACTTAATGTCCTTCTCTAGTTAATGTGTGACCAAGTGAGCATGGGGAAAGGTAGGTGTGTGTGTGTGTGTGTGTGTGTGTGTGTGTGTGTGTGTGTGTGTGTGTGTGTGTGTGTGTGTGTGTGTGTGTGTGTGTGTGTGTGTGTGTGTGTGTGTGTGTGTGTGTGTGTGTGTGTGTGTGTGTGTGTGTGGACATGTTTAACTCTTATTGTGGAGACCAGAAGTCCCCTCAAAAATAGTAAACAAGTATTTGACCAACTGGGGACATTTTGCTAGTCCCCACGAGGTCAAATGCTATTTAGGGAAAATAGGATTTTGAATGGAGTCCCCACAAGTTTAGCTGATTAAGACTGTGTGTGTTTATGGCACTTGAGTGTTTTGTGTTTCTTTTCAACCAACAAATAACCCTCCCTGAACTTTGAAACCTTTATGAGCCAATCAGCAACTGCTTCCCAGGACAAAACTAGTGTCACCTGCCGCCTGTCCAGTAACCAGGGCTATCTGGGCTGGTAACCGTGACAACATAAATAATTCAGAAGGAGAGGGAGCCAGCCGCCTGAAGGGAACAGGTGTCCTAGAGGGCGGGGCGCTGAGAGAGAGAGACGGGGGTGAAGGAGAGGCAACGGTGTGACACAGACGAATAAAGCAGGTTGAGAAAACAAATGTCTAAAAAGAGGGACTGTGAGAAAAGAGTCAAACGATAAGGAGAGAAAGAAAGCAGGAGTGAGGAGGGAAAAACAGCCCGACGGGGAGAATGGAACGGTTAGGCTAGAGACTAGAGACCAGAGACCAGAGTCCAGAGACCAGAGACCAGAGTCCAGAGACCAGAGACCAGAGACCAGAGACCAGAGAGAAAAAGAAACTACGAGGGTGAATCAGGGAAAACTCCAGTCCGGTCATGGAAGCAGAGCTGGAAGAAGAGGACGGGAGTTTCACCAACATCTCCCTCGCCGATGACAGACCTACAAGTAAGACAAACTCACCTTTAATTACAAAGCTAGTAGCTCTGTCCATTCACCTACACACCTGTAGGGGAGAGGGGGGTACAGTTGAGCCAAAGGACAAAGTTGAGCCACCCTTGTTTCTAGGAAACCACAGACAGACAGACAGACAGACAGACAGACAGACAGACAGACAGACACACAGACACACACACACACTGTAAAGGCCTCATTCCCCCAGAGAGACAGAGACAAGCACACTGTAAAAGCCAGAGAGACAGAGACAAACACAAAGCTACAGAACACAGAGGTACTATAAGGTACAGAACACAGAGGTACTATAAGGTACAGAACACTGAGGTACTATAAGGTACAGAACCTTAGGACTGGAGGTACAGAACAGTGAGGTACTATAAGGTACAGAACATAGAGGTACTATAAGGTACAGAACACTGAGGTACTATAAGCTACAGAACATAGAGGTACTATAAGGTACAGAACACAGAGGTACTATAAGCTACAGAACATAGAGGTACTATAAGGTACAGAACACAGAGGTACTATAAGCTACAGAACACTGAGGTACTATAAGCTACAGAACACTGAGGTACTATAAGCTACAGAACATAGAGGTACTATAAGCTACAGAACACTGAGGTACTATAAGCTACAGAACACAGAGGTACTATAACCTACAGAACACTGAGGTACTATAAGGTACAGAACCTTAGGACTGGAGGTACTGAACCTTAGGACTAGAGGTACAGGACCTTAGGACTAGAGGTACAGAACCTTAGGACTGGAGGTACATAACCTTAGGACTGGAGGTACAGAACCTTAGGACTGGAGGTACAGAACCTTAGGACTGGAGGTACTGAACCTTAGGACTAGAGGTACAGGACCTTAGGACTAGAGGTACAGAACCTTAGGAGTAGAGGTACAGAACCTCAGGACTGGAGGTACAGACTGGGTAGGGTTGGCCAAGCAACAGTCTCACCTGGGTTGGTCTTAGCTGCAGACAGAAGGAGACATATAAACCCTTCAAACTGGAGCACAGAGCAGAGAGTAACCAAGCACACTGGTGGCTGTGATATGGTGTTGCCAACTGCTGTTGCTCCGCTAGCCTGTGTAGTTCACTACTCAGGGAGTGACCGAGAGACTGTCAGAGCTGCAGTGTGTGTGTGTTTACGGTGTCTGAGGCTGTACTATCGGCACAAACAGATACAACCTTCACAAACAATGTACGCACACAGACGCACACAGTGCTGCCACACCTATCGGATATCAAATGTCCTTCACGTTTTCCCTTCATCAGACTACTAGTCTACGTCTAGTGGAAGGAGCAAGTAGACAAGAGGAGGGAATGAGGTCATACAAGCATATTGTTTCGGGGGCCAATAAATGTGGCGTTATATTTTGCTTCCGGCTGTGTCTGTTTGCACTGCGCTGCTCCCCCTGTCGGCCGCGTCGGTTCCTACACCCAGATAATGTGAGGACGTCCCATCGCCGACTGTCATACATGGAAATCCGCAGTGTCGTCTAGCACATAACAACGTTATCCACACAAAACCCCGGCTAACGTTTTGACACCATATTGTTATTATAATCGAAGGGTAAGTGACTGACATTTCAGAAATGTAACGAGACTACGAGGCTTGTCGTTGTTGAGAATCGCACGTCAATTCTACGGATTTGACAGATTTTCTGAGATTTTAGCTGTCTAACTTGCTACTGTAACGAGCATTGTGACTAACTACGACTTAGTTAGGTACACAAACTAACATCATAATATCGCGGTTATTAATGTGACAGCCGGTAGTTAGATACAGGAGTCGTTTTCTTGCTTCTCTGTAAAAGGTGAGCATACCGTATGAACCAGCTAGATGGCTAACATTAGCCTGCCGCTATGCTAACTTACCTGCTGGCTGGTCGTGGGTGTGTTTAGTTACTGTAACAGCTAGAGGGACAGCTAGCTGTCTGGTCTTGGGTGTGTTTAGTTACTGTAACAGCTAGAGAGACAGCTAGCTGGCTGGTCTTGGGTGTGTTGTTGTTTAGTTACTGTAACAGCTAGAGAGACAGCTAGCTGGCTGGTCTTGGGTGTGTTTAGTTACTGTAACAGCTAGAGAGACAGCTAGCTGGCTGGTCTTGGGTGTGTTTAGTTACTGTAACAGCTAGAGAGACAGCTAGCTGGCTGGTCTTGGGTGTGTTTAGTTACTGTAACAGCTAGAGAGACAGCTAGCTGGCTGGTCTTGGGTGTGTTTAGTTACTGTAACAGCTAGAGGGACAGCTAGCTGGCTGGTCTTGGGTGTGTTTAGTTACTGTAACAGCTAGAGGGACAGCTAGCTGGCTGGTCTTGGGTGTGTTGTTGTTTAGTTACTGTAACAGCTAGAGAGACAGCTAGCTGGCTGGTCTTGGGTGTGTTTAGTTACTGTAACAGCTAGAGAGACAGCTAGCTGGCTGGTCTTGGGTGTGTTTAGTTACTGTAACAGATAGAGAGACAGCTAGCTGGCTGGTCTTGGGTGTGTTTAGTTACTGTAACAGCTAGAGAGACAGCTAGCTGGCTGGTCTTGGGTGTGTTTAGTTACTGTAACAGCTAGAGGGACAGCTAGCTGGCTGGTCTTGGGTGTGTTTAGTTACTGTAACAGCTAGAGGGACAGCTAGCTGGCTGGTCTTGGGTGTGTTGTTGTTTAGTTACTGTAACAGCTAGAGAGACAGCTAGCTGGCTGGTCTTGGGTGTGTTGTTGTTTAGTTACTGTAACAGCTAGAGAGACAGCTAGCTGGCTGGTCTTGGGTGTGTTTAGTTACTGTAACAGATAGAGAGACAGCTAGCTGGCTGGTCTTGGGTGTGTTTAGTTACTGTAACAGCTAGAGAGACAGCTAACATCACTTGTCATCTTGGCCTGTTATGTCTTCCTCTGTCTACTTGTTTGGGTAAGTAGATGATGGTAGCCAGCTAATGTAGTACTACTGGTGTTCACTTCTCTAGCTAACTTTATCCTCGTTGTTTGAGTTACTAGTCCGTTCGGCAGGTCGAGGAGTTAACTGGGGACCGTTAGTTGGAGACCAAGGGCTTTTTGGTTTCGGGACAGATGAGGTCTCTTTGAATGAGATGGCAGTGACATTTCCCGCACATGTTACGTTGTTTTGGACCCTTGTGGAGCAGTGGTCGAAGGCACTGCATCTCAGTGCTAGAGACGTCACTACAGACCCTGGTTCAGCGGTCTGAGGCGTCACTACAGACCCTGGTTCAGCGGTCTAAGGCACTGCGTCTCAGTGCTAGAGGCGTCACTACAGACCCTGGTTCATCCTTATGTAATACTGCATCCTTATGTAATACATGTATCACTAGCCACTTTAACTATGCCACTTGGTTTACATACTCATCTCATATGTATATACTGTACTCGATATCATCTACTGTGTCTTGCCTATGCTGCTCTGTACCATCACTCATTCATATATCCTTATGTACATATTCTTTATCCCCTTACACTGTGTATAAGACAGTAGTTTTGGGAATTGTTAGTTAGATTACTTGTTCGTTATTACTGCATTGTCGGAACTAGAAGCACAAGCATTTCGCTACACTCGCATTAACATCTGGTAACCATGTGTATGTGACAAATAAAATTTGATTTGATTTGGTTCAGCGGTCTAAGGCGTCACTACAGACCCTGGTTCAGCGGTCTAAGGCATCACTACAGACCCTGGTTCAGCGGTCTAAGGCATCACTACAGACCCTGGTTCAGTGGTCTAAGGCACTGTGTCTCAGTGCTAGAGGCGTCACTACAGACCCTGGTTCAGCGGTCTAAGGCACTGCATCTCAGTGCTAGAGACGTCACTACAGACCCTGGTTCAGCGGTCTAAGGCACTGTGTCTCAGTGCTAAAGGCGTCACTACAGACCCTGGTTCAGCGGTCTGAGGCGTCACTACAGACCCTGGTTCAGCGGTCTAAGGCACTGTGTCTCAGTGCTAGAGACGTCACTACAGACCCTGGTTCGATTCCAGGCTGTATCACCACCGGTCGTGATTGGGAGTCCCGTAGGGCGGCGCACAAACCCCCAGCGTCGTGAGGGTTTGGCCGGGGGTAGGCCGTCATTGTAAATAATAATTTGTTCCTAACTGACTTACCCAGTTAAATAAAGATGTAGAATATAAATCATATGATCTAACTATATGTTTCGCTCACCTTGATGTGTCTACAGGGGACAGAGGAACTGCAGTCCTGCTCACCAGACAGGACAACGAGGACTTCACCATGAACTGTCACATGGATGGTAATGAACAACAACACGTCTGTCTGTCTGTCTGTCTGTCTGTCTGTCTGTCTGTCTGTCTGTCTGTCTGTCCGTCCGTCCGTCCGTCCGTCCGTCCGTCCGTCCGTCCGTCCGTCCGTCCGTCCGTCCGTCCGTCCGTCCGTCCGTCCGTCCGTCCGTCCGTCCGTCCGTCCGTCCGTCCGTCCGTCGTCCGTCCGTCCGTCCGTCCGTCCGTCCGTCCGTCCGTCCGTCCGTCCGTCCGTCCGTCCGTCCGTCCGTCCGTCCGTCCGTCCGTCCGTCCGTCCGTCCGTCCGTCCGTCCGTCCGTCCGTCCGTCCGTCCGTCCGTCCGTCCGTCCGTCCGTCCGTCCGTCCGTCCGTCCGTCCGTCCGTCCGTCCGTCCGTCCGTCCGTCCGTCCGTCCGTCCGTCCGTCCGTCCGTCCGTCCGTCCGTCCGTCCGTCGTCCGTCCGTCCGTCCGTCCGTCCGTCCGTCCGTCCGTCCGTCCGTCCGTCCGTTTAGTAATATAGCGTGTGTGTGTTTAGTAATATAGCGTGTGTTGTGTTTAGTAATATAGCGTGTGTTGTGTTTAGTAATATAGCGTGTGTTGTGTTTAGTAATATAGCGTGTGTTGTGTTTAGTAATATAGCGTGTGTTGTGTTTAGTAATATAGCGTGTGTTGTGTTTAGTAATATAGCGTGTGTTGTGTTTAGTAATATAGCGTGTGTTGTGTTTAGTAATATAGCGTGTGTTGTGTTTAGTAATATAGCGTGTGTTGTGTTTAGTAATATAGCGTGTGTTGTGTTTAGTAATATAGCGTGTGTTGTGTTTAGTAATATAGCGTGTGTTGTGTTTGTCAGGAGACATGGAGAACCAGGTTGAGATGGAGGAGAAGACGAGGCTCATCAACCAGGTGCTGGAGCTACAACACACACTGGAAGGTAACATCTCTCTCTGTTACACATCTCTCTCTGTTACACATCTCTCTCTGTTACACACATCTCTCTCTGTTACACACATCTCTCTCTGTTACACACATCTCTCTCTCTCTCTGTTACACACATCTCTCTCTCTCTCTGTTACACACATCTCTCTCTCTCTCTGTTACACACACATCTCTCTGTTACACACATCTCTCTCTGTTACACACATCTCTCTCTGTTACACACATCTCTCTCTGTTACACACATCTCTCTCTGTTACACACATCTCTCTCTCTCTGTTACACACATCTCTCTCTCTCTCTCTGTTACACACATCTCTCTCTCTCTCTGTTACACACATCTCTCTCTCTCTCTGTTACACACACATCTCTCTGTTATACACATCTCTCTCTGTTACACAGTGGAAGGTGTGTTCATGTCTCTCTGTTACACAGTGGAAGGTATGTTCATCTCTCTCCTCTCTGCTACACAGTGGAAGGTGTGTTCATGTCTCCTCTCTCTGTTACACAGTGGAAGGTGTGTTCATGTCTCCTCTCTGCTACACAGTGGAAGGTGTGTTCATGTCTCCTCTCTGCTACACAGTGGAAGGTGTGTTCATGTCTCTCCTCTCTGTTACACAGTGGAAGGTGTGTTCATGTCTCCTCTCTCTCTGTTACACAGTGGAAGGTGTGTTCATGTCTTCTCTCTGCTACACAGTGGAAGGTGTGTTCATGTCTCCTCTCTGTTACACAGTGGAAGGTGTGTTCATGTCTCCTCTCTGTTACACAGTGGAAGGTGTGTTCATGTCTCCTCTCTGTTACACAGTGGAAGGTGTGTTCATGTCTCCTCTCTGTTACACAGTGGAAGGTGTGTTCATGTCTCCTCTCTGTTACACAGTGGAAGGTGTGTTCATGTCTCCTCTCTGTTACACAGTGGAAGGTGTGTTCATGTCTCCTCTCTGTTACACAGTGGAAGGTGTGTTCATGTCTCCTCTCTGTTACACAGTGGAAGGTGTGTTCATGTCTCCTCTCTGTTACACAGTGGAAGGTGTGTTCATGTCTCCTCTCTCTGTCAGTGAGGCTCCAGTTGTGTTAATGGAGCTCCTAAATGGGTCTCCGATTCTATCTTCAACACAGTTTAGTGTGGAGGTGGGGGGGGTGTTACCCTGACCATCCTCTCTGTGAGGCTAATACAGCTACTCCCTTCCTGCCTCGGATGGATTTAAGGGTCTTGTCCAAAATGGCACCCTATTCCCTAAGGGCCCTGGTCAAAAGTAGTGCACTGTGTAGGGAATAGGGTCCCATTTGGGACGTGTTTATATTTAATACAGCAGTCTGGTGCTGCTAAACATTCAGTCTAGTCTGGCAGGGAGGAGTATTGGGCATTGACGTGGAATAAGCTAAAACATTCAGTCTAGTCTGGCAGGGAGGAGTATTGGGCATTGATGTGGAATAAGCTAAAACATTCAGTCTAGTCTGGTAGGGAGGAGTATTGGGCATTGACGTGGAATAAGCTAAAACATTCAGTCTAGTCTGGTAGGGAGGAGTATTGGGCATTGATGTGGAATAAGCTAAAACATTCAGTCTAGTCTGGTAGGGAGGAGTATTGGGCATTGATGTGGAATAAGCTAAAACATTCAGTCTAGTCTGGTAGGGAGGAGTATTTGGCATTGACGTGGAATAAGCTAAAACATTCAGTCTAGTCTGGCAGGGAGGAGTATTGGGCATTGATGTGGAATAAGCTAAAACATTCAGTCTAGTCTGGCAGGGAGGAGTATTGGGCATTGATGTGGAATAAGCTAAAACATTCAGTCTAGTCTGGCAGGGAGGAGTATTGGGCATTGATGTGGAATAAGCTAAAACATTCAGTCTAGTCTGGCAGGGAGGAGTATTGGGCATTGATGTGGAATAAGCTAAAACATTCAGTCTAGTCTGGTAGGGAGGAGTATTGGGCATTGATGTGGAATAAGCTAAAACATTCAGTCTAGTCTGGTAGGGAGGAGTATTGGGCATTGATGTGGAATAAGCTAAAACATTCAGTCTAGTCTGGCAGGGAGGAGTATTGGGCATTGATGTGGAATAAGCTAAAACATTCAGTCTAGTCTGGCAGGGAGGAGTATTGGGCATTGATGTGGAATAAGCTAAAACATTCAGTCTAGTCTGGTAGGGAGGAGTATTTGGCATTGACGTGGAATAAGCTAAAACATTCAGTCTAGTCTGGTAGGGAGGAGTATTGGGCATTGATGTGGAATAAGCTAAAACATTCAGTCTAGTCTGGTAGGGAGGAGTATTGGGCATTGATGTGGAATAAGCTAAAACATTCAGTCTAGTCTGGTAGGGAGGAGTATTGGGCATTGATGTGGAATAAGCTAAAACATTCAGTCTAGTCTGGTAGGGAGGAGTATTGGGCATTGATGTGGAATAAGCTAAAACATTCAGTCTAGTCTGGCAGGGAGGAGTATTGGGCATTGATGTGGAATAAGCGATCAGGAGGCTTCTGGTTCTGTATCGGTGTTTCATCCATCATTACTTAGGCCTCCCTGTCAAACTCTGTTGCACCCAGCCTTAAAAACAATTATCTAGGGGAATCACTGGTCTGTCTAGTTCTAAGTTCCGTACCTCTGTTGTTCCAGACCTGTCAGCACGTGTGGATGCGGTCAAAGAGGAGAACCTGAAGTTGAAGTCGGAGAACCAGGTTCTAGGCCAGTACATTGAGAACCTCATGTCGGCCTCCAGCGTGTTCCAAACCACCGACAACAAGAGCAAACGGAAGTAACCCACGGCGACCAAGGGGAGTTGAGACCACCTACAATAGCCTGGTAGCAGGTCTGTTTGTGCCGACACAAACAGGCATGATGGCACAGACAGACGGGCACTCAGGCTACCTGCAACATCTCCTCTCCCAAATGACAGCAGAGGAGGTAGAAGATGTTTGTGACCACAGTTCTAGGGACAGATATGGGCGTGTTCCAAATGGCAGATTATTTCCTAAGTAGTGCACTATGTAGTGTACAGAATGCCATAAGCTCTGGTTAAAAGTAGTGCACTATGTAGTGTACAGAATGCCATAAGCTCTGGTTAAAAGTAGTGTACTATGTAGGGAATAGGATGCCATAAGCTCTGGTTAAAAGTTGTGTACTATGTAGGGAATAGGATGCCATGAGCTCTGATTAAAAGTAGTGTACTATGTAGGGAATAGGATGCCATAAGCTCTGATTAAAAGTTGTGTACTATGTAGGGAATAGGATGCCATGAGCTCTGATTAAAAGTAGTGTACTATGTAGGGAATAGGATGCCATGAGCTCTGATTAAAAGTAGTGTACTATGTAGGGAATAGGATGCCATAAGCTCTGGTGAGAAGTAGTGTACTATGTAGAGTAGTCTGATCCTAGATCTGTGGTTAGGGGGCAACTTCTAATTCCAGACCCCAAAATCCTCCCTCCACTCCAACTACACCCCTAAGAGTCCAGTTTACATTCTTGTTTGACCTCTTTTTACCCTCCTCCTAACATAAACCCCCCCCAACATAATTTAACTGTTTTTATAATTCATCTAATAATACTGTTTTGCGTTGTCATGTCAACGGCATCTCTAATGAGTTATGACATCAGACCTTTTTATTTTGGTGACTGGTTGGACGTGGAAGGAAACTGGACTTGTTGGATATGAATATGGCCAAACTCCCTGGCCCCCAAAATGAATCAAACATATTGAATGACATGCCAATGTAATACAATAATATAACGCATCCCATCGACTGTTCTCTCTCATCTGATTGGTCAAAAGGTTACTAAGTGTCTGTTTTTTTTAAATGGTTGATCAACACAAACATTATGAAATATGATTCTGTATGAGGTTAAAAAAAATTAAGCGGTACTACTAAGATACTCCGATGTGTGTTGTCGTCCCTGGTATGCTACTCATTCCACCAGGAATGGGATTCCTAATTCATATCGTCACCATGGAGTGCTGTGTGGAGTCAGTAAGGGAAGGAAAAAGCACAGTGAACCTGTATTCTGCTGTACATAACAAACGATGCCCTCTTGAATGCAACCCTGGACTAGGGTCAAGTTACACTACAGGGTGAGGCGGCCTCCTTTACCTATGATGGGTGGAGCGAGGATAGAGTGAGGGGAGTGAGGGGAGGGAGCGGAGGGAGGATAGAGTGAGGGAGGACAGAAGAGAGCTCTGCTTTTTACACTTAAGAACCTTGAGTGGTATTGATTAGAACACTCAGGCTGTAGAACACTCCGGAAGGTTCCGTCAGAGCTGCTGATAAGGAACGTTGTTATTCCTGGTTATAGTAATGGACTGTGGAAGCATGACTGTGCTGTCCTAGGCTGGTTATAGTAATGGACTGTGGAAGCATGACTGTGCTGTCCTAGGCTGGTTATAGTAATGGCCTGTGGAAGCATGACTGTGCTGTCCTAGGCTGGTTATAGTAATGGACTGTGGAAGCATGACTGTGCTGTCCTAGGCTGGTTATAGTAGAGAGAAATAAGGTACAGGTACTAGCAAGAGATTCTATGAGAGCCTTTATCAGGGATGTGATCAGGACAACATGAACAGTTGGGATTTTGGCTAGGAGATAGCTAGGTCCGTTTCAATTCTATTTGAATAGAGGACAAAGTGGTCAGAAAGGCCTAATTAAAATCAGGAAGAATCACAACACTCAATTGTACGGAGATCGGCGTTTTGAGCAAGAGGTTCTACCAGAGAATCATTCTGTGGTTCTATTGGTTCCAGGTGCTAAAGGAAAAGATTGGGGAATATTGAGATGATTCCACTGCACTTCAATGCATCACGTTATTTATTTTTTATTTCAATTTAAAATGGTATTTTTTTTATTTTGTATTATGTTAAAAATGGTATTATATTGTATGTTCCACTGACTCTTGTTAGTCCAAAAATGGCACCATATTCCCTATATAGTGCACTACTTTGGGCCTATAGGTCCCTGGTCAAAAGTTGTCCACTCTCTAGGGAACAGAGTGCCAGTTTGGGACATTAAACTTAGTTTTTCCTTCAGGCATGTTGATAACACACACATCCTATGGAACTAACTGCCTGCTGTGTAGAAGTTTAGAGATTCTATGACTATGTTGCCTTTTAACACTTTTGTTTTAATAAAAAAAAAAATACTTCTGATGCTTTTGTACGAGTCGGCAGTGTAACTGTATCAATATGGAAATAAGAAAAGGAGTGAAGGAGGCAAGGAGACAAGGATAGAATGAAAGGAGACAAGGATAAAAGGCCTCTTGACATGTGAGATGCATCCTTAGTGAGAGATCTTGATTAGTTTATATAGGTTCTCTGGACGGCAGAGAAGTCTAGTGATTAGAGCGTTGGACTTGCAACCGAATCAAACCCCCGAGCTGACAAACGTAAAAATCTGTCCTTCTGCCCCTGAACAAGGCAGTTAACCCACTGTTCCCCTGAACAAGGCAGTTGACCCACTGTTCCCCTGAACAAGGCAGTTAACCCACTGTTCCCCTGAACAAGGCAGTTAACCCACTGTTCCCCTGAACAAGGCAGTTAACCCACTGTTCCCCTGAACAAGGCAGTTAACCCACTGTTCCCCTGAACAGGCAGTTAACCCACTGTTCCCCTGAACAAGGCAGTTAACCCACTGTTCCCCTGAACAAGGCAGTTAACCCACTGTTCCCCTGAACAGGCAGTTAACCCACTGTTCCCCTGAACAGGCAGTTAAACAACTGTTCCCCTGAACAAGGCAGTTAACCCACTGTTCCCCTGAACAAGGCAGTTAACCCACTGTTCCCCTGAACAAGGCAGTTAACCCACTGTTCCCCTGAACAAGGCAGTTAACCCACTGTTCCCCTGAACAAGGCAGTTAACCCACTGTTCCCCTGAACAAGGCAGTTAACCCACTGTTCCCCTGAACAAGGCAGTTAACCCACTGTTCCCCTGAACAAGGCAGTTAACCCACTGTTCCCCTGAACAGGCAGTTAACCCACTGTTCCCCTGAACAGGCAGTTAACCCACTGTTCCCCTGAACAAGGCAGTTAACCCACTGTTCCCCTGAACAAGGCAGTTAACCCACTGTTCCCCTGAACAAGGCAGTTAACCCACTGTTCCCCTGAACAAGGCAGTTAACCCACTGTTCCCCTGAACAAGGCAGTTAACCCACTGTTCCCCTGAACAAGGCAGTTAACCCACTGTTCCCCTGAACAAGGCAGTTAACCCACTGTTCCCCTGAACAAGGCAGTTAACCCACTGTTCCCCTGAACAAGGCAGTTAACCCACTGTTCCCCTGAACAAGGCAGTTAACCCACTGTTCCCCTGAACAAGGCAGTTAACCCACTGTTCCCCTTAACAAGGCAGTTAACCCACTGTTCCCCTGAACAAGGCAGTTAACCCACTGTTCCCCTGAACAAGGCAGTTAACCCACTGTTCCCCTGAACAAGGCAGTTAACCCACTGTTCCCCTGAACAAGGCAGTTAACCCACTGTTCCCCTGAACAAGGCAGTTAACCCACTGTTCCCCTGAACAAGGCAGTTAACCCACTGTTCCCCTGAACAAGGCAGTTAACCCACTGTTCCCCTGAACAAGGCAGCTAACCCACTGTTCCCCTGAACAAGGCAGTTAACCCACTGTTCCCCTGAACAAGGCAGTTAACCCACTGTTCCCCTGAACAAGGCAGTTAACCCACTGTTCCTAGGCCGTCATTGAAAATAAGAATTTGTTTTTAACTGATATGTCTATTTAAATAAAGGTTAAGAAAATAAATGAAAGAGTTGACCTTGTTCCAGTGCAACCCAGGCAAGTCAAGAATGCTCTGTTCCCGACCCAGAGGGTGATGTTCCCTTTCAAGGCCACACTTCAGACAACTCCTTGGGTGGAGCAGCCGAGTACAACACTAGTCATAGTTAATCATGCAATGACTCAGCACTTCTCATGGACCCCAAACCAAACAGCACAATGACAAGTTAGCCTGAGAGCCAGTCTGTTTGACAGTGTTAAACCAACTCCTTGACAATGACAGATATGGGTTGGGAAAGACCACAAACAGATCTGGGACCAGGCTTTACAACAAGTACGACTAACTAGTAAGACTTTTATTGTATTAAATATTTAATTTTCCAAGAGCAATGTACAATTTGCAACTTATTGAAAACAGGGAAATATGCCTGGTTGTCGTACAAGAACAGAAAACATTTTTACTAGAAAACAGAACAAACAAAAATCAGAAATCTGCACATCTCTTTCCATACAAGACGGAATTATTTCTAATTCATTCCGGAACCGGAGTTTGGATATTCCGGAATACCCAGCAGCCTCGGGTGGAGAACAGAGGGTTTTAACGTCGACTTTGGGGAAAACAAGTTGTTTGTTCTGACGTAGGCTCACAATAAGCAAAACAGTGGTAAAACTAACTACAAATTATTAATATATATATATATATTTTTTAAACATCCCAAACATTTCCATTCACTCAAAAGAGAAAAAACTGCATTGTGATATTTTCTTCTGTTTTAAATTGAGCCGTAAAATGAATGAGAGGGAGGAGTTTACAATAAATAAATAGATTTTTATCAGTGCCGATTTTCAAATCCATATAATTTAGTTTAAAAAACAAACGACCACATAAAGAACTGCCATATTATATTATGAACTTCCTTTTAGAAGTTAATGATTGAAAAACAAAACAATCTAAAGTAGACGTCTAACCTTAAACCTGACGTAAGGCGCCTTCTTGTCTGAAAATATCCTTCTGTCTCTGTAGTCAAACTTTAAGACTGGTCCCAGATCTGTATATCTACATCCCAAATGGCACCCTATTCGCTATATAGTGCACAGCTTCTGACCAGAGGCACCCTATTCCCTATATAGTATACTACTTCTGACCAGAGGCCTATTCCCTATTCCCTATATAGTATACAACTTCTGACCAGAGGCACCCTATTCCCTATATAGTATTCTACTTCTGACCAGAGGCCTATTCCCTATATAGTGCACAGCTTCTGACCAGAGCCCTATTCCCTATATAGTATACTACTTTAGACCAGGTCCCTATTTCCTATATAGTGCACTACTTTTGACCAGAGCCCTATTCCCTATACAGTATACTACTTTAGACCAGGTCCCCATTCCCATTATATAGTGCACTACTTCTGACCAGAGCCCTATTCCCTATATAGTATACTACTTCTGACCAGGGCCCATTAGGGTAGTTCAATATAAACGGGAACGGGGTGCCATTTGGGATGCCCAGTTTGTATTTTAGAGACAAATCTTGTCCCAATAATAGTCAAGAGGAATTGACTCCAACGACACGCAGATCTGAGACCAGGAGAAACATGGTACCTTCAGTCACACAGCAGCAATACAGTAGCATGGCTATAGAGGTCTTCTCTCTCTCTGACCAGCCTATTCCCCATGTAGTGCCCTACTTTTTAACACCTTATTCCCCCCCATGTAGTGCACTACTTTTGAACTCCTTACCCCCCCCATGTAGTGCACTACTTTTGAACTCCTTACCCCCCCCATGTAGTGCACTACTTTTGAACTCCTTACCCCCCCATGTAGTGCACTACTTTTTAACTCCTTACCCCCCCCATGTAGTGCACTACTTTTGAACTCCTTACCCCCCCCATGTAGTGCACTACTTTTGAACTCCTTACCCCCCCCCCATGTAGTGCACTACTTTTGAACTCCTTACCCCCCCCATGTAGTGCACTACTTTTGAACTCCTTACCCCCCATGTAGTGCTCTACTTTTTAACACCTTATCCCCCCCCATGTAGTGCACTACTTTTGAACTCCTTACCCCCCCCATGTAGTGCACTACTTTTGAACTCCTTACCCCCCCCCATGTAGTGCACTACTTTTAACTCCTTACCCCCCCCATGTAGTGCACTACTTTTTAACTCCTTACCCCCCCCATGTAGTGCACTACTTTTTAACTCCTTACCCCCCCCCCATGTAGTGCACTACTTTTAACTCCTTACCCCCCCCCCATGTAGTGCACTACTTTTTAACTCCTTACCCCCCTATGTAGTACCCTACTTTTTAACACCTTATCCCCCCCCATGTAGTACACTATTTTTAACACCTTATCCCCCCCCATGTAGTACACTACTTTTTAACACCTAATCGCCCCCCATGTAGTGCACTACTTTTTAACACCTTATCCCCCCCCATGTAGTACACTACTTTTTAACACCTTATCCCCCCCCCATGTAGTACACTACTTTTTAACACCTAATCCCCCCCATGTAGTGCCCTACTTTGACCAAAGTTCTTCTCCAGGGAACAGGGTGTGAGACACAAGCCAGAGAGAGCCAGAGAGAGCCAGAGAGAGCCAGAGAGAGCTGTCCTTTCAACTTCAGGTTGAATAAAAAGAATACTTCTGAAGCTGTACAAAATGTCAACAATAAACCAGAACTAGGAACTATAGTCAGGAAGACTGGACGCTGAAGAGGAGAGGGGGGGTTAGAAAGTTGCAGCTGATGAAGAGGATGGGGGGGAAGGAGGAAGGAGATGAGGGGGCATAGTATTCATTTTGGAAGAAAGGAGGGTTGGGGGGGGGGGGGGGTCAGGGTAGCCTCGATGGCCTTAGAGAGAGGCGTAACGGATAGAGAGAACATTTGACTGATGGGGGAGGAGGGGTAGTATCTTGGTCACTAGGACCACCAGAGGGCATGCAGAGAGGAGAGAGGAGAGAGAGAGGAGGAAGAGAGAGAGAGAGAGAGAGAAAGGAGGAGAGAGAGACCGAGAGAGAGAAAAAGAGAGAGAGAGACAGAGAGTGAAGGAGAGAGAGAGGAGGAGAGAGAGAGGAGGAGAGAGAGAGAGAAGGCTTCATTTGTTGTCGTTGGTCTTCATCAGTCTTTCCGTACCCTCCTCTTCCTCACGGCCTGTTTGTGTCCGTCGCCAACGCTGTGGCCCCCCTCGTCTGCCTCCACCTTCTGCTTGGAAACGAGGGTTGAAAAAGAATGAATGAATGAAAGACAAGGTGTCCCAATGTCTACTTTCTCCTGAAGTGTGCACTTGTTCCCTTCTTCCCACAAATCTAGAAGCATTGGATTGGTGGAGGACTAGTGGGAGTTTCCACCATATTTAGTAAACCAGTCATTTCAGTGAAGGGAAGTGAACAAGTGTACACTTTGGGAGGAAGGAGAGATAATCTGGGTGAAGCCAGAGTTTCAGAGGGTCAAATGTGTGAAACGAGTGACGTTTCGATCTTTCAGAAAACTAAGAGAGAACCTCAGCACTGACATCATCCGATGCTGCCTCATTGGACTTGGTCTCTTCTTCCTCCTCTCCTTCATCCTCCTCATCGTCCTCTTCATCTTCTACGCTGTCCCCTCCAGCTGCCCCACTCTCCTCCTCCGCCTTCTCTTTCTTCTCTTCTGAAAGAGAAAAGAAGAATGAGAGGAAATATTAACTAAGAGGGAGAGGGGGGAAGAGAGAGGGGGGAGGAAGAGGGAGAGAGAGGGGGAGGAAGAGAGAGAGATAGGGGGGGATAGCGGGAGAGAGAGGGGGGAGGAAGAGGGAGAGAGAGGGGGGGGGAGGAGTGGAGAGGGAAAGAGGGAGAGAGAGGGGGGGAGGAAGAGGGAGAGAGAGGGGGGAGGAAGAGGGAGAGAGAGGGGGGAGGAAGGAGAGGGAGAGAGAGGGGGGAGGAAGGAGAGGGAGAGAGAGGGGGGGAGGAAGGAGAGGGAGAGAGAGGGGGGAGGAAGGAGAGGGGGAAGAGGGAGGGAGAGGGGGGAGGAAGAGGGAGAGAGAGGAAGCGGGAGAGAGAGGGGGAGGAAGCGGGAGAGAGAGGGGGGAGGAAGCGGGAGAGAGAGGGGGGGAGGAAGCGGGAGAGAGAGGGGGGAGGAAGCAGGAGAGAGAGGGGGGAGGAAAAGGAGAGAGAGGGGGGAGGAATAGGCAGAGAGAGGGGGAGGAAGCGGGAGAGAGAGGGGGAAGGAATAGGCAGAGAGAGAGGGGGGAAGAGGGAGAGAGAGGGGGGAGGAAGGAGAGAGGGGGAGGAATAGGCAGAGAGAGGCGGGAGGAATAGACAGAGAGAGGGGGAGGAAGCGGGAGAGAGAGGGGGGAGGGAGGGGGAGGGAGGAGGGAAGGGGGAAGAGAGGGGGGAGGAGAGGGGAGGAAGCGGAGAGGGCGAGGGGAGGAGAGAGGGGAGGGAGAAGGAGCGAGAGGGAAAGAGGGAGAGAGGGGGAGGAGGAAGGAGCGAGAGGGAAAGAGGGAGAGAGAGGGGAAGGAGGAAGGAGCGAGGGGAAGAGGGAGAGAGAGGGGAGGAGGAAGGAGCGAGAGGGAAAGAGGGAGAGAGAGAGGGGAGGAGGAAGGAGCGAGAGGGAAGAGAGAGGAGAGGAGAGAGAGGGGAGGAGGAAGGAGCGAGAGGGAAAGAGGAGAGAGAGGGGAGGAAGAGGGAGCGAGAGGGAAAGAGGGAGAGAGAGGGGAGGAGGAAGGAGCGAGAGGGAAAGAGGGAGAGAGAGGGAAAGAGGGAGAGAGAGGGGAGGGAGGAGGAAGGAGAGAGAGGGAAAGAGGGAGAGAGAGAGGAGGAGGAAGGAGCGAAGGGAAAGAGGGAGAGAGAGAGAGAGAGGGAAAGAAGGAGCGAGAGGGAAAGAGAGAGAGGGGGGGAGGAAGAAGGAGCGAGAGGGGAAGAGGGAGAGAGAAGGGGGGGAAGGAGCGGAGGGAAAGAGGGAGAAGAGGGGGGGAAGAGAGGATCGAGAGGGAAAGAGGGAGAGAGGGGGGAGAAGAGGGGAGCGAGAGGGAAAGAGGAGAGAGAGAGGGGGGAGGAGAGGGAGGAGAGGGAGGAAGAGGGAGAGAGAGAGAGATCTCATGTCTTCTCTCTGACCTGCAGGTTTGGACTCTCAGTAGGTTTGGCCTTAGCTGCTTGGTCTCCCTTCTCCTCTTCTCCTCTTCTTCTTCCTCCTCCTCTCTTCATCATCCTCTTCCTCCTCCTCTTCTACATCGGGTTTAGGCGGGTCCACCTTCTTGTACACATAGTCATCATCTGATTTCTGTGTCAGAAAGAGAGTCAGAGAAAGAGGAGTCAGAGTCAGAGAGAGAGTCAGAGAGAGAGTCAGAGAGAGAGTCAGAGAAAGAGGAGTCAGAGGGAGAGAGAGAGTCAGAGAAAGAGGAGTCAGAGGGGGAGAGAGAGTCAGAGAGAGAGTCAGAGAGAGAGTCAGAGAAAGAGGAGTCAGAGGGAGAGAGAGAGAGTCAGAGAGAGAGTCAGAGAAAGAGGAGTCAGAGGGAGAGAGAGAGTCAGAGAGAGAGGAGAGAGAGTCAGACAATGAGCTGGTGGTTAGTAGAGGTGTGCTATAATGATAAATACCCTCTTACAAAGTGGAGGACAGAGGAGCCTCTTAAAGAAGAAGTTACAGGTCTGTGAGAGCCAGAAATCTTGCCTGTTTGTAGGTGACCAAATGCTTATTTTCCACCATAATTTGCATATAAATTCATAAAATATCCTACAATGTGATTTCTGGATTTATTTTTCTCATTTTGTCTGTCATAGTTGAAGTGTACCTATGATGAAAATTACAGGCCTCTCTCATCTTTTTAAGAGGGAGAACTTGCACAATTGGTGGCTGACTAAATACTTTTTTTTGCCCCACTGTAGGAGTGTTGTTTGGCTGTAGAGTGAAAATGACAACAAGATGAATTGAATATGAAACAGACAAGAGCAGGAAACACCAGTTAGTGTGAGTAACAAGTCCGTAGTGTTGGTGTGTTACCTTGGGCCAGCAGAATAACACAGTCAGTCCTATGGGCAGACCAACAGTCAGTATGTAGACCACCCAGAGCCACGGTCTCTCCTCTGCTGCCATGGTCAACTGGGAAAACACACCCGGCGAGGGGAGGGGGGGGGGGGGGGGGAGATAATAAGCAAATATAACTGTGTGTGTTTATGGAATGTGAGGAAGGAAATATATAAAAAGTGTATGTCGTGTGTTCTGCATGTTTGTTAATTTCAGCAAAAAAAACAAACGTCCTCTCACTGTCAACTGTGTTTACTTTCAGCCCTTACCCTCCGATCCAACAGGTCCCAGACGTGCCCTAGCCCTCACCCTCCGATCCAACAGGTCCCAGACGTGCCCTATAGCCCTCACCCTCCGATCCAACAGGTCCCAGACGTGCCCTATAGCCCTTACCCTCCGATCCAACAGGTCCCAGACGTGCCCTATAGCCCTCACCCTCCGATCCAACAGGTCCCAGACGTGCCCTATAGCCCTTACCCTCCGATCCAACAGGTCCCAGACGTGCCCTATAGCCCTTACCCTCCGATCCAACAGGTCCCAGACGTGCCCTAGCCATCACCCTCCGATCCAACAGGTCCCAGACGTGCCCTATAGCCCTCACCCCTCCGATCCAACAGGTCCCAGACGTGCCCTATAGCCTCAACCCTCCGATCCAACAGGTCCCAGACGTGCCCTATAGCCCTTACCCTCCGATCCAACAGGTCCCAGACGTGCCCTATAGCCCTTACCCTCCGATCCAACAGGTCCCAGACGGCCTCTATAGCCCTTACCCTCCGATCCAACAGGTCCCAGACGTGCCCTATTGCCCTTACCTCCGATCCAACAGGTCCCAGACGTGCCCTATAGCCCTTACCCTCCGATCCAACAGGTCCCAGACGTGCCCTAGCCTCACCCTCCGATCCAACAGGTCCCAGACGTGCCCTATAGCCCTTACCCTCCGATCCAACAGGTCCCAGACGTGCCCTATAGCCCTTACCCTCCGATCCAACAGGTCCCAGACGTGCCCTATAGCCCTTACCCTCCGATCAAAACAGGTCCCAGACGTGCCCTATAGCCCTTACCCTCTGATCAAACAGGTCCCAGACGTGCCTGGCCCTCACCCTCCGATCCAACAGGTCCCAGACGTGCCCTATAGCCTTACCCTCCGATCCAACAGGTCCCAGACGTGCCCTATAGCCCTTACCCTCCGATCCAACAGGTCCCAGACGTGCCCTATAGCCCTTACCCTCCGATCCAACAGGTCCCAGACGTGCCCTATAGCCACTTCCTCCGATCCAACAGGTCCCAGACGTGCCCTGGCCCTCACCCTCCGATCCAACAGGTCCCAGACGTGCCCTATAGCCCTTACCCTCCGATCCAACAGGTCCCAGACGTGCCCTATAGCCCTTACCCTCCGATCCAACAGGTCCCAGACGTGCCTATAGCCCTCACCCTCTGATCCAACAGGTCCCAGACGTGCCCTATAGCCCTTACCCTCCGATCCAACAGGTCCCAGACGTGCCTATAGCCCTACCCTCCGATCCAACAGGTCCAGACGTGCCCTGGCCCTCACCCTCCGATCCAACAGGTCCCAGACGTGCCCTCTATAGCCCTTACCTCTGATCCAACAGGTCCCAGACGTGCCCTGGCCCTCACCCCATATCCAACAGGTCCCAG
>NW_022261984.1:9684743-9718238 GCF_002021735.2 Oncorhynchus kisutch | reverse complement strand
ACAACAAGCTGGTGAAGTTGCTACCCAACAGGAACAACAACCATGACAACAACAACAACAAGCTGGTGAAGTTGCTACCCAACAGGAACAACCATGACAACAACAAAACAAGCTGTTGAAGTTGCAACCCAACAGGAACAACCATGACAATAACAACAACAAGCTGATGAAGTTGCTACCCAACAGGAACAACCATGACAATAACAACAACAAGCTGATGAAGTTGCTACCCAACAGGAACAACCATGACAACAACACAACAACAAGCTGACAATGCCACCAGCCATACTGCTCGTTCTGTGCATGATTTCCTGCAAGACAGGATACCAGTGTTTTTGCCAAGGCCAGCGAAGAGCCAGGATCTCAGTCCCATTGAGCACGTCTGGGACCTGTTGGATAGGAGGGTGAGGGCTAGGGCCATTCCCCCCAGAAATGGAAGAGTGGGGTAACATCCCACAGCAATAACTGGTAAATCTGGTGCAGTCCATGAAGAAATGCACTGCAGTACTTAATGCAGCTGGTGGCCACACCTGATACTGCCTGTTACTTTAATTTTGACCCCCTCCCCCCTTTGTTCAGGGACACATATTACATTTGTTAGTCACATGTCTGTGGAACTTGTTCAGTTTATGTCTTAGTTGTTGAATCTTGTTATGTTCAAACAAATATTTACACATGTTAAAGTTTGCTGAAAATAAACACAGTTGACAGTGAGGACGTTTCTTTATTTGCTGAGTTTAGTTCTTATTGACAGACTGGGTTGGTAGAAGGAGACGGGAGGAGGGAGAGATGAGAGAGAGAGATAGGACTTATTGACAGACTGAGTTGGTAGAAGGAGACGGGGGAGGGGGAGGAGGGAGAGATGAGAGAGAGAGATAGGACTTATTGACAGACTGAGTTGGTAGAAGGAGACAGGGGAGGAGGGAGAGATGAGAGAGAGATAGGACTTATTGACAGACTGAGTTGGTAGAAGGAGACAGGGGAGGAGGGAGAGAGAGAGAGAGAGAGATAGGACTTATTGACAGACTGAGTTTGGTAGAAGGAGACAGGAGGAGGGAGAGATGAGAGAGAGAGGATAGGACTTATTGACAGACTGAGTTGGTAGAAGGAGACAGGTGAGGAGAGAGAGATGAGAGATCATGACTTATTGACAGACTGAGTTGGTATAGAAGGAGACGGGGGGAGGAGGGAGAGAGATGAGAGAGAGAGAGAGATAGGACTTAATTGACAGACTGAGTTGGTAGAAGGAGACAGGGGAGGAGAGAGAGATGAGATGAGAGATAGGACTTATTGACAGACTGGGTTGGTAGAAGGAGACAGGGGAGGAGAGAGAGATGAGAGAGAGAGAGCAGATAGGCTTATTGACAGACTGAGTTGGTAGAAGGAGACGGGGGAGGAGGGAGAGATGAAGAGAGAGAGAGAGATAGGACTTATTGACAGACGGGTTGGTAGAAGGAGACAGGGGAGGAGAGAGAGAAAGACTGACATTTAAATCAGTTGAATATATTTCCATCACTGACTTCTCACCAGTGATGTCATCATAACCAGTAACCTTTTCCTCTCTTGGCCTAGCCCCAGCCTGACCCTGACATATAGGCATCAGGCCTGTTGAGTTGACCTGGGTAACAGACCTCTAGCTTCTGCACCACATCCCCCCTTCTCCTGCTCTAACATGAGACCTCATCAGTACTCATTTTGGGTGCTGGTACTGTTTTCTATTAGGTGCTGGAACATTAAGCCAATATTCTATAAGAGGTGAACTCAAGCAGTAGAAAGTTAGAGGTGATATTATGCACACACTATGTGTAACTTTGCTGCTCTGTCAGCAGTTTCCTGTGGAATTTTTCAAATGTCAGTCTTTCCTGTAGGTAGGTGTGTTTAACTGATCTTATCTGCTTAAAGGTTTGTCACATCATGTAAGTAAGGAAGAGATGAGATAGAAGTCATATAGCCCAGCAATATTTCTCAGGAGGGGAGGGAGGGAGGGAGGGAGGGAGGGAGGGAGGGAGGGAGGGAGGGAGGAGAGAGAGAGAGAGAGAGAGGGAGAGGAGAGAGAGAAGAGAGAAGAGGAGAGAGAGAGAGAGAGAGAGGAGAGGAGAGAGAGAGAGAGAGAGAGAGAGAGAGGAGAGAGAGAGAGAGAGAGAGAGAGAGAGAGAGAGAGAGAGAGAGAGAGAGAGAGAGAGAGGACTTACTGACACGCTGGGTTGAGAGAAGGAGACAAGGGAGGAGGAAGAGAGATGAGAGAAACTCAGCAAAAAAAGAAATGTCCCTTTTTCAGGACCCTGTCTTTCAGAGATAATTGGTAAATGTCACGCCCTGGTCTTAGTATTCTGTGTTTTCTTATTATTTTGGTCAGGCCAGGGGTGTGACATGGGTTATTTATGTGGTGTGTTTTGTCTTGGGGTTTTTGTAGGTTTGTGGTAATGGGATTGTGGTATAGTAGAGTTGTCTAGGTAAGTCTATGGTTGCCTGAGGCGGTTCTCAATCAGAGGCAGGTGTTTATCGTTGTCTCTGATTGGGAACCATATTTAGGCAGCCATATTCTTTGAGTGTTTCGTGGGTGATTGTTCCTGTCTCTGTGTTTGTTTGCACCAGATAGGGCTGTTTCGGTTTGTCACGTTAGTGGTTTTTGTATTGTTCGTCATTATCTTTATTAAAGATGTATGAAGATAACCATGCTGCATTTTGGTCCTCCTCTCCTTCAACGGAAGAAAACCGTAACAGTAAAAATCCAATTAACTCCACAGATCTTCATTGTAAGGGTTTAACAGTGTTTTTCATGCTTGTTCAGTGAACCATAAACAATTAATGAACATGAACCTGAGGAACGGTCGTTAAGACACTAACAGCTTACAGATGGTAGGCAATTAAGGTCACTATTATGAGAACTTAGGACACTAAAGAGGCCTTTCTACTGACTCTGAAAAACACCAAAAGAAAGATGCCCAGGGTCGCTGCTCATCTTCCTGAACATGCCTTCGGCATGCTGCAAGGAGGCATGACAACTGCAGATGTGGCCAGGGCAATAAATTGCAATGTCTGTACTGTGAGACGCCTAAGACAGCTCTACAGGGAGACAGGATGGACAGCTGATGATCCTCGCAGTGGCAGACCACGTGTAACAACATCTGCACAGGATCGGTACATCCAAACATCACACCTGCCCGATATACACCAGGAATGCACAATCCCTCCATCAGTGCTCAGACTGTCCGCAATAGGCTGAGAGGGGCTGGACTGAGGGCTTGTAGGCCTGTTGTAACGCAGGTCCTCACCAGACATCACCGGCAACAGCGTCGCCTATGGGCACAAACCCACCGTCGCTGGACCAGACAGGACTGGCAAAAGTGCTCTTCACTGATGAGTCGTGGTTTTGTCTCACTAGGGGTGAGGAAGGAATGAGCGTTTACACCGAGGCCTGTACTCTGGAGCGGGATCGATTTGCAGGTGGAGGGTCCGTCATGGTCTGGGGCGGTGTGTCACAGCATCATCGGACTGAGCTTGTTGTCATTGTAGGTTGTCTCAATGCTGTGCGTTACAGGGAAGACATCCTCCTCCCTCATGTGGTACCCTTCCTGCAGGCTCATTCTGACATGACTCTCCAGCATGACAATGCCACCAGCCATACTGCTCGTTCTGTGCGTGATTTCCTGCAAGTTAGGAATATCAGTGTTCTGCCATGGCCAGCGAAGGGCCCCGATCTCAATCCCATTGAGCACGTCTGGGACCTGTTGGATCGGAGGATGAGGGCTAGGGCCATTCCCCCCAGAAATGTCTGGGAACTTGCAGGTGCCTTTGTGGAAGAGTGGGGTAACATCTCACAGCAAGAACTAACAAATCTGGTGCAGTCCATGAGGAGGAGATGCACTGCAGTACTTAATGCAGCTGGTGGCCACACCAGATACTGACTGTTACTTTTGATTTTGACCCCCTCCCCTTTGTTCAGGGACACATTATTCCATTTCTGTTAGTCACATGTCTGTGGAACTTGTTCAGTTATGTCTTAGTTGTTGAATCTTGTTATGTTCAAACAAATATTTACACATGTTAAAGTTTGCTGAAAATTAACGCAGTTGACAGTGAGGACGTTTCTTTATTTGCTGAGTTTAGTTCTTATTGACAGACTGGGTTGGTTGAAGGAGACGGGGGAGGAGGGAGAGATGAGAGAGAGAGATAGGACTTATTGACAGACTGGTTGGTAGAAGGAGACGGGGGAGGAGGGAGAGATGAGAGAGGAGAGATAGGACTTACTGTCACGCCCTGACCATAGGGTTAATAAATATGTGGAACTCTACTCACGCTGCGCCTTGGTCCGCTCATTATGTATACAACAAACGTGACACTAACTCACTGACAGACTGGGTTGGTAGAAGGAGACAGGGGAGGAGGGGGAGAGAGAGATGAGAGAGATAGGACTTATTGACAGACTGGGTTGGTAGAAGGAGACGAGGGAGGAGGGAGAGAGAGGCTGACATATAAACCAACTGAATATATTTGTATCACTGACTTCTCACCAGTGATGTCACCATAACCAGTAACCTGTTCCTCTCTTGGTCCAGCCCAGCCTGACCCTGACATATAGCATCAGGCCTGTTGACTTGACTTGGGTATCAGACCTCTAGCTTCTACACCACATCCCCCCTTCTCCTGCTCTAACATGAGACCTCATCAGTACTCATTTTGGGTGCTGGTACTGTTTATATTTAGGCTCTGAAACATTAAGCCAATTTTCTATAAGAGGTGAACTCAAGCAGTAGAAAGTTAGAGGTGATATTATAGGACACACTATGTGTAACTTCGCTGCTCTGTCAGCAGTTTCCTGTGGAGTTTTTCAAATGTCAGTGTTTCCTGTAGGTGGGTGTGTTTAACTGATCTTATCTGCTTAAAGGTTTGTCACATCATATAAGTAAGGAAGTAATGATATAGAAGTCATAAATCCTAGCAGTATTTTTCACTCTTCAGTCCTCTCTTTATGACAGTAGACTTGTTTCGCTCAGTGGAGCCCCAGTTAGAGACAGATATGATACCTGCAGTGGTACTGATGACCCTGTTCTGGTTCACAGGTAGGATCTTGTTATACTGATATACACTTGTGACAGTAATATTGTAAGATATCTTACCATTAGCAGGGTTAGTAAAATAACATACAACTGGAAGCAGACAGTAAAAATGTGTCTCAAAGCAGGACAATGATGTGATCACCTGTAAATGTACTTTACTGTAGTCTAACTGTCCATCTGGGGACAGGCACTAATGTCAGTTAAGTTGTGATGGTGTCATGCATCTGACTGTTGTATATTCAGTGTGTCAATGATTGATTGTATCTGTCTCTATGTAAATGAATGAGAGTATATATTATGTATTATATATTATATTGGTGTTATGTTAGGGTAGGAGAAGGGAGGGGTGTAGATGATAGAGGTCTATGAGCTGAGTCAAGATCAACAGGTCCAACATTATATGTCAAGAAGAGAGAGAGAACATGCGCGGGAGAGAGAGATCGAGATGAGCAGAGTGACAAGGAGGAGAGAGGAGTAGTGGGGAGTGCAGAGGAGAGAGTAGTGGAGGGGACAGAGGAGGGTAGGGGAGGAGAGAGAAGGGGAGGGGATATTTGTGGAGGAGAGAGAAAGTGTCAAGGAAGGGCTACACTAGGGCCCTCTCAGCCAGCCGGCTCCACTAGGGCCCTCTCAGCCAGGCAGCTCCACTAGGGCCTTCTCAGCCAGGCGGTTCCACTAGGGCCCTCTCAGCCAGGCGGCTCCACTAGGGCCTTCTCAGCCAGGCGGCTCCTCTGAGGCCTTCTCAGCCAGGCGGCTCCACTAGGGCCTTCTCAGCCAGGCGGCTCCACTAGGGCCTTCTCAGCCAGGCGGCTCCACTAGGGCCCTCTCAGCCAGGCGGCTCCACTAGGGCCCTCTCAGCCAGCTGGCTCCACTAGGGCCCTCTCAGCCAGGCGGGTCCACTAGGACCCTCTCAGCTAGACGGCTCCACTAGGGCCCTCTTAGCCAGGCGGCTCCACTAGGGCCCTCTCAGCCAGGCGGCTCCACTAGGGCCCTCTCAGCCAGGCGGCTCCACTAGGGCCCTCTCAGCCAGCCGGCTCCACTAGGGCCCTCTCAGCCAGCCGGCTCCACTAGGGCCCTCTCAGCAGGCGGCTCCACTAGGGCCCTCTCAGCCAGCCGGCTCCACTAGGGCCCTCTCAGCCAGCCGGCTTCACTAGGGCCCTCTCAGCCAGGCGGCTCCACTAGGGCCCTCTCAGCCAGATGGCTTCACTAGGGCCCTCTCAGCCACCTGACTCCACTAGGGCCCTCTAAGCCAGCTGACTCCACTAGGGCCCTCTCAGCCAGGCGGCTCCACTAGGGCCCTCTCAGCCAGGCGGCTCCACTAGGGCCCTCTCAGCCAGGCGGCTCCACTAGGGCCCTCTCAGCCAGGCGGCTCCACAAGGGCTCTCTCAGCCAGGCGGCTCCACTAGGGCCCTCTCAGCCAGGCGGCTCCACAAGGCTCTCTCAGCCAGGCGGCTTCACTAGGGCCCTCTAAGCCAGGCGGCTCCACTAGGGCCCTCTCAGCCAGGCATATCCACTAGGGCCCTCTCAGCCAGACGGCTCCACTAGGGCCCTCTCAGCCAGGCGGCTCCACTAGGACCCTCTCAGCCAGACGGCTCCACTAGGGCCTCTCAGCCAGGCGGCTCCACTAGGGCCCTCAGCCAGGCGGCTCCACTAGGGCCCTCTCAGCCATGCGGCTCCACTAGAGCCCTCTCAGCCAGGCGGCTCCACTAGGGCCCTCTCAGCCAGCCGGCTCCACTAGGACCCTCTCAGCCAGCTGACTCCACTAGGGCCCTCTCAGCCAGGAGGCTCCACTAGGGCCCTCTCAGCCAGGCGGCTCCACTAGGGCCCTCTCAGCCAGCCGGCTTCACTAGGGCCCTCTCAGCCAGGCGGCTCCACTAGGGCCCTCTCAGCCAGACGGCTTCACTAGGGCCCTCTCAGCCAGCTGACTCCACTAGGGCCCTCTCAGCCAGGCGGCTCCACTAGGGCCCTCTCAGCCAGGCGGCTCCACTAGGGCCCTCTAAGCCAGGCGGCTTCACTAGGGCCCTCTCAGCCAGCCGGCTCCACTAGGGCCCTCTCAGCCAGCCGGCTCCACTAGGGCCCTCTCAGCCAGCCGTCTCCACTAGGGCCCTCTCAGCCAGGCGGCTCCACTAGGGCTCTCTCAGCCAGGCGGCTTCACTAGGGCCCTCTCAGCCAGGCGGCTCCACTAGGGCCCTCTCAGCCAGCTGGCTCCACTAGGGCCCTCTCAGCCAGGCGGCTCCACTAGGACCCTCTCAGCTAGACGGCTCCACTAGGGCCCTCTTAGCCAGGCGGCTCCACTAGGGCCCTCTCAGCCAGGCGGCTCCACTCGGGCCCTCTCAGCCAGGCGGCTCCACTAGGGCCCTCCCAGCCAGCCGGCTCCACTAGGGCCCTCTCAGCCAGCCGGCTCCACTAGGGCCCTCTCAGCCAGGCGGCTCCACTAGGGCCCTCTCAGCCAGCCGGCTCCACTAGGGCCCTCTCAGCCAGCCGGCTTCACTAGGGCCCTCTCAGCCAGGCGGCTCCACTAGGGCCCTCTCAGCCAGACGGCTTCACTAGGGCCCTCTCAGCCAGCTGACTCCACTAGGGCCCTCTCAGCCAGCTGACTCCACTAGGGCCCTCTCAGCCAGGCGTCTCCACTAGGGCCCTCTCAGCCAGGCGGCTCCACTAGGGCCCTCTCAGCCAGACGGCTTCACTAGGGCCCTCTCAGCCAGCTGACTCCACTAGGGCCCTCTCAGCCAGGCGGCTCCACTAGGGCCCTCTCAGCCAGATGGCTCCACTAGGGCCCTCTCAGCCAGGCGGCTCCACTAGGGCCCTCTCAGCCAGCCGGCTCCACTAGGGCCCTCTCAGCCAGGCGGCTCCACTAGGGCCCTCTCAGCCAGATGGCTCCACTAGGGCCCTCTCAGCCAGGCGGCTCCACTAGGACCCTCTCAGCCAGACAGCTCCACTAGGGCCCTCTCAGCCAGGCGGCTCCACTAGGGCCCTCTCAGCCAGGCGGCTCCACTAGGGCCCTCTCAGCCAGGCGGCTTCACTAGGGCCCTCTCAGCCAGCAGGCTCCACTAGGGCCCTCTCAGCCAGGCGGCTCCACTCGGGCCCTCTCAGCCAGGCGGCTCCACTAGGGCCCTCTCAGCCAGCCGGCTCCACTAGGGCCCTCTCAGCCAGCCGGCTCCACTAGGGCCCTCTCAGCCAGGCGGCTCCACTAGGGCCCTCTCAGCCAGGCGGCTCCACTAGGGCCCTCTCAGCCAGCTGGCTCCTTGTTACTGTAATTTAATTATGCCAATGTGCTTTCATCAATTGAAAGCCCTTAATCTATTTTATGAGAATTTCTAAGATTTCTTGTTTGCATAAAATAGATGCAGACCAGTCTTTCAATAATAGGTAATAGAATTTATTCTCGGAGCGCGCTCCCACTTAACCACGTGCAGCAGTTTATATACAGATCATGACGTAATTTCATTGCTTTAACAGAATCCCCTCCTCTCGACCGGGACAAAGTAAGGTGAAAGTTCATTCTAACTTACTAACATAATCGATCACCACTGAACTGACAGTTTTAATTAACAGAAAACCTAGGAATGCACTCACTGCCTTATCTAAAAACCCCAGAGCTAAGTTTCTGTAGGGTCAACCATAGGCTAACGACCTTATGTGTTTTCACAGTCCACAACCCATTCGTTTTCTTCCTAGTTGGAATGGTGTTCATTAACTTGAATTACTCCTTGTCCGTGTCACACAATCCCTTCTTATGAACTCATATTGTTAATCACTTATAAAACAGAGTATAAGTTTACTTAGTTACAATTCTATTTAAAATGGGGATATTGTTTATTCATTTATCCATAATAAATCCAACACTCCTCTAGGGCCCTCTCAGCCACCTGGCTCCACTAAGCTCCTCTCAGCCAGCTGGTGTGTAGGAGAGCGTGAGCTGTGTGTACAACAAGTAGAAGTACAAATGTCGAGGGAAATTAACTAAAGTGATAAATCTCGTCCTAGGTTTTATTTACTGTGGTGTTTGTTCTCCACTGGTTCCCCTGTTCTCATCACAACAGGTCACACATTCTGCTGACATGATTGCACACTGTGGCATTTTACCTAACAGATAACAATATTATATTTGTTTTCAAATTATTTTGCGGTCTTTGTAATCTGAGGGAAATATGTGTCTCTTATATCATTGTACATTTGTCAGGAGGTTAGGAAGTACAGCTCAGTATCCAACTCATTTTGTGGGCAGTGGGCACATAGCCTGTCTTCTCTCTGCCTACCTCTCTCAATAGCAAGGCTATACTCACTGAGTCTGTAAATTGTCAATTATTTTCTCCGTTTTTTATCAGTCACGGTGGTCAGATGTCATTATGGGGTGTAGTGATGTCATTATGGGGCATTGCGATGTCATTATGGGGTATAGTGATGTCATTATGGGGTATTGTGATGTCATTATGGGGCATTGTGATGTCATTATGGGGTATTGTGATGTCATTATGGGGTATAGTGATGACATTATGGGGCATTGTGATGTCATTATGGGGCATTGTGATGTCATTATGGGGTATAGTGATGTCATTATGGGGTATAGTGATGTCATTATGCGGTATAGTGATGTCATTATGGGGTATAGTGATGTCATTATGGGGTATAGGGCGGCAGGGTAGCCTAGTGGTTAGAGCGTTGGACTAGTGACTGGAAGGTTGGAAGTTCAAATCCCCGAGCTGACAAGGTGCAAATCTATCGTTCTATCGTTCTACCCCTGAACAGGCAGTTAACCCACTGTTCCTAGGCCGTCATTGAAAATAAGAATTTGTTCTTAACTGACTTGCCTAGTAAAATAAATAAATAGTGATGTCATTATGGGGTATTGTGTGAGGATAGTTTTTAAATTAATATTAGAATAAGGCTAACAAAATGTGAAAAAGACATGGGGTCTGAATATTTTCCTAATGCACTGTATGTAGGAGAAGAGAGGGTGATAAGAGGAGTATGGGAGAAGAGAAGAGGAAAGGGGGAGGAGAAGGGGAGAGGAGAAGAAAGGGTGAGAAGAGGGGCAGAAGAGGGGAGAAGAGGAGAAGAGGAGAAGAGGAGAAGGGGAGAAGAGAAGAAAAGAGAAGGGGAGAAGAGGAGAAGAGGAGAGGGGGAGAAGAGAAGAGGGGGAGAAGAGAAGAGGGGCAGAAGAGGAGAGGGGGAGAAGAGGAGAGGGAGAGGGGGAGAAGAGGAGAAGGGGAGAAGAGGAGAGGGGGAGAAGAGAAGAGGGGCAGAAGGGGAGGAGAGGAGTTGGGGGATAATGAAAGGTGGCATCCTATGATGTTGCCATGTTGAAAGTCACTGAGCTATTCATTAAGGCCATTCTAATGCCAGTGTTTGTCTATGGAGATTGCATAGCTGAGTGCTTGATTTATATATCTGTCAGGAAGGGGTGTGGCTGAAATAGAATCCACTAAATTAATCCACTCAGAGGACTATCAAATCTGTCAACATGTATTTATTTATTTACTTCTTATATCAGCTGATGTCACAAAGTGCTGTACAGAAACCTAAAACCCAAGATGTTCAAACGTTCATAGACGACCAGCAGGGTCAAATAATAATAATCACAGTGGTTGTCCAGGGTGCAACAGGTCAGCACCTCAGGAGTAAATGTCAGTTGGCTTTTCATAGCCGGTCATTCAGAGTATCTCTACCGCTCCTGCTGTCTCTAGAGAGTTGAAAACAGCAGGTCTGGGACAGGAAGTACCTCCGGTGAACAGGTCAGGGTTCCATAGCCGCAGGCAGAACAGTATATATAGTGTATGTACACATGGGTGTTGCACCATACCAACAAGAAGCCTGTCTTCCCCATCACATCATGAAAGGTCATGTTGATGTTCATTTAACCTCTGTCTCTCTCTTCCTCTGACTCCTCCCTTTCTCCTCTGTCTCTCTCTTTCTCCTCAGATCTCCAGGCTAAAAGTGTCAGTTCACCAGGTAGGTAGAGTATAAATCTACAGTGATTATAGCAGTTCAATATCAATTCATGTGTCCATACAAACCATTCTAAACAAGTAGTGTTTTATGGAACTACTAATACTTGTCAACCACAAAGCATCACTGCTGTTAGAATAACAGAATCACTGTCATCATCTGTCCTCACCACTGTGTTTTCCTCTCTGCTGTTTACAGATGAAGACTCAGTCAGACTGGTGGATGGGACCACTTCCTGTTCTGGGACAGTGGAAGTCTTCTACAGAGGAGAGTGGACAGGTGTATGTTTTAGGTGGTGGGGAATGAGGAGAGATGTTAAGGTTGTGTGTAGAGAGATGGACTGTGGGAATCCTGTATCTGTATCTAGAGGACCTCTGATTGAAGATGGAAGAATAGGAGTCAGACTATTTAGTATTTGTAGTGGAGATGAGTCTTCTATTAGATGGTGTAAAATCATAGGAGGACCTGGTGTCTGTGATGGTGGATATTATCATCATGTGACCTGTTCAGGTAAGAGACTGGTCATATTGAGAGATTTATTTATACATTATACAATATTACCATGTATCATGTTTTATGTGTTTTTATTTCATTTAAATAGAGGGAGAGATGTCAGATGTATTTAAACATTATATTTGTGTTTGTCATATTGGTTTATGGGAGATGTTCATGGGCAGATCATTGTAGTTCAGATGGTACTGAAGTGAAGCTGCCTGATGGATGTCCAGCTGTTTATTTTCTATAAATGAAGTGAACTTATTCCTGTCTCCTGCCTGCATTATTCCCAACCCGATCCTGAGTGACTAAGAACCCATTTCTACCTCTTACAGTATCAAACATAGCAAACTACAATCTTTTATCCAACATATTTGTGTTTAGTCCTTGACAGTGTCATCAACAAAACTGATTGAATGTTCAACCAACTCTTTTTCTCCAGAGTCTGTGCGGCTTGTGGGTGGAGCTGGTCTCTGCTCTGGGAGAGTGGAGGTGAAGTCCAATCAGTCCTGGGCCTCAGTGTGTGAAGCTGACTTTGACCGCCAGGATGCAGAGGTAGTCTGTAGGGATGTTGGCTGTGGGGCTCCTGCAGCTCTACAGGGGGGGCTCTATGGAGAAGGTGAGGGTCAGACCTGGGATAAAGAGTTCCAGTGTAAAGGCAAAGAGTCCCTTCTCCTGGACTGTGACACCTCAGACAGAGAGAACAACACCTGCCTACCTGGTAATGCTGTTGGACTCACCTGCTCAGGTAAGAAACAGTTTGTCACTTAATCAACATTGTTTCTCACCTGGAGTGAAGAATATGAGAGACAGTATAGGTGTGTTTTAGTGAGAAAATAGTAAGGTTACTGTCTCTCTCTTTTCTTTTCTCAGAGCCTGATGATGTGAGGCTGGTGGGAGGAGGCAGTCGCTGTGCTGGTGGAGTGGAGTGGTACTACCAGGGAGAGTGGAGGATTGTGGGAGCTGAGGACTGGCATGTAGCTGCAGTAGTGTGTAGACAGCTGGGTTGTGGTTCCACTGATTCAGAACTACTTGGAAACACCAATAGAGGGTTTTTAGTTTACTGTTCTGGGTCTGAGTCTTCACTGAGGGAGTGTTCCAGAAGTTATGATCTCCATCCTGGACTCACAGTGATCTGCTCAGGTAATAACAAGATACACTATATGGCCAAATGTAGGTGGACATTAGGTGGCACGTCTAGGAGCAACAACGGCTCAGCTGCGAAGTGGTAGACCACAAAAACTCACAGAACGAACCTTAGAAGCACATAAAGCTTAAAAATATATAATTGAAAAACTCACAGCTGAGTTCCACATACTTTTGTCCATGTATTATATCTCCTTCCTGGACTCACAGTGATCTGCTCAGGAAATATCAACATATTATAATTATATTCAACTGATTTCCTTCATCCATACAACTTCCTCTGCACCTCTCATGATGACTGTTTAGCTTGTCAGTCTGCTTTACTAGATAGATCACTCAGTCAAGTAGGAATCAAATACAACTTAAATATCCCAGAATGCTTTGTATTTGAGTGTTACCTCAGTGAACGTCTCTACTCACTACCACTGTCACATGTCATGTTATTGTCACATCTAAATGAGGAAAGTAGTTGAGGAGCTACGTTCTCTTTTTCTCTCCTCTTGTTCCAGATGTCCTGCTTCAGCCTGATATCAACATATGTTGTTTCAGTGACTGTAGGCCCACTACTCATGTTGCCCTGTGAGGGAGGGTGGCTGGCACTGTTACATGCTGATGTTATTGTCATATCTATAGGAAACTAGTTGAAGAGGTTCTTCTTGTTCTCTTTTATTGTTACAGATCTCCTGGTCCAGCCTGATATCTTCCTGACTGACCCAATGGGAGGGGTCTTCAGGGGCCACCAGGGGCCTGAGATGTTCAGGGGCTACAACTTCACCATCACCTGCTCCACTCAGCCACAGTACCCAGGAGGCTCCTTCCTCCTCACGTTCACTGGCTCCAACAGAACCCAGACCCAGCCAGCTGTCAATCACTCTGCTGCCTTCCTCTTCCCTGCTGCAGATGACTCCCACCAAGGGAACTACAGCTGTGTTTATGACAATTATGTTTTCTCTCATAACTTCTCCTCTGAGAGTGAGCTCCTCTCCCTCACCATCACAGGTAACTGAACATGAACCAGACTTATAACTTTGTCATTGACAGATTTCCCACAGATCTATGTGATGATGATCAGTCCCCTCATCAAAGGTGTTTCTGTTTACAGCCTCTCCTCTGCCAGCCTTCATCATCAGACACGTTGTAGTGCTGCTGATCCTACTGACATCCATCATCACCTCCTACCTGTACTACAAGGTAAAGACATTTACTCAGACGTTACAAGTCATTTAAACTAGAGGGAGAGGGTGAGGGGGAGAGGGAGGGAGAGAGAATGGAGATACTAGAGAGTAAATGACTGACTGTTGGTGCTGTGTCTCCCTAGCCCACCAGGAGGCAGAAGAGAGTGAACAGGGTGAGCAGCATGGATCTTTATGTCAATGCCATGGAGATGGTCTCTCTGAGCTCCAGATCTGAAGCTGGACCGGGAGAGGAGAGAGCAGCCCAGGGGACGGAGTAGGAGGAGAATGAAGCTGACCCTACATGCTGATCTTAGGTCAGTTTTGTGTTTTAAATCGATGGTCAGCAGTGGACTGGTGTTTAAAATGTGGTGACAGACCTGAATTGGTTCTAATTTTAATAACAAGTTCAGAATTACTTTCTCTTTCTAGAACCTTGGAAGAAATCTAAAAGGAGTGACTGCAACCACCATTATTCATTTAGTTTGGTTTTTACCACCAGAGAAACATGGGGTTTTGGGTAACATGGGGTTCTGGGTAACATGGGGTTCTGGGTAACATGGGGTTTTGGGTAACATGGGTTTTGGTAACATGGGGTTTGGGGTAATATGGGGTTTGGGTAACATGGGGTTCTGGGTAACATGGGGTTTTGGGTAACATGGGGTTTTGGTAACATGGGGTTCTGGGTAACATGGGGTTCTGGGTAACATGGGGTTTGGGTAACATGGGGTTTTGGTAACATGGGGTTCTGGGTAACATGGGGTTCTGGGTAACATGGGGTTTTGGGTAACATGGGGTTTTGGTAACATGGGATTTTGGTAACATGGGGTTTTGGGTAACATGGGGTTTGGGTAACATGGGGTTTGGGTAACATGGGGTTCTGGGTAACATGGGGTTTTGGGTAACATGGGTTTTGGTAACATGGGGTTTGGGGTAATATGGGGTTTGGGTAACATGGGGTTCTGGGTAACATGGGGTTTTGGGTAACATGGGGTTTTGGTAACATGGGGTTCTGGGTAACATGGGGTTCTGGGTAACATGGGGTTTGGGTAACATGGGGTTTTGGTAACATGGGGTTCTGGGTAACATGGGGTTCTGGGTAACATGGGGTTTTGGGTAACATGGGGTTTTGGTAACATGGGATTTTGGTAACATGGGGTTTTGGTAACATGGGGTTTTGGGTAACATGGGGTTCTGGGTAACATGGGGTTTTGGGTAACATGGGGTTCTGGGTAACATGGGGTTCTGGGTAACATGGGGTTCTGGGTAACATGGGGTTCTGGGTAACATGGGGTTCTGGGTAACATGGGGTTTTGGGTAACATGGGGTTCTGGGTAACATGGGGTTCTGGGTAACATGGGGTTCTGGGTAACATGGGGTTCTGGGTAACATGGGGTTCTGGGTAACATGGGGTTCTGGGTAACATGGGGTTCTGGGTAACATGGGGTTTTGGGTAACATGGGGTTCTGGGTAACATGGGGTTCTGGGTAACATGGGATTTTTTGCATCTGTCTTCATGTCTTTATCTTATTTAGTGTCTCTTAGATTCTTTATCTTATTTAGTGTCTCTTAGATTCTTTATCTTATTTAGTGTCTCTTAGATTCTTTATCTTATTTAGTGTCTCTTAGATTCTTTATCTTATTTAGTGTCTCTTAGATTCTTTATCTTATTTAGTGTCTCTTAGATTCTTTATCTTATTTAGTGTCTCTTAGATTCTTTATCTTATTTAGTGTCTCTTAGATTCTTTATCTTATTTAGTGTCTCTTAGATTCTTTATCTTATTTAGTGTCTCTTAGATTCTTTATCTTATTTAGTGTCTCTTAGATTCTTTATCTTATTTAGTGTCTCTTAGATCCTTTATCTTATTTAGTGTCTCTTAGATTCTTTATCTTATTTAGTGTCTCTTAGATTCTTTATCTTGAAGTGTTTCCATTATTAGTCCAGGTATTATTATAATCATCTGTTCATTCTTTGTATTTTGAAACATTGTTTAATAAAGGGGTTTGTTGTTGTTTACCTCATGATGTTATTGATTATAAACGTTATGATATTGATTATGATGTAGATTAGTGTTATGTTGTTAGTAGTATAGAGATAATGTTATTGATTATAAATGTTATGATATTGATTATGATGTAGATTAGTGTTATGTTGTTAGTAGTATAGAGATAATGATGTTATTGATTATAAATGTTATGATATTGATTATGAAGTAGATTATTGTTGTGATGTTGCTCTCTAAACTGCCATGTAATCAACCGAATGCTTTTAATAAAATTACAGGCTGTCAGTCTTGTGTGATTTAATTATTAGACAGACTACAACATACAGTATGAATTAACTGAGATCAGTCTGTGTGATTCCCCTCTTGGACAGACTACAACATACAGTATGAATTAACTGAGATCAGTCTGTGTGATTCCCCTCAAGCAGTATCTTCCTCTGGTACCAAACATCTTCATTTATCAGTTAGTGTAGTAGGGTTTAGAATTAGAATCCTAACACATTGTCTCTACTATGTCAACATCTAGTCCTTCATTAGAATCCTAACACATTGTCTCTACTATGTCAACATCTAGTCCTTCATTAGAATCCTAACACATTGTCTCTACTATGTCAACATCTAGTCCTTCATTAGAATCCTAACACATTGTCTCTACTATGTCAACATCTAGTCCTTCATTAGAATCCTAACACATTGTCTCTACTATGTCAACATCTAGTCCTTCATTAGAATCCTAACACATTGTTACATTGTCTCTACTATGTCAACATCTAGTCCTTCATTAGAATCCTAACACACTGTTACATTGTTTCTACCATGTCAAAGATGTTTGTATTCCTCCAACACGTGGTCTCTGAGGTCAGACCACAGAACACCGGTTTCCCTCTAAGGCGTCAGTCCCCTCCCCACGGGGCCATATCACTCAGGCAGGCTAGCTACCCCATACCCTACCAATAGGACAGACAATAATAAGCTGTTAACAGTCTCCCGCATTTACCAAGCAAACGCACACTGACTGCCCAGGATCGATATTGTACACATGCAGCGTTCGTCAAAGAGTTGACAGTTGGTTGATGATGTCATCAAAAATTCACTTATCTTCTTGTTTGACCTCCAAAAGCCCTGTTGTCTTTCAATTTAGAGCTTTTAATGTTGCGCTTTCGGATATCTCTTTCTCCTCCAATTCCGTATCTATAACACAATGATGTGTTGCTTGGATCCTGCTATAAAACAATGCTTGGACTGACAGGATTGTTGTCACCATAGAGATCCTGTTACATGCTAGCTACTTCCTGATTCTATGATTGTAGCCCTCTGTGACATCAGAAATGGCTCTTAGTAGCTACTGCAGATAACATGTCCTATCAACTCAGTTTAGGGCTGGGCGATGTCATTTTCACATTCAACTGGACAGACACAATGAACATGCTACAACAGGCCCACTGTAGCCACTATATTTTAACCATCACTAGTTTTAGTCCTTTAAAATTCCACTGTCCACGCCTGCTCCCGCTCCCCCTCTCTGGCGCTCTGTGGCACCAGGCTGCCCTTCATTACGCACACCTGTCACCATCATTACCCGCGGCTGCGCGATATTGGACTCACCTGGACTCCATTACTTTATTGATTACCCCCGTCTTAATCTGTCTGCTCCTCCCATTATTTTTCCCCTGTCCAGACGCTGTTCCTGTCCTGTTTCGTGCCTGTTGTTCATTAAATGTTCTCCTTGTACCTGCATCCTGTCTCCAGTGTCGATCCTCACATCCACGTTGAATTTATCATTCAAATTATTGAATGGTTGCACAGTAATAGCATAGGTTGAAGGAAGGAGTCTCCTTCACATGTCCACCGGAAAAGTTGTCTTCAGTGACACTCTGGACACTGGGGATGCAGACAATGTAGGGCTGTGCCGAGCTATACCATTAACCAGCATCCATACCATTAACCAGCATCCATACCATTAACCAGCATCCAAAAGGACACTTCCATGGGCTTGGAGGCAAAGCAGCTGGAAGAGTGGGTCACATCCAGCTACATGCTCCTGAATGGGGAAAAGTATGTGGAAGGTCTTCTTGAGACTATCAACAACCTGCACCACTAATCCTAGGAGGACAGGAAGTACCAGGGGTAACAACAACCTGCACCACTAATCCTAGGAGGACAGGAAGTACCAGGGGTAACAACAACCTGCACCACTAATCCTAGGAGGACAGGAAGTACCAGGGGTAACAACAACCTGCACCACTAATCCTAGGAGGACAGGAAGTACCAGGGGTAACAACAACCTGCACCACTAATCCTAGGAGGACAGGAAGTACCAGGGGTAACAACAACCTGCACCACTAATCCTAGGAGGACAGGAAGTACCAGGGGTAACAACAACCTGCACCACTAATCCTAGGAGGACAGGAAGTACCAGGGGTAACAACAACCTGCACCACTAATCCTAGGAGGACAGGAAGAACCAGGGGTAACAACAACCTGCACCACTAATCCTAGGAGGACAGGAAGAACCAGGGGTAACAACAACCTGCACCACTAATCCTAGGAGGACAGGAAGAACCAGGGGTAACAACAACCTGCACCACTAATCCTAGGAGGACAGGAAGTACCAGGGGTAACAACAACCTGCACAACTAATCCTAGGAGGACAGAAAGTACCAAGGGTAACAACAACCTGCACCACTAATCCTAGGAGGACAGGAAGTACCAGGGGTAACAACAACCTGCACCACGAATCCTAGGAGGACAGAAAGTACCAGGGGTAACAACAACCTGCACCACTAATCCTAGGAGGACAGGAAGTACCAGGGGTAACAACAACCTGCACCACTAATCCTAGGAGGACAGGAAGTACCAGGGGTAACAACAACCTGCACCACTAATCCTAGGAGGACAGGAAATATCAGGGGTAACAACAACCTGCACCACTAATCCTAGGAGGACAGGAAGTACCAGGGGTAACAACAATCTGCACCACTAATCCTAGGAGGACAGGAAGTACCAGGGGTAACAACAACCTGCACCACTAATCCTAGGAGGACAGGAAGTACCAGGGGTAACAACAACCTGCACCACTAATCCTAAGAGGACAGGAAATACCAGGGGTAACAACAACTAAGCAACTAAGTAACCTCAGTGGTGACACACATGTGGAGCAGTCAGTGAGGAAGGCTGGCACTTTTTGGCGCCCCCTGGTCGGTTGGTCGGTTGGTCAGTGTGTTGGTTGGTTGGTTGGTTGGTCAGTGTGTTGGTCGGTTGGTCAGTGTGTTGGTCAGTTGGTCAGTGTGTTGGTCGGTTGGTCAGTGTGTTGGTCGGTTGGTCAGTGTGTTGGTTGGTTGGTCAGTGTGTTGGTCGGTTGGTTGGTTGGTCAGTGTGTTGGTCGGTTGGTCAGTGTGTTGGTCGGTTGGTCGGTTGGTCAGTGTGTTGGTCGGTTGGTCAGTGTGTTGGTCGGTTGGTCGGTTGGTCACTGTATTGGTCGGTTGGTCGGGTCAGTGTGTGGGTCGGTTGGTCAGTGTGTTGGTCGGTTGGTCATTGTGTTGGTCAGTGTGTTGGTCGGTTGGTCAGTGTGTTGGTCGGTTGGTCAGTGTGTTGGTCGGTTGGTCAGTGTGTTGGTCGGTTGGTCAGTGTGTTGGTCGGTTGGTCAGTGTTGGTCGGTTGGTCAGTGTGTTGGTCGGTTGGTCAGTGTGTTGGTCAGTGTGTTGGTCAGTGTGTTGGTCAGTTGGTCAGTGTGTTGGTCGGTTGGTCAGTGTGTTGGTCAGTGTGTTGGTCAGTGTGTTGGTCGATTTTTTGATTGGTCAGTGTCTTGGTCGGTTAGTCAGTGTGTTGGTCGGTTGGTCAGTGTGTTGGTCGGTTGGTCGGTTGGTCAGCATGTTGGTCGGTTGGTCAGTGTGTTGGTCGGTTGGTCAGTGTGTTGGTCGGTTGGTCAGTGTGTTGGTCGGTTGGTCAGTGTGTTGGTCGATTGGTTGATTGGTCAGTGTGTTGGTCGGTTGGTCAGTGTGTTGGTCGGTTGGTCAGTGTGTTGGTCGGTTGGTCGGTTGGTCCAGTGTGTTGGTCGGTTGGTCAGTGTGTTGGTCGGTTGGTCAGTGTGTTGGTCGGTTGGTTAGTGTGTTGGTCGGTTGGTCGGTTGGTCAGTGTGTTGGTCGGTTGGTCGGTTGGTCAGTGTGTTGGTCGGTTGGTCAGTGTGTTGGTCGGTTGGTCAGTGTGCTTGGTTGGTTGGTTGGTTGGTCAGTGTGTTGGTCGGTTGGTCAGTGTGTTGGTCAGTTGGTCAGTGTGGTTGGTCGGTTGGTCAGTGTGGTTGGTCGGTTGGTCAGTGTTGTTGGTTGGTTGGTCAGTGTGTTGGTCGGTTGGGTTGGTTGGTCAGTGGTGTTGGTCGGTTGGTCGGTTGGTCGGTTGGTCAGTGTGTTGGTCGTGATTGGTCAGTGTTGTTGGTCGGTTGGTCGGTTGGTCAGTGTATTGGTCGGTTGGTCGGGTCAGTGTGTTGGTCGGTTGGTCAGTGTGTTTGGTCGGTTGTCATTGTGTTGGTCAGTGGTGTTGGTCGGTTGGTCAGTGTGTTGGTCGGTTGGTCAGTGTGTTGGTCGGTTGGTCAGTGTGTTGGTCGGTTGGTCAGTGGTTGGTCGGTTGGTCGGTTGGTTGGTCAGTTGTTGGTCTGTTGTCAGTGTGTTGGTCGGTGTCAGTGTGTTGGTCGGTTGGTCAGTGTGTTGGTCAGTTGGTCAGTGTGTTGGTCGGTGGTCAGTGTGTTGGTCGGTTGGTCAGTGTGTTGGTCAGTGTGTTGGTCAGTGTGTGGTCGGTTGGTCAGTGTGTTGGTCGGTTGGTCAGTGTGTTGGTCAGTGTTTGGTCAGTGTGTTGGTCGATTTTTTGATTGGTTCAGTGTCTTGGTCGGTTAGTCCAGTGTTTGGTCGGTTTGGTCAGTGTGTTGGTCGGTTGGTCGGTTGTTTCAGCATGTTGGTCGGTTGGTCAGTGTGTTGGTCGGTTGGTCAGTGTGTTGGTCGTTGGTCAGTGTGTTGGTCGATTGGTTGATTGGTCAGTGTGTTGGTCGGTTTGGTCAGTGTGTTGGTCGGTTTGGTCAGTGTGTTGGTCGGTGGTCGGTTGTCAGTGTGTTGGTCGGTTGGTCAGTGTGTTGGTCGGTTGGTCAGTGTGTTGGTCGGTTGGTCAGTGTGTTGGTCGGTTGGTCGGTTGGTCAGTGTGTTGGTCAGTTGGTCAGTGTGTTGGTCGGTTGGTCAGTTTGTTGGTCAGTGTGTTGGTCGGTTGGTCAGTGTGTTGGTCAGTTGGTTGGTTGGTCAGTGTGTTGGTCGGTTGGTCAGTGTGTTGGTCGGTTGGTCGGTTGGTCAGTGTGTTTGTCGGTTGGTCAGTGTGTTGGTCGGTTGGTCGGTTGGTCAGTGTGTTTGTCGTTTGGTCAGTGTGTTGGTCGGTTGGTCAGTGTGTTGGTCTGTTGGTCAGTGTGTTGGTCGGTTGGTCAGTGTGTTGGTCAGTTGGTCGGTTGGTCAGTGTGTTGGTCGGTTGGTCAGTGTGTTGGTCGGTTGGTCAGTGTGTTGGTCGGTTGGTCAGTGTGTTGGTCGGTTGGTCGGTTGGTCAGTGTGTTGGTCAGTTGGTCAGTGTGTTGGTCGGTTGGTCAGTGTGTTGGTCAGTGTGTTGGTCGGTTGGTCAGTGTGTTGGTCAGTTGGTTGGTTGGTCAGTGTGTTTGTCGGTTGGTCAGTGTGTTGGTCGGTTGGTCAGTGTGTTTGTCGGTTGGTCAGTGTGTTGGTCGGTTGGTCAGTGTGTTGGTCTGATGGTCAGTGTGTTGGTTGGTTGGTCAGTGTGTTGGTCGGTTGGTCAGTGTGTTGGTCGGTTGGTCAGTGTGTTGGTCTGTTGGTCAGTTGGTCAGGGTCTTGGTCGGTTGGTCAGTGTGTTCGTCGGTTGGTCAGTGTGTTGGTCGGTTGGTCAGTGTGTTGGTCGGTTGGTCAGTGTGTTGGTCGGTTGGTCGTTTGGTCAGTGTGTTGGTCGGTTGGTCGGTGTGTTGGTCGGTTGGTCAGTGTGTTGGTTGGTTGGTCAGTGTGTTGGTCGGTTGGTCAGTGTGTTGGTCGGTTGGTCAGTGTGTTGGTCGGTTGGTCGGTTGGTCAGTGTGTTGGTCGGTTGGTCGGTCGTTTTGTCAGTGTGTTGGTCGGTTGGTCAGTGTGTTGGTCAGTGTGTTGGTCGGTTGGTCAGTGTGTTGGTCGGTTGGTCAGTGTGTTGGTTTGTTGGTCAGTGTGGTCAGGGTCACCCTGAGGAAGGCACAGTGATGCCAAAACGTTGGTAAATACCCATTAAATTGGCACAGTGATGCCAAAACTTTGGTAAATACCCATTGAATTGGCACAGTGATGCCAAAACGTTGGTAAATACCCATTAAATTGGCACAGTGATGCCAAAACGTTGGTAAATACCCATTAAATTGCTGTGAGTTAATACATGGAGTGTGCAACTTTCCTTATTTTGATGGTTTATAGTTTATTAGCTATTAGTCGGCACCTCCACACAAACTATTATTCTGGGTGTGCTCCAGCTTATGTTTTTTAATGTGCATCATCAACCAACCATCAACCCTTTTCTGACCGTCCGTCCACCTGTCTGTCCCTCTGACCGTCCGTCCACCTGTCTGTCTGACTACCTGTCTGTCCCTCTGACCGTCCGTCCACCTGTCTGTCTGACTGACCTGCCTGCCAGGCTATCTGTCTGTCCCTCTGACCGTCTGTCCACCCGTCTGTCTGCCTACCTGCCTGCCAGGCTATCTGTCCGCCCGTCTGTCTGACTACCTGCCTGCCAGGCTATCTGTCTGTCCCTCTGACCGTCCGTCCACCTGTCAGTGTGGTCGGTTGGTCAGTTGGTCGGTTGGTCAGTGTGGTCAAATATCACTATGTGAACACCAGTTTACAGTATTTCAGAAGAAATAGTGAATCGTGCCAGACACCTTCCCTTGTATCATTAAGATGACATAGAATCTGCTCTTGTAACCCAGATGGGTGTTTGGTGTCGTCTTTAATACCATAACAACATATATACTCCTGTTCTGATCGCCGTATTTTTATGTTGAGAAAACACACATTTTCTTATTATTTATTTAATAGATCAAACAAATGTTCAGACGTGCTGTCTGTCTGACTACCTGTCTGTCCCTCTGACCGTCCGTCCACCTGTCTGTCCCTCTGACCGTCCGTCCACCTGTCTGTCTGACTACCTGTCTGTCCCTCTGACCGTCCGTCCACCTGTCTGTCTGACTACCTGTCTGTCCCTCTGACCGTCCGTCCACCTGTCTGTCTGACTACCTGTCTGTCCCTCTGACCGTCCGTCCACCTGTCTGTCTGACTACCTGTCTGTCCCTCTGACCGTCCGTCCACCTGTCTGTCTGACTACCTGTCTGTCCCTCTGACCGTCCGTCCACCTGTCTGTCTGACTACCTGTCTGTCCCTCTGACCGTCCGTCCACCTGTCTGTCTGACTACCTGTCTGTCCCTCTGACCGTCCGTCCACCTGTCTGTCTGACTACCTGTCTGTCCCTCTGACCGTCCGTCCACCTGTCTGTCTGACTACCTGTCTGTCCCTCTGACCGTCCGTCCAACTGTCTGTCTGACTACCTGCCTGTCCCTCTGACCGTCCGTCCAACTGTCTGTCTGACTACCTGCCTGCCAGGCTATCTGTCCGCCCGTCTGTCTGACTACCTGCCTGCCAGGCTATCTGTCTGTCCCTCTGACCGTCCGTCCACCTGTCTGTCTGACTACCTGCCTGCCAGGCTATCTGTCTGTCCCTCTGACCATCTGTCCACCCGTCTGTCTGCCTACCAGCCTGCCAGGCTATCTGTCCGCCCGTCTGTCTGACTACCTGCCTGCCAGGCTATCTGTCTGTCCCTCTGACCGTCCACTTGTCTGTCTGACTACCTGCCGATCTGTCTGTCCCTCTGACCATCTGTCCACCTGTCTGTCTGACTACCTGCCGATCTGTCTGTCCCTCTGACCGTCCGTCCACCTGTCTGTCTGACTGACCTGCCTGCCAGGCTATCTGTCTGTCCCTCTGACCATCTGTCCACCTGTCTGTCTGACTACCTGCCGATCTGTCTGTCCCTCTGACCATCCTTCCACCTTTCTGTCTGACTACCTGCCTGCCAGGCTATCTGTCTGTCCCTCTGACCATCTGTCCACCTGTCTGTCTGACTACCTGCCGATCTGTCTGTCCCTCTGACCATCCGTCCACCTTTCTGTCTGACTACCTGCCTGCCAGGCTATCTGTCTGTCCTTCTCACCATCTGTCCACCTGTCTGTCTGACTACCTGCCGATCTGTCTGTCTCTCTGACCATCCGTCCACCTGTCTGTCTGACTACCTGCCTGCCAGGCTATCTGTCTGTCCCTCTGACCGTCCGTCCACCTGTCTGTCTGACTACCTGTCGATCTGTCTGTCCCTCTGACCGTCCGTCCACCTGTCTGTCTGACTACCTGCCTGCCAGGCTATCTGTCTGTCCCTCTGACCATTCGTCCACCTGTCTGTCTGACTACCTGCCGATCTGTCTGTCCCTCTGACCATCTGTCCACCTGTCTGTCTGACTACCTGCCTGCCAGGCTATCTGTCTGTCCCTCTGACCATCTGTCCGCCCGTCTGTCTGATTACACACATACACATGCATTAACACGTGCACACACACACACTAACCGTTCAGTGCCCCCCCACCGTAGACTCACAGTCATACCACTGATGTAGTAATACGTCATACCCATGGTACAGTCATACCCCTGTTAGGAAAGGGACACGGGAGACCCCCTTAGACCCCCCAATGGAGTTTTCCTTTGGGAGAGAGAGAGAGAGAGAGAGAGAGAGAGAGAGAGAGAGAGAGAGAGCGAGAGAGAGAGAGAGAGAGAGAGAGAGAGAGAGAGAGAGAGACAGAGAGAGAGAGAGAGAGAGAGAGAGAGAGAGAGAGAGACAGAGAGAGAGAGACAGAGAGAGAGAGAGACAGAGAGAGACAGAGAGAGAGAGAGAGAGAGAGAGAGAGACAGAGAGAGACAGAGAGAGACAGAGAGTGAGAGAGGTCAGTGATGCAGTCATACCCCTGTTAGAACCATTAGAGATGGAACCTGATCTGAGGATAGCCTCTAACTGGCACACAGTTTCCTCTAGAGTCTTCCCTGGTCAGGTCACATAGTTGTTATCGTGCTCACAGTAGCAGGAAGTGAAAATAAACAACTCTAACCTATTTAACCTTTAGTTAACCAGGAAGACCCATTGAGGTCAGAAGACATGTTGGCAAAAAGAGCTCTCGGCCAAAAAGGGCAGCTTTAACTAGGTCACATATTTGATTTCACATGATGTTATGGTGATCACACTTACAGGAAGTGAAAATATACATGCCCCGCCCACAGAAACCTGCCCGCTATCCATCCACTGCTGTTTGGCAGACACAGGCTGACATTAGCCACAGTTGGACAAGAAGAGGCAAACCAGACAGACGATAGCTACATTGCGCACAGTCTATTTTCGTAAACAAGAATAATGAATAGTCTTGTCAACAAATGAGAACAGATCTCTGCTGCTTCCTCCTTTCATCCAAAACAATAACAACCACAGGAGTCAAATAAATCTCTCTCTCTCTCTCTCTCTCTCTCTCTCTCTCTCTGTTCTCTCGCTCTCTGTTCTCTCGCTCTCAGTTCTCTCTGTTCTCTCTCTGTTCTCTCTCTCTCTCTCTGTTCTCTCTCTGTTCTCTCGCTCTCAGTTCTCTCTGTTCTCTCTCTGTTCTCTCTCTCTCAGTTCTCTCTCTCTCTCTCTCAACAAGTATAAGTATACACAGAGTTAATTGACTCTGACACTTGTGTTCGTTGCATGTGAACGTTTTGTTTGTGTGTGTGTGTGTGTGTGTGTGTGTTTTGTGTGTGTGTGTGTGTGTGTGTGTGTGTGTGTGTTTGATATCCATATCATTCTGAAGCGTTAAGGTAAGGGTTAAGTTTTGGGACAGGTTAAATAAAATATAAAATAACACTGAGTGTCCACCAATGGGATTTAACATGCTACCTTCTGATTCAGAGTCATGGGATTTACATGCTACCTTCTGATTCAGAGTCATGGGATTTAACATGCTACCTTCTGATTCAGAGTCATGGGATTTAACATGCTACCTTCTGATTCAGAGTCATGGGATTTAACATGCTACCTTCTGATTCAGAGTCATGGGATTTAACATGCTACCTTCTGATTCAGAGTCATGGATTTAACATGCTACCTCTATTCAGAGTCAGGGATTTAACATGACTTCTGATTCAGAGTCATGGGATTTAACATGCTACCTTCTGATTCAGAGTCATGGGATTTAACATGCTACCTCTGATTCAGAGTCATGGGATTTAACATGCTACCTTCTGATTCAGAGTCATGGGATTTAACATGCTACCTTCTGATTCAGAGTCATGGGATTTAACATGCTACCTTCTGATTCAGAGTCATGGGATTTAACATGCTACCTTCTGATTCAGAGTCATGGGATTTAACATGCTACCTTCTGATTCAGAGTCATGGGATTTAACATGCTACCTTCTGATTCAGAGTCATGGGATTTAACATGCTACCTTCTGATTCAGAGTCATGGGATTTAACATGCTACCTTCTGATTCAGAGTCATGGGATTTAACATGCTACCTTCTGATTCAGAGTCATGGGATTTAACATGCTACCTTCTGATTCAGAGTCATGGGATTTAACATGCTACCTTCTGATTCAGAGTCATGGGATTTAACATGCTACCTTCTGATTCAGAGTCATGGGATTTAACATGCTACCTTCTGATTCAGAGTCATGGGATTTAACATGCTACCTTCTGATTCAGAGTCATGGGATTTAACATGCTACCTTCTGATTCAGAGTCATGGGATTTAACATGCTACCTTCTGATTCAGAGTCATGGGATTTAACATGCTACCTTCTGATTCAGAGTCATGGGATTTAACATGCTACCTTCTGATTCAGAGTCATGGGATTTAACATGCTACCTTCTGATTCAGAGTCATGGGATTTAACATGCTACCTTCTGATTCAGAGTCATGGGATTTAACATGCTACTTCTGATTCAGAGTCATGGGATTTACATGCTACCTTCTGATTCAGAGTCATGGGATTTAACATGCTACTTCTGATTCAGAGTCATGGGATTTAACATGCTACCTTCTGATTCAGAGTCATGGGATTTAACATGCTACCTTCTGATTCAGAGTCATGGGATTTGTTTAGGCTGGGTTGGGTTGTTTAGGGGGCTGGGCTGGGTTGCTAGGGGGCTGGGTTGTTAGGGAGCTGAGCTGGGCTGAACCGAGCTGGCCTGGGTTGTTAGGGGGCTGGGCTGGTTTGTTAGGGGGCTGGGCCTGTTTGTTAGGGGGCTGGGCTGGGTTGTTAGGGGACTGGACTGGGCTGGGTTGTTAGGGGACTGGGCTGGGTTGTTAGGGGGCAGGGCTGGGTTGTTAGGGGGCTGGGATGGGTTGTTAGGGGACTGGGCTGGGTTGTTTAAGGGGCTGGGCTGGGTTGTTTAAGGGGCTGGGCTGGGTTGTTTAGGGAGCTGGGTTGATAGGGGACTGGGCTGGGATGTTAGGGGGGCTGGGCTCTGCTGTTAGGGGACTGGTTTGGGATGTTAGGGGACTGGGCTGGGTTGTTAAGGGACTGAGCTGGGTTGTTAAGGGGCTGAGCTGGGTTGTTAAAGAGCTGAGCTGGGTTGTTAGGGGGCTGGGTTGGGTTGTTAAGGGGCTGGGTTGTTAAGGGGCTGGGATAGGGGGCTGGGTTATGTTGTTAGGGGGCTGGGCTTGGTTGTTAGGGGGCTGGGTTGGGTTATGTTGTTAGGGGGCTGGGTTATGTTGTTAGGGGGCTGAGATGGGTTGTTAGGGGGCTGAGCTGGGTTGTTAAGGGGCTGAGCTGGGTTGTTAAAGAGCTGAGCTGGGTTGTTAGGGGGCTGGGTTGTGTTGTTAAGGGGCTGGGTTGTTAAGGGGCTGGGTTGTGTTGTTGGGGGGCAGGGATTGGTTGTTAGGGGGCTGGGCTGGGTTATGTTGTTAGGGGGCTGGGTTATGTTGTTAGGGGCCTGGGTTGGGTTGTTAGGGGGCTGGGCTGGGTTATGTTGTTAGGGGGCTGGGCTGGGTTATGTTGTTAGGGGGCTGGGCTGGGTTATGTTGTTAGGGGGCTGGGTTATGTTGTTAGGGGGCTGAGATGGGTTGTGTCGGGGGCTGTGCTGGGTTTTGTTGTTAGGGGGCTGGGCTGGGTTATGTTGTTAGGGGGCTGGGCTGGGTTATGTTGTTAGGGGGCTGGGCTGGGTTTTGTTGTTAGGGGGCTGGGCTGGGTTATGTTGTTAGGGGGCTGAGATGGGTTATTAGGGGGCTGGGCTGGGTTTTGTTGTTAGGGGGCTGGGCTGGGTTATGTTGTTAGGGGGCTGGGCTGGGTTTTGTTGTTAGGGGGCTGGGCTGGGTTATGTTGTTAGGGGGCTGGGCTGGGTTATGTTGTTAGGGGGCTGGGCTGGGTTATGTTGTTAGGGGGCTGAGATGGGTTATTAGGGGGCTGGGCTGGGTTATGTTGTTAGGGGGCTGGGCTGGGTTAAGTTTGTTAGGGGGCTGGGCTGGGTTATGTTGTTAGGGGGCTGGGCTGGGTTATGTTGTTAGGGGGCTGGGCTGGGTTATGTTGTTAGGGGGCTGAGATGGGTTATTAGGGGGCTGGGCTGGGTTATGTTATTAGGGGGCTGGGCTGGGGTTATGTTGTTAGGGGGCTGAGATGGGTTATTAGGGGGCTGGGCTGGGGTATGTTGTTAGGGGGCTGGGCTGGGTTATGTTGTTAGGGGGGCTGAGATGGGTTATTAGGGGGCTGGGCTGGGTTATGTTATTAGGGGGCTGGGCTGGGTTATGTTATTAGGGGGCTGGGCTGGGTTATGTTATTAGGGGGCTGGGCTGGGTTATGTTGTTAGGGGGCTGGGCTGGGTTATGTTGTTAGGGGGGCTGGGCTGGGTTATGTTGTTAGGGGGCTGAGATGGGTTATTAGGGGGCTGGGCTGGGTTATGTTATTAGGGGGCTGGGCTGGGTTATGTTGTTAGGGGGCTGGGCTGGGTTATGTTGTTAGGGGGCTGAGATGGGTTATTAGGGGGCTGGGCTGGGTTATGTTGTTAGGGGGCTGGGCTGGGTTATGTTGTTAGGGGGCTGGGCTGGGTTATGTTGTTAGGGGGCTGGGCTGGGTTATGTTGTTAGGGGGCTGAGATGGGTTATGTTGTTAGGGGGCTGAGATGGGTTATTAGGGGGCTGGGCTGGGTTATGTTGTTAGGGGGCTGGGCTGAGTTGTTAGGGGGCTGGGCTGGGTTGTTAGGGGACTGGGCTGGGTTGTTTAAGGGGCTGGGCTGGGTTGTTTAAGGGGCTGGGCTGGGGTTGTTTAGGGAGCTGGGTTGATAGGGGACTGGGCTGGGATGTTAGGGGCTGGGCTCTGCTGTTAGGGGACTGGTTTGGGATGTTAGGGGACTGGGCTGGGTTGTTAAGGGACTGAGCTGGGTTGTTAAGGGGCTGAGCTGAGTTGTTAAGGGACTGAGCTGGGTTGTTAAGGGGCTGAGCTGGGTTGTTAAGGGGCTGAGCTGGGGTTGTTAAAGAGCTGAGCTGGGTTGTTAGGGGGCTGGGTTGGGTTGTTAAGGGGCTGGGTTGTTAAGGGGCTGGGATAGGGGGCTGGGTTATGTTGTTAGGGGGCTGGGCTTGGTTGTTAGGGGGCTGGGTTGGGTTATGTTGTTAGGGGGGGCTGGGTTATGTTGTTAGGGGGCTGAGCTGGGTTGTTAGGGGGGCTGAGCTGGGTTGTTAAGGGGCTGAGCTGGGTTGTTAAAGAGCTGAGCTGGGTTGTTAGGGGGCTGGGTTGTGTTGTTAAGGGGCTGGGTTGTTAAGGGGGCTGGGTTGTGTTGTTGGGGGGCTGGGATTGGTTGTTAGGGGGGCTGGGTTATGTTGTTGCTGGGCTGGGTTGTTAGGGGCTGGGTTATGTTGTTAGGGGGCTGGGTTATGTTGTTAGGGGGGCTGGGCTGGGTTATGTTGTTAGGGGGCTGGGTTATGTTGTTAGGGGCCTGGGTTGGGTTGTTAGGGGGCTGGGCTGGGTTATGTTGTTAGGGGGCTGGGCTGGGTTATGTTGTTAGGGGGCTGGGCTGGGTTATGTTGTTAGGGGGGGCTGGGTTATGTTGTTAGGGGGCTGAGATGGGGTTGTGTCAGGGGCTGTGCTGGGTTTTGTTGTTAGGGGGCTGGGCTGGGTTATGTTGTTAGGGGGCTGGGCTGGGTTATGTTGTTAGGGGGCTGGGCTGGGTTTTGTTGTTAGGGGGCTGGGCTGGGTTATGTTGTTAGGGGCTGAGATGGGTTATTAGGGGGCTGGGCTGGGTTTTGTTGTTAGGGGCTGGGCTTGGGTTATGTTGTTAGGAGGGGCTGGGCTGGGTTTTGTTGTTAGGGGCTGGGCTGGGTTATGTTGTTAGGGGGCTGGGCTGGGTTATGTTGTTAGGGGGGCTGGGCTGGGTTATGTTGTTAGGGGGCTGGGCTGGGTTATGTTGTTAGGGGGCTGAGAATGGGTTATTAGGGGGCTGGGCTGGGTTATGTTGTTAGGGGGCTGGGCTGGGTTAAGTTTGTTAAGGGGGCTGGGCTGGGTTATGTTGTTAGGGGGGCTGGGCTGGGTTATGTTGTTAGGGGGCTGGGCTGGGTTTATGTTGTTAGGGGGCTGAGATGGGTTATTAGGGGGCTGGGCTGGGTTTATGTTATTAGGGGGCTGGGCTGGGTTATGTTGTTAGGGGGCTGAGATGGGTGTATTAGGGGGCTGGGGCTGGGGTTATGTTGTTAGGGGCTGGCTGGGTTATGTTGTTAGGGGGCTGAGATGGGTTTATTAGGGGGCTGGGCTGGGTTATGTTATTAGGGGGCTGGGCTGGGTTATGTTATTAGGGGGCTGGGCTGGGTTATGTTATTAGGGGGCTGGGCTGGGTTATGTTGTTAGGGGGCTGGGCTGGGTTATGTTGTTAGGGGGCTGGCTGGGTTATGTTGTTAGGGGGCTGGGATGGGTTATTAGGGGGCTGGGCTGGGTTATGTTATTAGGGGGCTGGGCTGGGTTATGTTGTTAGGGGGCTGGGCTGGGTTATGTTGTTAGGGGGCTGAGATGGGTTATTAGGGGGCTGGGCTGGGTTATGTTGTTAGGGGGCTGGGCTGGGTTATGTTGTTAGGGGGCTGAGATGGGTTATGTTGTTAGGGGGCTGAGATGGGTTATTAGGGGGCTGGGCTGGGTTATGTTGTTAGGGGGCTGGGCTGGGTTATGTTGTTAGGGGGCTGAGATGGGTTATTAGGGGGCTGGGCTGGGTTAGTGTTGTTAGGGGGCTGGGCCTGGGTTATGTTGTTAGGGGGCTGAGATGGGTTATTAGGGGGCTGGGCTGGGTTATGTTGTTAGGGGGCTGGGCTGGGTTATGTTGTTGGGGCCTGAGATGGGTTTATGTTGTTAGGGGGCTGAGATGGGTTATTAGGGGCTGGGCTGGGTTATGTTGTTAGGGGGCTGGCTGGGTTATGTTGTTAGGGGGCTGAGATGGGTTATTAGGGGCTGGGCTGGGTTAGTTGTTTAGGGGGCTGGGGCTGGGTTAAGTTTGTTAGGGGGCTGGGCTGGGTTATGTTGTTAGGGGGCTGGCTGGGTTAATTTGTTAGGGGGCTGCTGGGTTAGTTTGTTAGGGGGGCTGGGCTGGGTTATGTTGTTAGGGGGGCTGGGCTGGGTTATGTTGTTAGGGGGCTGAGATGGGTTATTAGGGGGCTGGGCTGGGTTATGTTTATTAGGGGGCTGGGCTGGGTTATGTTGTTAGGGGGCTGGGCTGGGTTATGTTGTTAAGGGGCTGGGCTGGGTTATGTTGTTTAGGGGGCTGAGATGGGGTTATTAGGGGGCTGGGCTGGGTTATGTTATTAGGGGGCTGGGCTGGGTTAATGTTATTAGGGGGCTGGGCTGGGTTATGTTATTAGGGGGCTGGGCTGGGTTATGTTATTAGGGGGGCTGAGATGGGTTCTTAGGGGGCTGGGCTGGGTTATGTTATTAGGGGGCTGGGCTGGGTTATGTTTGTTAGGGGGCTGAGATGGGTTATTAGGGGGCTGGGCTGGGTTATGTTGTTTAGGGGGCTGGATGGGTTATTAGGGGGCTGGGCTGGGTTATGTTATTAGGGGGGGCTGGGCTGGGTTATGTTGTTAGGGGGCTGGGCTGGGTTTTATGTTATTAGGGGGCTGGGCTGGGTAATGTTATAGGGGGCTGGGCTGGGTTATGTTATTAGGGGGCTGGGCTGGGTTATGTTGTTAGGGGGCTGTGTTGTTAAGGGACACTTTGTTCCATTTGTTGATTTTAATGTTGGTAGATAGATGTTTAAGTCTCTCATAGTCTGTTTTTATGTGTGTGTCTGTCTGTGTGTGTGTGTGTGTGTGTGTGTGTCTCTGTGTGTGTGTGTGGTCTTTCATCTTAAATAAATGCATAGCTTGCATATTTACAGACATAGAGGGTAGGAAAGAAAGAGGGAGGGAAGGAGGAGCAGTGAGGGAGGGAGGGAGGGAGGAGCAGTGAGGGAGGGAGGAGCAATGAGGGAGGGAGGAAGCAGTGAGGGAGGGAGGAGCAGTGAGGGAGGGAGGAGCAGTGAGGAGGGAGGATCAGTGAGGGAGGGGTGGAGCAGTGAAAGGAGGGAGGGAGGAGCAGGAGCAGGGAGGAGGGAGAGCAGTGAGGGAGGGGGAGGAGCAGTGAGGGAGGGAGGGAGGGAGGAGCAGTGAGAGAGGGAGGGAGGGGCAGTGAGAGAGGGAGGGAGGGGCAGTGAGAGAGGGAGGGAGGAGCAGTGAGAGAGGGAGGGAGGGAGGGGCAGTGAGAGAGGGAGGGAGGAGCAGGGAGAGAGGGAGGGGCAGTGAGAGAGGGAGGGAGGAGCAGTGAGAGAGGGAGGGAGGGAGGGGCAGTGAGGGAGGAGCAGTGAGAGAGGGAGGGAGGGGCAGTGAGAGAGGGAGGGAGGGAGGAGCAGTAAGAGAGGGAGGGAGGGAGGGAGGGGCAGTGAGAGAGGGAGGGAGGAGCAGTGAGAGAGGGAGGGAGGGAGGGGCAGTGAGAGAGGGAGGGAGGAGCAGTGAGAGAGGGAGGGAGGGGCAGTGAGAGAGGGAGGGAGGGAGGAGCAGTGAGGGAGGGAGGGAGGGAGGGAGGAGCAGTGAGAGAGGGAGGGAGGGCAGTGAGAGAGGGAGGGAGGGAGGGGCAGTGAGAGAGGGAGGGAGGGGCAGTGAGAGAGGGAGGGAGGAGCAGTGAGAGAGGGAGGGAGGAGCAGTGAGAGAGGGAGGAGGAGCAGTGAGAGAGGGAGGGAGGGAGGGGCAGTGAGAGAGGGAGGAAGGGAGGAGCAGTGAGAGAGGAGGGAGGGGAGGGAGGGAGGGAGGAGCAGTGAGAGAGGGAGGAAGGGAGGAGCAGTGAGAGAGGGAGGGAGGAGGAGCAGTGAGAGAGGGAGGAGGAGCAGTGAGGGAGGGAGGGAGGAGCAGTGAGGGAGGGAGGGAGGAACAGTGAGAGAGGGAGGGAGGAGCAGTGAGAGAGGGAGGGAGGAGCAGTGAGAGAGGGAGGGAGGGAGGAGCAGTGAGAGAGGGAGGGAGGGAGGAGCAGTGAGAGAGGGAGGGAGGAGCAGTGAGAGAGGGAGGGAGGGAGGAGCAGTGAGAGAGGGAGGGAGGAGCAGTGAGAGAGGGAGGGAGGGAG
>NW_022261984.1:9682468-9684643 GCF_002021735.2 Oncorhynchus kisutch | reverse complement strand
AGCAACCTACCAAACAACAATTCGACAACAACAAATGTAATACCGTTTAGACAACTCCTGGAGAAAACGTTTCACTGAGATTTTTTTATTTATTTCACCTTTATTTAACCAGGTAGGCTAGTTGAGAACAAGTTCGCATTTGCAACTGCGACCTGGCCAAGATAAAGCATAGCAGTGTGAGCATACAACAAAGAGTTACACATGGAGTAAACAATTAACAAGTCAAATAACACAGTAGAAACAAAGGGGGGGTCTATATACAATGTGTGCAAAAGGCATGAGGTAGGCAAATAATTACAATTTTGCAGATTAACACTGGAGTGATAAAAGATCAGATGGTCATGTACAGGTAGAGATATTGGTGTGCAGAAGAGCAGAAAAGTAAATAAATAAAAACAGTACGGGGATGAGGTAGGTGAAAAGGGTGGGCTATTTACCAATAGACTATGTACAGCTGCAGCGATCGGTTAGCTGCTCAGATAGCTGATGTTTGAAGTTGGTGAGGGAGATAAAAGTCTCCAACTTCAGCGATTTTTGCAATTCGTTCCAGTCACAGGCAGCAGAGTACTGGAACGAAAGGCGGCCAAATGAGGTGTTGGCTTTAGGGATGATCAGTGAGATACACCTGCTGGAGCGCGTGCTACGGATGGGTGTTGCCATCGTGACCAGTGAGCTGAGATAAGGCGGAGCTTTACCTAGCATAGACTTGTAGATGACCTGGAGCCAGTGGGTCTGGCGACGAATATGTAGCGAGGGCCAGCCGACTAGAGCATACAAGTCGCAGTGGTGGGTAGTATAAGGTGCTTTAGTGACAAAACGGATGGCACTGTGATAGACTGCATCCAGTTTGCTGAGTAGAGTGTTGGAAGCCATTTTGTAGATGACATCGCCGAAGTCGAGGATCGGTAGGATAGTCAGTTTTACTAGGGTAAGCTTGGCGGCTTGAGTGAAGGAGGCTTTGTTGCGGAATAGAAAGCCGACTCTTGATTTGATTTTCGATTGGAGATGTTTGATATGAGTCTGGAAGGAGAGTTTGCAGTCTAGCCAGACACCTAGGTACTTATAGACGTCCACATATTCTAGGTCGGAACCATCCAGGGTGGTGATGCTAGTCGGGCATGCAGGTGCAGGCAGCGACCGGTTGAAAAGCATGCATTGGTCTTACTAGCGTTTAAGAGCAGTTGGAGGCCACGGAAGGAGTGTTGTATGGCATTGAAGCTTGTTTGGAGGTTAGATAGCACAGTGTCCAGAGACGGGCCGAAAGTATATAGAATGGTGTCGTCTGCGTAGAGGTGGATCAGGGAATCGCCCGCAGCAAGAGCAACATCATTGATATACACAGAGAAAAGAGTCGGCCCGAGAATTGAACCCTGTGGCACCCCCATAGAGACTGCCAGAGGACCGGACAGCATGCCCTCCGATTTGACACACTGAACTCTGTCTGCAAAGTAATTGGTGAACCAGGCAAGGCAGTCATCCGAAAAACCGAGGCTACTGAGTCTGCCAATAAGAATATGGTGATTGACAGAGTCGAAAGCCTTGGCGAGGTCGATGAAGACGGCTGCACAGTACTGTCTTTTATCGATGGCGGTTATGATGTCGTTTAGTACCTTGAGTGTGGCTGAGGTGCACCCATGACCGGCTCGAAACCAGATTGCACAGCGGAGAAGGTACGGTGGGATTCGAGATGGTCAGTGACCTGTTTGTTGACTTGGCTTTCGAAGACCTTAGATAGGCAGGGCAGGATGGATATAGGTCTGTAACAGTTTGGGTCCAGGGTGTCTCCCCCTTTGAAGAGGGGATGACTGCGGCAGCTTTCCAATCCTTGGGGATCTCAGAGGAGATGAAAGAGAGGTTGAACAGGCTGGTAATAGGGGTTGCGACAATGGTGGCAGATAGTTTCAGAAATAGAGGGTCCAGATTGTCAAGCCCAGCTGATTTGTACGGGTCCAGGTTTTGCAGCTCTTTCAGAACATCTGCTATCTGGATTTGGGTAAAGGAGAACCTGGAGAGGCTTGGGCGAGGAGCTGCGGGGGGGGGCGGAGCTGTTGGCCGAGGTTGAAGTAGCCAGGCGGAAGGCATGGCCAGCCGTTGAGAAATGCTTATTGAAGTTTTCGATAATCATGGATTTATCAGTGGTGACCGTGTTACCTAGCCTCAGTGCAGTGGGCAGCT
>NW_022261984.1:9634968-9677468 GCF_002021735.2 Oncorhynchus kisutch | reverse complement strand
ATTTGGTAAAAAGCCAATTTGACATCTGCTCAGTACATTGTTTTCATTGAGGAAATGTACGAGTCTGCTGTTAATAATAATGCAGAGGATTTTCCCAAGGTTACTGTTGACACATATTCCACGGTAGTTATTGGGGTCAAATTTGTCTCCACTTTTGTGGATTGGGGTGATCAGTCCTTGGTTCCAAATATTGGGGAAGATGCCAGAGCTAAGTATGATGTTAAAGAGTTTTAGTATAGCCAATTGGAATTTGTTGTCTGTATATTTGATCATTTCATTGAGGATACCATCAACACCACAGGCCTTTTTGGGTTGGAGGGTTTTTATTTTGTCCTGTAACTCTTTCAATGTAATTGGAGAATCCAGTGGGTTCTGGTAGTCTTTAATAGTTGATTCTAAGATCTGTGTTTGATCATGTATATGTTTTTGCTCTTTATTCTTTGTTATAGAGCCAAAAAGATTGGAGAAGTGGTTTACCCATACATCTCCATTTTGGATAGATAATTCTTCGTGTTGTTGTTTGTTTAGTGTTTTCCAATTTTCCCAGAAGTGGTTAGAGTCTATGGATTCTTCAATTGCATTGAGCTGATTTCTGACGTGCTGTTCCTTCTTTTTCCGTAGTGTATTTCTGTATTGTTTTAGTGATTCACCATAGTGAAGGCGTAGACTCAGGTTTTCCAGGTCTCTATGTTTTTGGTTGGACAGGTTTCTCAATTTCTTTCTTAGATTTTTGCATTCTTCATCAAACCATTTGTCATTATTGTTAATTTTCTTCGGTTTTCTATTTGAGATTTTTAGATTTGATAGGGAAGCTGAGAGGTCAAATATACTGTTAAGATTTTCTACTGCCAAGTTTACACCTTCACTATTACAGTGGAACGTTTTACCCAGGAAATTGTCTAAAAGGGATTGAATTTGTTGTTGCCTAATTGTTTTTTGGTAGGTTTCCAAACTGCATTCCTTCCATCTATAGCATTTCTTAATGTTACTCAGTTCCTTTGGCTTTGATGCCTCATGATTGAGTATTGCTCTGTTTAAGTAGACTGTGATTTTGCTGTGGTCTGATAGGGGTGTCAGTGGGCTGACTGTGAACGCTCTGAGAGACTCTGGGTTGAGGTCAGTGATAAAGTAGTCTACAGTACTACTGCCAAGAGATGAGCTATATGTGTACCTACCATAGGAGTCCCCTCGAAGCCTACCGTTGACTATGTACATACCCAGCGTGCGACAGAGCTGCAGGAGGTGTGACCCGTTTTTGTTGGTTATGTTGTCATAGTTGTGCCTAGGGGGGCATATGTGGGAGGGAATGCTGTCACCTCCAGGCAGGTGTTTGTCCCCCTGTGTGCTGAGGGTGTCAGGTTCTTGTCCGGTTCTGGCATTTAGGTCGCCACAGACTAGTACATGTCCCTGGGCCTGGAAATGATTGATTTCCCCCTCCAGGATGGAGAAGCTGTCTTCATTAAAATATGGGGATTCTAGTGGGGGGATATAGGTAGCACACAGGAGGACATTTTTCTCTGTTAGGATCATTTCTTTTTGAATTTCTAGCCAAATGTAGAATGTTCCTGTTTTGATTAATTTAATGGAGTGAGTTAGGTCTGCTCTATACCAAATTAGCATACCCCCTGAGTCCCTTCCCTGTTTCACACCTGGTAGTTTGGTGGATGGGACTACCAGCTCTCTGTAACCTAGAGGGCAACCAGTGGGTCCATCTCCTCTATACCAGGTTTCTTGCAGGATGACAATGTCTGTATTACCGATTTCTTTGGTGAAGTCCGGGTTTCTGCTCTTTAGGCCAAAGGCAGATGACCTCAGGCCTTGGATATTCCAGGATAATATAGTGAAGGCTTTTGTTCCATAGAGTGTCCAATGTTGTTGGTCGTGGTTTAGCCTCAGGCCAGTAAGTGTGAGCAGAGCCTGCTGAGCATCTGGTACATGCCATTGGCTTGGGCGAGTGTGAGAGTGGGGGTTGGGACTGTTTGCCCGCTCACTACCTGGGCGTATGTGTGGCTTCCATGTTGAGGCCCTCTTTGTGGGGGTGGGGTGCATGGGGTGGGCAGGAGTGGCATAGGTCTGATCTGAGGGGGCCTAAATGGAGTGTGGGCATGGTTGACGTGGGGGGGTGTTGATTGGTTGGGGTGGGGGTGTGGATGTGTCTGGGTGTACTGTGGTCTGGATGTAATTCCTCTTGGCGTGGGTCCTCTATGTGTAGGTCCAGGGGGAGGTCCTGCAGATCTGGGAGGGTGTCTCGCTGGTCTGGGTGGGGTGTCTATTGATCTGTTGCTCCTGTGTGGAGTGTTGGGGATACGTTTGAGAGCGATGTCTTTTAGAGTCCGGGCAAAGGTGGGCACTGCTGCCTTGTAGAGGTGGACCTGGTCATAGAGGCTGTTCAAGTCCAGGGTGGAGTGGTGGGCCAGGAAAACATTTGGTTTTGAGGCACAGTCACGGGAAATACTTGCGTTTACCCGCTGTATTGTAGCAGGGTGGAAGTCTTTTCGTGGTAGCAGGGTGGAGATAACCACTTGTGCGTTGGGGAAAGTAGAAGAAGCCTTTTCAATCACTCCCTTCAGTGCTGTGGCCACTCTTTCCTGCTGTGCTCTCAGGTCGTTTGTGCCTGTGTGTATTATTATTATTATCTCTCTCTCTCTCTCTCTCTCTCTCTCTCTCTGCCTCTGTCTCTGTCTCTCTGTCCCTCTGTCTCTGTCTCTGTCTCTCTGTCTCTCTGTCTCTCTGTCTCTCTGTCTCTCTGTCTCTCTGTCTCTCTGTCTCTCTGTCTCTCTGTCTGCCTCTCTGTCTCTCTGTCTCTCTGTCTCTCTGTCTCTCTGCCTCTGTCTCTGTCTCTCTGTCCCTCTGTCTCTGTCTCTGTCTCTCTGTCCCTCTGTCTCTGTCTCTGTCTCTCTGCCTCTGTCTCTGTCTCTCTGTCCCTCTGTCTCTGTCTCTGTCTCTCTGTCTCTCTGTCTCTCTGTCTCTCTGTCTCTCTGTCTTTCTGCCTCTCTGTCTCTCTGTCTCTCTGTCTCTCTGTCTCTCTGTCTCTCTGTCTCTCTGTCTCTCTGTCTCTCTGTCTGCATGGGAAACATGTGTTTACGTTGCCAAAGGGAATAGACACTAAACACAAGGGAAATAAACAGGAGAAACTTTAGTTGTACTGATAAAAGTTGTTATATTATGTTACGTTGTAACAATGTGAATAAACAGATATAGTTTGTATTTACAATGTTGTTTGTGCTCCTCTGGAGCACCTCTGCTCCTCTGCTCCTCTGGAGCACCTCTGCTCCTCTGGAGCACCTCTGCTCCTCTGCTCCTCTGGAGCACCTCTGCTCCTCTGCTCCTCCCGGGCCACACATCTTCGTAGTGTGATCACACTGTGGTGTTTTACCCAACAGATATGGGAGTTTGTGTAATCTGAGGGAAATATGTGTCTCTAATATGATAATAAATATGGCAGGAGGAAGTGCAAATGTTTAACTCCACACACACACACACAAATGTTTCGGGTTCCTTCCACAAGCTTCCCAAAATAAGTGTAACTGAGTCAGGTTTGTCGGCCTCCTTGCTCGCACACACTTTTCCAGTTCTGCCCACAAATGTTCTATGGGATTGAGGTCAGGGCTTTGTGACGGCCACTCCAATACCTTGACTTTGTTGTCCTTAGGCCATTTTGCCACAACTTTGGAAGTATGCTTGGGGTCATTGTCCATTTGGAAGACCCATTTGCGACCAAGCTTTAACTTCCTGACTGATGTCTTGAGATGTTGCTTTAATATATCCTCATAATTGTCCTTCCTTTTGTGAAGTGCACCAGTCCCTCCTGCAGCAAAACACCCCCACAACATGATGCTGCCACCCACACAACATGATGCTGCCACCCACACAACATGATGCTGCCACCCCCACAACATGATGCTGCCACCCCCACAACATGATGCTGCCACCCCCGTGCTTCACGGTTGGGATGGTGTTCTTCGGCTTGCAAGCCTCCACCCTTTTCCTCCAATCATTTCGATGGTCATTATGGCAAAACAGTTCTATTTTTGTTTCATCAGACCAGAGGACATTTCTCCAAAAAGTACGATCTTTGTCCCCATCTGCAGTTGCAAACCATAACCTGGCTTTTTTATGGCGGTTTTGGAGCATTGGCTTCTTCCTTGCTGAGATGCCATTCAGGTTATGTCAATATAGGACTCATTTTACTGCGGATATAGATACTTTTGTACTTGTTTCCTCCAGCATCTTCCAAAGGTCATTTGCTGTTTTTCTGAGACTGATTTGCACTTTTCGCACCAAAGTACGTTCATCTCTAGGAGACAGAACGCATCTCCTTCCTGATCGGTATGACGGCTGCGTGGTCCCATGGTGTTTATACTTGCGTACTATTGTTTGTACAGATGAACGTGGTACCTTCAGGTGTTTGGACATTTCTCCCAAGTCTACATTTTGTGTCTGAGGTCTTGGCTGATTCCTTTTGATTTTCCCATGATGGCAAAGAGGCACTGAGTTTGAAGGCAGACCTTGAAATACAGTGCCTTGCGAAAGTATTCGGCCCCCTTGAACTTTGCGACCTTTTGCCACATTTCAGGCTTCAAACATAAAGATATAAAACTGTATTTTTTTGTGAAGAATCAACAACAAGTGGGACACAATCATGAAGTGGAACGACATTTATTGGATAACGACAAATCAAAAAACTGAAAAATTGGGCGTGCAAAATTATTCGCTACAAAGTATTAACTTAAGGGGGCTGAATAATTTTGCACGCCCAATTTTTCAGTTTTTGATTTGTTAAAAAAGTTTGAAATATCCAATAAATGTCGTTCCACTTCATGATTGTGTCCCACTTGTTGTTGATTCTCCTGAAGCCTGAAATGTGGCAAAAGGTCGCAAAGTTCAAGGGGGCCGAATACTTTCGCAAGGCAAAAGGACAGACAGTATGGTGTAGAACAGACAGTAAGGTGTAGAACAGACAGTAAGGTGTAGAACAGACAGTAGGGTGAAGGACAGACAGTATGGTGTAGGACAGACAGTATGGTGTAGAACAGACAGTATTGTGTAGGACAGACAGTATGGTGTAGGACAGACAGTAGGGTGTAGGACAGACAGTATGGTGTAGGACAGACAGTATGGTGTAGAACAGACAGTATGGTGAACACACACACACACTAACCCCCACACACACACACACTAACCCACACACACACACACACTAACCCACACACACACACACACTAACCCACACACACGCACACACTAACCCACACACTAACGCACACACACACACACACACACTAACCCCCACACACACACACACACACACACACACACTAACCCACACACACACACACACACACACACACACACACACACACACACACACTAACCCACACACACACACACACACACACACTATAAACCAAACACACACACTAACCCACATACACGCACACACACACACACACACTAACCCACACGCACACACACCCACACACTAAGGCACACACACACACTAACCCACACACACGCACACACACTAACCCACACACACACACACACACTAACCCACACACACACACACTAACCCACACACACGCACACACACACACACACACTAACCCACACTAACCCACACACACACACTAACCCACACACACGCACACACACACACACACTAACCCACACACACACACACACTAACCCACACACACGCACACACACACACACACGCTAACCCACACACACACACACACACACACACACTAACCCACACACACACACACACACACACTAACCCACACACACACACACACACTAACCCACACACACACACACACTAACCCACACACACGCACACACACCCACACACTAACGCACACACACACACTAACCCACACACACACACTAACCCACACACACACACACACACACTAACCCACACACACACACACTAACTCAAACACACACACACACACACAGAGTCGGGGAGAACGCTGCCGTTGGAAAACTACTGAGAGACATTCCTAGAGAGTGAGAGGAGACGTGTTGGTATGGCTGTTCAATCAGACTAATTATACTCTATGACAACACAGACAGAATCATGTTTCTATGACAACACAGACAGAATCATGTTTCTATGACAACACAGACAGAATCATGTTTCTATGACAACACAGACAGAATCATGTTCCAAGGTGGCATAGCAGTTCAGACGTCTTTTGTCCTCGTCTTGTCGTGTCCTGTATATATATATATTTACAACTTTTTCACATACATTTTATTTTTATTTTCCATCAACTCATCTTCAAAACACTCTCCTGCAACCCGCCTCACCAATGTATATTTATAAAAAAGTATTATTTACCTCAGATCTGTAATCCTCCAAGAAGCTAGCCAGAAACTCCAAGAAGCTAGCCTGAAACTAGCCAGAAGCTAATCCAGAAGCTAGTTCAGAAGCTAGTTAGCTCCTTTACTGGCAAATCGTTAATATTCAGCTAACCACGGTTTGTGGTCATCAGCTATCCTTTAGCTCGAAAATCTATCGCCAGTTCTGTACGGCGCAGCGCGGCTCGGAACGGAACATACCGGACCAATTTTTCTCTCCATGTCCCTGGACATTCATACCCGGATCTCACAGCTAGCTAGCTGCTATCCGTGTGACCATCGGAGCTAGCAAGCTCCGTCAATCACTCCTGAGTTCCATCAATCACACCTGGGCTGCAGTCACCTATCCGGACCCGTTTTACTGCCTTCGCGGAGCCCCACCGGGCCTTCACAACTGGACTGCCGACGTTATCTACCCGAAGGAGTTATTCGGCCGGCTCCTCCGTCGCGACGTTACCTGAACGCCCATCTGCGGCCTGCTAACCGTTAGCTGTCTTACCGGCTGCTATCTGAATAGACAATCGGACAATTTTTTTATTATTATTTTTTTTAAATTATTATTATTATATTTTCTTCTTGGGCCTCTATAACTATATCTATTGTTTTTATTTTTGTTGTTGTTGTGTGATTTGGATTAATCCCCTCTACCACACGGAACCCCACTAATCTACTGACGGAACGTAAGGGGTGGCTAACAGACCTCCATCCTATGCTAGCTTGCTACCGATGCCCTGGCTAGCTGTCTAAATCACCAACCAACCTCTCCACTCACCGGACCCTTTTGATCACTCGACTAAGCATGCCTATCCTTAATGTCAATATGTCTTGTCCATTTCTGTTCTGGTTAGTGTTTATTGGCTTATTTCACTGTAGAGCCTCTAGTCCTGCTCACTATACCTTATCCAACCTATTAGTTCCACCACCCACACATGCAATGACATCTCCTGGTTTCAACGATGTTTCTAGAGACAATATCTCTCTCTTCATCACTCAATACCTAGGTTTACCTCCACTGTATTCACATCCTGCCATACATTTGTCTGTACATTATACCTTGATGCTATTTTATCGCCCCCAGAAACCTCCTTTTACTCTATGTTCCAGACGTTCTAGACGACCAATTCTCATAGCTTTTAGCCGTACCCTTATTCTACTCCTCCTATGTTCCTCTGGCGATGTAGAGGTGAATCCAGGCCCTGCAGTGCCTAGCTCCACTCCTATTCCCCAGGCGCTCTCTTTTGACGACTTCTGTAACCGTAATAGCCTTGGTTTCATGCATGTTAACATTAGAAGCCTCCTCCCTAAGTTTGTTCTATTCACTGCTTTAGCACACTCTGCCAACCCGGATGTTCTAGCTGTGTCTGAATCCTGGCTTAGGAAGACCACCAAAAATTCTGAAGTTTTAATTCCAAACTACAACATTTTCAGACAAGATAGAACTGCCAAAGGGGGCGGTGTTGCAATCTACTGCAAAGATAGCCTGCAGAGTTCTGTCCTACTATCCAGGTCTGTACCCAAACAATTTGAACTTCTACTTTTAAAAATCCACCTCTCTAAAAACAAGTCTCTCACCGTTGCCGCCTGCTATAGACCACCCTCTGCCCCCAGCTGTGCTCTGGACACCATATGTGAACTGATTGCCCCCCATCTATCTTCAGAGTTCGTGCTGCTAGGCGACCTAAACTGGAACATGCTTAACACCCCAGCCATCCTACAATCTAAACTTGATGCCCTCAATCTCACACAAATAATCAATGAACCTACCAGGTACCTCCCCAAAACCTTAAACACGGGCACCCTCATAGATATCATCCTAACCAACTTCCCCTCTAAATACACCTCTGCTGTCTTCAACCAAGATCTCAGCGATCACTGCCTCATTGCCTGCATCCGTAATGGGTCAGCGGTCAAACGACCTCCACTCATCACTGTAAAACGCTCCCTGAAACACTTCTGCGAGCAGGCCTTTCTAATCGACCTGGCCGGGGTATCCTGGAAGGATATTGATCTCATCCCGTCAGTAGAGGATGCCTGGATATTTTTTAAAAATGCCTTCCTAACCATCTTAAATAAACATGCCCCATTCAAGAAATTTAGAACCAGGAACAGATATAGCCCTTGGTTCTCCCCAGACCTGACTGCCCTTAACCAACACAAAAACATCCTATGGCGTTCTGCATTAGCATCGAACAGCCCCCGTGATATGCAGCTGTTCAGGGAAGCTAGAAATCATTATACACAGGCAGTTAGAAAAGCCAAGGCTAGCTTTTTCAAGCAGAAATTTGCTTCCTGCAACACTAACTCAAAAAAGTTCTGGGACACTGTAAAGTCCATGGAGAATAAGAACACCTCCTCCCAGCTGCCCACTGCACTGAAGATAGGAAACACTGTCACCACTGATAAATCCACCATAATTGAGAATTTCAATAAGCATTTTTCTACGGCTGGCCATGCTTTCCACCTGGCTACTCCTACCCCGGACAACAGCACTGCACCCCCAACAGCAACTCGCCCAAGCCTTCCCCATTTCTCCTTCTCCCAAATCCATTCAGCTGATGTTCTGAAAGAGCTGCAAAATCTGGACCCCTACAAATCAGCCGGGCTAGACAATCTGGACCCTTTCTTTCTAAAATTATCTGCCGAAATTGTTGCCACCCCTATTACTAGCCTGTTCAACCTCTCTTTCGTGTCGTCTGAGATTCCCAAAGATTGGAAAGCAGCTGCGGTCATCCCCCTCTTCAAAGGGGGGGACACTCTTGACCCAAACTGCTACAGACCTATATCTATCCTACCGTGCCTTTCTAAGGTCTTCGAAAGCCAAGTCAACAAACAGATTACCGACCATTTCGAATCTCACCATACCTTCTCTGCTATGCAATCTGGTTTCAGAGCTGGTCATGGGTGCACCTCAGCCACGCTCAAGGTCCTAAACGATATCTTAACCGCCATCGATAAGAAACATTACTGTGCAGCCGTATTCATTGATCTGGCCAAGGCTTTCGACTCTGTCAATCACCATATCCTCATCGGCAGACTCGACAGCCTTGGTTTCTCAAATGATTGCCTCGCCTGGTTCACCAACTACTTCTCTGATAGAGTTCAGTGTGTCAAGTCGGAGGGTCTGCTGTCCGGACCTCTGGCAGTCTCTATGGGGGTGCCACAGGGTTCAATTCTTGGACCGACTCTCTTCTCTGTATACATCAATGAGGTCGCTCTTGCTGCTGGTGAGTCCCTGATCCACCTCTACGCAGACGACACCATTCTGTATACTTCCGGCCCTTCTTTGGACACTGTGTTAACAACCCTCCAGGCAAGCTTTAATGCCATACAACTCTCCTTCCGTGGCCTCCAATTGCTCTTAAATACAAGTAAAACTAAATGCATGCTCTTCAACCGATCGCTACCTGCACCTACCCGCCTGTCCAACATCACTACTCTGGACGGCTCTGACTTAGAATACGTGGACAACTACAAATACTTAGGTGTCTGGTTAGACTGTAAACTCTCCTTCCAGACCCATATCAAACATCTCCAATCCAAAGTTAAATCTAGAATTGGCTTCCTATTTCGCAACAAAGCATCCTTCACTCATGCTGCCAAACATACCCTTGTAAAACTGACCATCCTACCAATCCTCGACTTTGGCGATGTCATTTACAAAATAGCCTCCAATACCCTACTCAACAAATTGGATGCAGTCTATCACAGTGCAATCCGTTTTATCACCAAAGCCCCATATACTACCCACCATTGCGACCTGTACGCTCTCGTTGGCTGGCCCTCGCTTCATACTCGTCGCCAAACCCACTGGCTCCATGTCATCTACAAGACCCTGCTAGGTAAAGTCCCCCCTTATCTCAGCTCGCTGGTCACCATAGCATCTCCCACCTGTAGCACACGCTCCAGCAGGTATATCTCTCTAGTCACCCCCAAGACCAATTCTTTCTTTGGCCGCCTCTCCTTCCAGTTCTCTGCTGCCAATGACTGGAACGAACTACAAAAATCTCTGAAACTGGAAACACTTATCTCCCTCACTAGCTTTAAGCACCAACTGTCAGAGCAGCTCACAGATTACTGCACCTGTACATAGCCCACCTAAAATTTAGCCCAAACAACTACCTCTTTCCCAACTGTATTTAATTTTTATTTATTTATTTATTTTGCTCCTTTGCACCCCATTATTTTTTATTTCTACTTTGCACATTCTTCCATTGCAAAACTACCATTCCAGTATTTTACTTGCTATATTGTATTTACTTTGCCATCATGGCCTTTTTTTGCCTTTACCTCCCTTCTCACCTCATTTGCTCACATTGTATATAGACTTGTTTATACTGCATTATTGACTGTATGTTTGTTTTTACTCCATGTGTAACTCTGTGTCGTTTTATCTGTCGAACTGCTTTGCTTTATCTTGGCCAGGTCGCAATTGTAAATGAGAACTTGTTCTCAACTTGCCTACCTGGTTAAATAAAGGTAAAATAAATAAAAATAAATAAAAAAATGCATTACAGACAGAATCATGTTTCTATGACAACACAGACAGAATCATGTTTCAATGCATTACAGACAGAATCATGTTTCTATGACAACACAGACAGAATCATGTTTCTATGACAACACAGACAGAATCATGTTTCTATGACAACACAGACAGAATCATGTTTCTATGACAACACAGACAGAATCATGTTTCAATGCATTACAGACAGAATCATGTTTCTATGACAACACAGACAGAATCATGTTTCAATGCATTACAGACAGAATCATGTTTCTATGACAACACAGACAGAATCATGTTTCTATGACAACACAGACAGAATCATGTTTCAATGCATTACAGACAGAATCATGTTTCTATGACAACACAGACAGAATCATGTTTCAATGCATTACAGAAGTCTACCAATGATACCGTCTATGTAGATAGTTTATCTCAACCTTGTGTAAACTTAGAGGAACAAAATAAAGGAAAGTATATTTAAAAAGATATGTTAAGAAATATATATATGGAGGATTGGAAATGATCCAGACAATAACATTAATTGAAGCCACAATCTATTTGCCCTGTTAAAGCTGATCCACCCGCCCTCCCCTAACTTATATACGGAGTTGACAAAACATTATGAACACCCATGACATTTTATTTAACCTTCATTTATCTAGGAAGGTCAGTTAAGAACAAATTCTTATTTACAATGACGGCCTACCCCAGCCTAACCCTACCCCAGCCTAACCCTACCCCAGCCTAACCCTACCCCAGCCTAACCCCTACCCCAGCCTAACCCGACCCCAGCCTAACCCTACCCCAGCCAAACCCGACCCCAGCCTAACCCTACCCCAGCCTAACCCTACCCCAGCCTAACCCGACCCCAACCTAACCCTACCCCAACCTAACCCTACCCCAGCATAACCCTACCCCAGCCAAACCCGACCCCAGCCTAACCCTACCCCAGCCTAACCCTACCCCAACCTAACCCTACCCCAGCCTAACCCGACCCCAGCCTAACCCTACCCCAGCCAAACCCGACCCCAGCCTAACCCTACCCCAGCCTAACCCTACCCCAACCTAACCCGACCCCAGCCAAAACCGACCCCGGCCTTACCCTACCCCAGCATAACCCTAACCCAGCCTAACCCTACTCCAGCCAAACCCTACCCCAGTCTAACCCTACCCCAGCCTAACCCTACTCCAGCCTAACCCTACCCCAGCCTAACCCTACCCCAGCCTAACCCTACCCCAGCCTAACCCTACCCCAGCCTAACCCTACCCCAACCTAACCCTACCCCAACCTAACCCTACCCCAGCCTAACCCTATCCCAGCCCCAGGAGTGGTGTGTGTGGTGATAGAGGTATCGAGGTATACTGCGTGTGTGTGTGTGTGTGTGTGTGTGTGTGTGTGTGTGTGTGTGTGTGTGTGTGTGTGTGTGTGTGTGTGTCTGGAGTCATCTCTTAGAGAGAGAGAGAGAGACAGAGACAGAGACAGAGACAGAGACAGAGACAGAGACAGAGACAGAGACAGAGACAGAGAGAGAGAGAGAGAGAGAGAGAGAGAGGGAGAGAGAGAGAGACACTTGTGAAAGACCGAGGGAGGAGGAGAGGAACAACCCTTAGACCTGGTTCCTCTCCAGGTTTCTTCTGTGCTTCTGCAGTGCTTGCTGTTTGGGGTTGTAGGCTCGGTTTCTGTGCAGCACTAAGTGACATCTGCTGATGTGAAAATGGTTTCATGAATACCTTGTATTGAATTTGATTGGCTGCAGTTGTGGTCCAGCTGTATTATACTGGGATTGTAGTTCTCTTCTCCACCACTCCTTCTACCCACTGACAGAACGTCTCCTCACATATCCCTCTAGTGTGAAGACAGATAGAAACATAATCCATCCATTCAGATCGACACTGGTAGTAAATATGACAGATCTGAACAGGAGTCCTGGGATTGATAATTACTTAGTCATTTTCCCTTTAAGATAAATCTCCCTCCCTTCCCTCCCTTCCCTCCCTTCCCTCCCTCCCTCCCTCCCTCCCTCCCTCCCTCCCTCCCTCCCTCCCTCCCTCCCTCCCTCCCTCCCTCCCTCCCTCCCTCCCTCCCTCCCTCCCTCCCTCCCTCCCTCCCTCCCTCCCTCCCTCCCTCCCTCCCTCCCTCCCTAATTACTTAGTCATTTTCCCTTTAAGATAAATCTCCTCCCTTCCCTCCCTTCCCTCCCTCCCTTCCCTCCCTCCCTCCCTCCCTCCCTCCCTCCCTCCCTCCCTCCCCTCCCTCCCTCCCTCCCTCCCTCCCTTACCTCCCTCCCCTAACCTACATCAGGACTTACCCTACATCAGGACTTACCCTACATCAGGACTTACCCTACATCAGGACTTACCCTACATCAGGACTTAACCTACATCAGGACTTAACCTACATCAGGACTTAACCTACATCAGGACTTACCCTACATCAGGACTTAACCTACATCAGGACTTAACCTACATCAGGACTTAACCTACATCAGGACTTAACCTATATCAGGACTTAACCTACATCAGGAGTTAACCTATATCAGGACTTAACCTTCATCAGGACTTAACCTACATCAGGACTTAACCTACATCAGGACTTACCCTACATCAGGACTTAACCTACATCAGGACTTACCCTACATCAGGACTTAACCTACATCAGGACTTAACCTACATCAGGACTTAACCTACATCAGGACTTAACCTACATCAGGACTTAACCTATATCAGGACTTAACCTACATCAGGACTTACCCTGCATCAGGACTTAACCTACATCAGGACTTAACCTACATCAGGAGTTAACCTACATCAGGACTTAACCTACATCAGGAGTTAACCTACATCAGGACTTAACCTACATCAGGACTTAACCTACATCAGGACTTAACCTACATCAGGACTTACTCTACATCAGGACTTACCCTACATCAGGACTTACCCTACATCAGGACTTAACCTACATCAGGACTTAACCTACATCAGGACTTAACCTACATCAGGACTTACCCTACATCAGGACTTAACCTACATCAGGACTTAACCTACATCAGGACTTACTCTACATCAGGACTTACCCTACATCAGGACTTACTCTACATCAGGACTTACCCTACATCAGGACTTAACCTACATCAGGACTTAACCTACATCAGGACTTAACCTACATCAGGACTTAACCTATATCAGGACTTAACCTACATCAGGACTTAACCTACATCAGGACTTAACCTACATCCGGACTTAACCTACATCAGGAGTTAACCTACATCAGGACTTACCCTACATCAGGACTTAACCTACATCAGGACTTAACCTACATCAGGACTTAACCTACATCAGGACTTAACCTACATCAGGACTTAACCTACATCAGGGTTCTTCAATAGTGGGCTGCAGGCAGATTCATCCCATGGGTGATTTTATTTCGCACTCCAAGTCATCTTTTTTTATTTTAATTTTATTTAGAGGGGTAAAATCACCAGGTTATCAGCTCAGAGGGGTAAAATCACCAGGTTATCAGCTCAGAGGGGTAAAATCACCAGGTTATCAGCTCAGAGGGGTAAAATCACCAGGTTATCAGCTCAGAGGGGTAAAATCACCAGGTTATCAGCTCAGAGGGGTAAATCACCAGGTTATCAGCTCAGAGGGGTAAAATCACCAGGTTATCAGCTCAGAGGGGTAAAATCACCAGGTTATCAGCTCAGAGGGATAAAATCACCAGGTTATCAGCTCAGAGGGATAAAATCACCAGGTTATCAGCTCAGAGGGGTAAAATCACCAGGTTATCAGCTCAGAGGGGTAAAATCACCAGGTTATCAGCTCAGAGGGGTAAAATCACCAGGTTATCAGCTCAGAGGGGTAAAATCACCAGGTTATCAGCTCAGAGGGATAAAAATCAACAGGTTATCAGCTCAGAGGGGTAAAATCACCAGGTTATCAGCTCAGAGGGGTAAAATCACCAGGTTATCAGCTCAGAGGGGTAAAATCACCAGGTTATCAGCTCAGAGGGGTAAAATCACCAGGTTATCAGCTCAGAGGGGTAAAATCAACAGGTTATCAGCTCAGAGGGGTAAAATCACCAGGTTATCAGCTCAGAGGGATAAAATCACCAGGTTATCAGCTCAGAGGGGTAAAATCACCAGGTTATCAGCTCAGAGGGGTAAAATCACCAGGTTATCAGCTCAGAGGGGTAAAATCACCAGGTTATCAGCTCAGAGGGATAAAATCACCAGGTTATCAGCTCAGAGGGGTAAAATCACCAGGTTATCAGCTCAGAGGGGTAAAATCACCAGGTTATCAGCTCAGAGGGGTAAAATCACCAGGTTATTAGCTCAGAGGGATAAAATCACCAGGTTATCAGCTCAGAGGGGTAAAATCACCAGGTTATCAGCTCAGAGGGATAAAATCACCAGGTTATCAGCTCAGAGGGGTAAAATCACCAGGTTATCAGCTCAGAGGGGTAAAATCACCAGGTTATCAGCTCAGAGGGATAAAATCACCAGGTTATCAGCTCAGAGGGATAAAATCACCAGGTTATCAGCTCAGAGGGGTAAAATCACCAGGTTATCAGCTCAGAGGGGTAAAATCACCAGGTTATCAGCTCAGAGGGATAAAATCACCAGGTTATCAGCTCAGAGGGGTAAAATCACCAGGTTATCAGCTCAGAGGGGTAAAATCACCAGGTTATCAGCTCAGAGGGATAAATTCACCAGGTTATCAGCTCAGAGGCATAAAATCACCAGGTTATCAGCTCAGAGGGGTTAAAATCACCAGGTTATCATCTCAGAGGGGTAAAATCACCAGGTTATCAGCTCAGAGGGGTAAAATCACCAGGTTATCCGCTCAGAGTGGTAAAATCACCAGGTTATCAGCTCAGAGGGATAAAATCACCAGGTTATCAGCTCAGAGGGGTAAAATCACCAGGTTATCAGCTCAGAGGGGTAAAATCACCAGGTTATCAGCTCAGAGGGACTGTAATGTAAGAAATCTGTTCCCACACACATTGTAAATAGAGAGACACGTCACCGTATCTCAGTGTCATCAAGGTTGGAAATTATTCTGTTTTGTCAAGTGTTGTCTCTCTTTGGTGTTGTTGCGGTCAGTTTGCAGTGGACATGTTATTTATAATTATGCTCCGCCTCCCACGACCATCTGCTGAAGAAAAACAATGAGTCCCGTGGCTGAATGTCACTGGGGAGAAATGACCTACACAGCCAATGTAACTTCTCCATTGTCCCTCAACCAGGCTGTCATTGACAAGCCATACCAACAGCAACAATAGTAGACGATGGTAATGTTATCTCAACGTTTAGCCAAAGAAGTGGCTAAGATAAATTTTACCGAGCAAAACCGTTTCAACCTGTCTAATGTAAGAGTTGTGACTGAGTTCATTCTCATCTGGGCTGCGTCGTACCCATAGGTTTCTATGGTGGGAGCAAGAGCACAGTGAAAACCCATCCTCACCTATAGAGGGTGCTGTTGTGTAAAAACTGTAAAAACAGTGTTTTTAACCAGATATTTAGTGAGAAATGAAGATATTTCGATATATATTTAAAAAAAATGATGTATATATTCCTGCCTTTTTCGTAACGTTTTTAAAATGTTGTTGGATGAGGATGGTCGTCCTCCTCTGTTCCACAGTCCACCCTCCTGTTCTTTAGTCAATGCATCTCTTCTCTTGGACGGCCACAATACATTCCTATCTATACGTACAGTAGACAGTATGTCTACGCTCACCTGACCAAAGATGGGGTAGGTTCTTCTCCTCCTTCCCTTCCACAACACGTATAGACCTCTACACACCTGACAATACACCTCTATGTACACACAGTCTCTATAGACCTCTACACACCTGACAATACACCTCTATGTACACACAGTCTCTATAGACCTCTACACACCTGACAATACACCTCTATGTACATACAGTCTCTATAGACCTCTATACACCTCTATGTTTACACACAGTCTCTATAGACCTCTATACACCTCTATGTTTACACACAGTCTCTATAGACCTCTATGTATACACACAGTCTCTAAAGACCTCTACACACCTCTATGTACATACAGTCTCTAAAGACCTCTATGTTTACACACAGTCTCCATAGACCTCTATGTTTACACACAGTCTCTATAGACCTCTATACACCTCTATGTTTACACACAGTCTCTATAGACCTCTACACACCTCTATGTTTACACACAGACCTGAACCTGAACACCACAACAGGCCTCTATATACACCAATACACTTCCACCTGAACACCACAACAGGCCTCTATATACACCAATACACTTCTACCTGAACACCACAACAGGCCTCTATATACACCAATACACTTCCACCTGAACACCACAACAGGCCTCTATATACACCAATACACTTCCACCTGAACACCACAACAGGCCTCTATATACACCAATACACTTCTACCTGAACCTGAACACCACAACAGGCCTCTATATACACCAATACACTTGTACCTGAACACCACAACAGGCCTCTATATACACCAATACACTTCTACCTGAACCTGAACACCACAACAGGCCTCTATATACACCAATACACTTGTACCTGAACCTGAACACCACAACAGGCCTCTATATACACCAATACACTTCTACCTGAACCTGAACACCACAACAGGCCTCTATATACACCAATACACTTCTACCTGAACAACACAACAGGCCTCTATATACACCAATACACTTCCACCTGAACACCACAACAGGCCTCTATATACACCAATACACTTCTACCTACCGCCAGTTAAATCCTCCATGATCAACCACTCACCAGAAAACACTATGTACATGGCAACAAGTCTTTGCTCACCTCCCGAGGTTTCGGTCCGTAAAACCTTGGGGGCCTCGTTCCCTGAAGAAGAGGGGGCCGGCGGACATTTTGTCAACGATGCTCAGCGTTGCCGGGTGAGACCCCGCCCATCTCTCCCCCACAACCTCCTTCATGCCCCCCCCAAACTCCCTCCTTCACGCCTCCCCCCACTCCCTCCTTCACGCCCCCCCCCCACTCCCTCCTACACGCCCCCCCCCCCACTCCCTCCTTCACGCCCCCCCCCCCTCCCTCCTACACGCCCCCCCACTCCCTCCTTCATGCCTCCCCCCACTCCCTCCTTCACGCCCCCCCCACTCCCTCCTTCACGCCCCCCCCCCACTCCCTCCTTCACGCCCCCCCCACTCCCCCCTACACGCCCCCCCCACTCCCTCCTTCATGCCCCCCCCACTCCCTCCTTCACGCCCCCCCCACTCCCCCCTACACGCCCCCCCCACTCCCTCCTTCATGCCCCCACTCCCTCCTTCATGCCCCCCCCACTCCCTCCTTCACCCCCCCCCCTCCATGACCAGTCAGCGCCTGACTTCAGAGTAAACAGCTTTTTATTTTTGCTCTTCCTACATCCTTTCTTTCTTTCTCTCCACTTCCTCTCCTCCTTGTCCCTTGATCAGCTGATCATGGACTGGCTTCCTGTCGTTGAGTTCCTTGTTTATTTATTAGTTGTTTACTTATTGTAATTGAGCTTGACAGTATGCACGTTGTGAATGTTCCTCAGCGATCAACTATTTTGTCATGTGGTTCTGTTACGTTGTCAGTTCTATTTGTGCAACACCCCCCTGTGCTTACCCTCCCTCAGCCCCATCCCAACACCCCCCTCTGCTTACCCTGCCTCAGCCCCATCCCAACACCCCCCTCTGCCCTCCCTCAGCCCAATCCCAACACCCCCCTCTGTTACCCTCCCTCAGCCCCATCCCAACACCCCCCTCTGTTACCCTCCCTCAGCCCCATCCCAACACCCCCCTCTGCCCTCCCTCAGCCCCATCCCAACACCCCCCTCTGCCCTCCCTCAGCCCCATCCCAACACCCCCCTCTGTTACCCTCCCTCAGCCCCATCCCAACACCCCCCTCTGTTACCCTCCCTCAGCCCCATCCCAACACCCCCCTCTGTTACCCTCCCTCAGCCCCATCCCAACACCCCCCTCTGTTAACCTCCCTCAGCCCCATCCCAAACACCTCCCTCTGTTACCCTCCCTCAGCCCCATCCCAACACCCCCCTCTGTTACCCTCCCTCAGCCCCATCCCAACACCCCCCTCTGTTAACCTCCCTCAGCCCCATCCCAAACACCTCCCTCTGTTACCCTCCCTCAGCCCCATCCCAACACCCCCCTCTGTTACCCTCCCTCAGCCCCATCCCAACACCCCCCTCTGTTACCCTCCCTCAGCCCCATCCCAACACCCCCCTCTGCCCTCCCTCAGCCCCATCCCAACACCCCCCTCTGCCCTCCCTCAGCCCCATCCCAACATCCCCTCTGCCCTCCCTCAGCCCAATCCCAACACCCCCCTCTGTTTACCCTCCCTCAGCCCCATCCCAACACCCCCCTCTGTTACCCTCCCTCAGCCCCATCCCAACACCCCCCTCTGCCCTCCCTCAGCCCCATCCCAACACCCCCCTCTGTTACCCTCCCTCAGCCCCATCCAACACCCCCCTCTGTCACCCTCCCTCAGCCCCATCCCAACACCCCCCTCTGTTACCCTCCCTCAGCCCCATCCCATCACCAGGTTATCATCTCAGAGGGGTAAAATCACCAGGTTATCAGCTCAGAGGGGTAAAATCACCAGGTTATCCGCTCAGAGTGGTAAAATCACCAGGTTATCAGCTCAGAGGGATAAAATCACCAGGTTATCAGCTCAGAGGGGTAAAATCACCAGGTTATCAGCTCAGAGGGGTAAAATCACCAGGTTATCAGCTCAGAGGGACTGTAATGTAAGAAATCTGTTCCCACACACATTGTAAATAGAGAGACACGTCACCGTATCTCAGTGTCATCAAGGTTGGAAATTATTCTGTTTTGTCAAGTGTTGTCTCTCTTTGGTGTTGTTGCGGTCAGTTTGCAGTGGACATGTTATTTATAATTATGCTCCGCCTCCCACGACCATCTGCTGAAGAAAAACAATGAGTCCCGTGGCTGAATGTCACTGGGGAGAAATGACCTACACAGCCAATGTAACTTCTCCATTGTCCCTCAACCAGGCTGTCATTGACAAGCCATACCAACAGCAACAATAGTAGACGATGGTAATGTTATCTCAACGTTTAGCCAAAGAAGTGGCTAAGATAAATTTTACCGAGCAAAACCGTTTCAACCTGTCTAATGTAAGAGTTGTGACTGAGTTCATTCTCATCTGGGCTGCGTCGTACCCATAGGTTTCTATGGTGGGAGCAAGAGCACAGTGAAAACCCATCCTCACCTATAGAGGGTGCTGTTGTGTAAAAACTGTAAAAACAGTGTTTTTAACCAGATATTTAGTGAGAAATGAAGATATTTCGATATATATTTAAAAAAAATGATGTATATATTCCTGCCTTTTTCGTAACGTTTTTAAAATGTTGTTGGATGAGGATGGTCGTCCTCCTCTGTTCCACAGTCCACCCTCCTGTTCTTTAGTCAATGCATCTCTTCTCTTGGACGGCCACAATACATTCCTATCTATACGTACAGTAGACAGTATGTCTACGCTCACCTGACCAAAGATGGGGTAGGTTCTTCTCCTCCTTCCCTTCCACAACACGTATAGACCTCTACACACCTGACAATACACCTCTATGTACACACAGTCTCTATAGACCTCTACACACCTGACAATACACCTCTATGTACACACAGTCTCTATAGACCTCTACACACCTGACAATACACCTCTATGTACATACAGTCTCTATAGACCTCTATACACCTCTATGTTTACACACAGTCTCTATAGACCTCTATACACCTCTATGTTTACACACAGTCTCTATAGACCTCTATGTATACACACAGTCTCTAAAGACCTCTACACACCTCTATGTACATACAGTCTCTAAAGACCTCTATGTTTACACACAGTCTCCATAGACCTCTATGTTTACACACAGTCTCTATAGACCTCTATACACCTCTATGTTTACACACAGTCTCTATAGACCTCTACACACCTCTATGTTTACACACAGACCTGAACCTGAACACCACAACAGGCCTCTATATACACCAATACACTTCCACCTGAACACCACAACAGGCCTCTATATACACCAATACACTTCTACCTGAACACCACAACAGGCCTCTATATACACCAATACACTTCCACCTGAACACCACAACAGGCCTCTATATACACCAATACACTTCCACCTGAACACCACAACAGGCCTCTATATACACCAATACACTTCTACCTGAACCTGAACACCACAACAGGCCTCTATATACACCAATACACTTGTACCTGAACACCACAACAGGCCTCTATATACACCAATACACTTCTACCTGAACCTGAACACCACAACAGGCCTCTATATACACCAATACACTTGTACCTGAACCTGAACACCACAACAGGCCTCTATATACACCAATACACTTCTACCTGAACCTGAACACCACAACAGGCCTCTATATACACCAATACACTTCTACCTGAACAACACAACAGGCCTCTATATACACCAATACACTTCCACCTGAACACCACAACAGGCCTCTATATACACCAATACACTTCTACCTACCGCCAGTTAAATCCTCCATGATCAACCACTCACCAGAAAACACTATGTACATGGCAACAAGTCTTTGCTCACCTCCCGAGGTTTCGGTCCGTAAAACCTTGGGGGCCTCGTTCCCTGAAGAAGAGGGGGCCGGCGGACATTTTGTCAACGATGCTCAGCGCTGCCGGGTGAGACCCCGCCCATCTCTCCCCCACAACCTCCTTCATGCCCCCCCCAAACTCCCTCCTTCACGCCTCCCCCCACTCCCTCCTTCACGCCCCCCCCCCACTCCCTCCTACACGCCCCCCCCCCACTCCCTCCTTCACGCCCCCCCCCCCCTCCCTCCTACACGCCCCCCCCACTCCCTCCTTCATGCCTCCCCCCACTCCCTCCTTCACGCCCCCCCCACTCCCTCCTTCACGCCCCCCCCCACTCCCTCCTTCACGCCCCCCCCACTCCCCCCTACACGCCCCCCCCACTCCCTCCTTCATGCCCCCCCCACTCCCTCCTTCACGCCCCCCCCACTCCCCCCTACACGCCCCCCCCACTCCCTCCTTCATGCCCCCACTCCCTCCTTCATGCCCCCCCCACTCCCTCCTTCACCCCCCCCCTCCATGACCAGTCAGCGCCTGACTTCAGAGTAAACAGCTTTTTATTTTTGCTCTTCCTACATCCTTTCTTTCTTTCTCTCCACTTCCTCTCCTCCTTGTCCCTTGATCAGCTGATCATGGACTGGCTTCCTGTCGTTGAGTTCCTTGTTTATTTATTAGTTGTTTACTTATTGTAATTGAGCTTGACAGTATGCACGTTGTGAATGTTCCTCAGCGATCAACTATTTTGTCATGTGGTTCTGTTACGTTGTCAGTTCTATTTGTGCAACACCCCCCTGTGCTTACCCTCCCTCAGCCCCATCCCAACACCCCCCTCTGCTTACCCTGCCTCAGCCCCATCCCAACACCCCCCTCTGCCCTCCCTCAGCCCAATCCCAACACCCCCCTCTGTTACCCTCCCTCAGCCCCATCCCAACACCCCCCTCTGTTACCCTCCCTCAGCCCCATCCCAACACCCCCCTCTGCCCTCCCTCAGCCCCATCCCAACACCCCCCTCTGCCCTCCCTCAGCCCCATCCCAACACCCCCCTCTGTTACCCTCCCTCAGCCCCATCCCAACACCCCCCTCTGTTACCCTCCCTCAGCCCCATCCCAACACCCCCCTCTGTTACCCTCCCTCAGCCCCATCCCAACACCCCCCTCTGTTAACCTCCCTCAGCCCCATCCCAAACACCTCCCTCTGTTACCCTCCCTCAGCCCCATCCCAACACCCCCCTCTGTTACCCTCCCTCAGCCCCATCCCAACACCCCCCTCTGTTAACCTCCCTCAGCCCCATCCCAAACACCTCCCTCTGTTACCCTCCCTCAGCCCCATCCCAACACCCCCCTCTGTTACCCTCCCTCAGCCCCATCCCAACACCCCCCTCTGTTACCCTCCCTCAGCCCCATCCCAACACCCCCCTCTGCCCTCCCTCAGCCCCATCCCAACACCCCCCTCTGCCCTCCCTCAGCCCCATCCCAACATCCCCTCTGCCCTCCCTCAGCCCAATCCCAACACCCCCCTCTGTTACCCTCCCTCAGCCCCATCCCAACACCCCCCTCTGTTACCCTCCCTCAGCCCCATCCCAACACCCCCCTCTGCCCTCCCTCAGCCCCATCCCAACACCCCCCTCTGTTACCCTCCCTCAGCCCCATCCCAACACCCCCCTCTGTCACCCTCCCTCAGCCCCATCCCAACACCCCCCTCTGTTACCCTCCCTCAGCCCCATCCCAACACCTCCCTCTGTCACCCTCCCTCAGCCCCATCCCAACACCCCCCCCTGCTTACCCTCCCTCAGCCCCATCCCAACACCCCCCTCTGTTAACCTCCCTCAGCCCCATCCCAACACCCCCCTCTGTTACCCTCCCTCAGCCCCATCCCAACACCCCCCTCTGTTAACCTCCCTCAGCCCCATCCCAACACCCCCCTCTGTTAACCTCCCTCAGCCCCATCCCAACACCCCCCTCTGTTAACCTCCCTCTCTCTCTCTCTCTCCTCTCTCTCTCTCTCTAGTTGAACAATCATTTGCTTCGGTGAGAAGAGGAAGAAGAACAAGGTTAAAATGTCTCTGAATGTTCCGGGCCTGATCGTCATGGCGATCTTCTACTTGCTGATCCTAGGCACGGGGATCTGGGCCTCGATGCGCTCCAAGAAGGTGGAGAGGAAGTGTACTGGGTCGGACGGGATGGAGATCACGCTTCTCGCCGGACGCAACATCAACCTTTTGGTGGGGATCTTCACTCTGACTGGTAAGCAGCCAATCAGATTGGGGCTTGTAGAGACCATGCCCAAACAGAGTGGGGTTTACTGTTACCGTAAACCTGACAAGTTTCTTCAATATACTGGTCGGAATCATCACACTGATTGGTGGGATGGAGGGAAAGAGGAAGGGAAAGAGGGAGGGAGGGAAGGAGGGAAGGAGAGAGGGAGGGAAAGAGGGAGGGAAGGAGAGAGGGAGGGAAAGAGGGAGGGAAATAGGGAAAGAGGGAGGGAGGGAAGAAGAGAGGGAGGGAAAGAGGGAATGAGGGAGGGAGGGATTGAGGGAAAGAGGGAGGGATTGAGGGAAAGAGGGAGGGAGGGAAGGAGAGAGGGAGGGAAAGAGGGAGGGAGGGAAGGAGAGAGGGAGAGAAGGAGGGAAAGAGGGAGGGAAGGAGAGAGGGAGGGAAAGAGGGAAGAGGGAGAGAAGGAGAGAGGGAGGGAAAGAGGGAATGAGGGAGGGAGGGATTGAGGGAAAGAGGGAGGGAGTGAGGGAAAGAGGGAGGGAGTGAGGGAAAGAGGGAGGGAGGGAAGGAGAGAGGGAGGGAAAGAGGGAGGGAGGGAAGGAGAGAGGGAGAGAAGGAGGGAAAGAGGGAGGGAAGGAGAGAGGGAGGGAAAGAGGGAAGAGGGAGAGGAGAGAGGGAGGGAAAGAGGGAGAGAGGGAGGGAAAGAGGGAGAGAAGGAGGGAGGGAGGGAAAGAGGGAGGGAAAGAGGGAGGGAAAGAGGGAGGGAAGGAGAGAGGGAGGGAGATTGCAGCATAGAAATAGAAAAGACATGAAGGATCAGTTTATTCTTTTACACAAATATCAACAACCAATGGGTCAACTGCATATCTGTTTACGAGCATTGGGGGAAGTGTTGAATATCAGATGTCTTTCGACTGCAGGCCTACTGGACGCCACTAAACATCTGTTAACTTGTCACTGACAGCTTGTTGATAGTTAGTTGAGCGTCTACAGTGGGACCCTCAGAAGTAGGTGTTACTGCATTGGTATGTATTGGCCCATGTTTATGTGTGTTTTTCTCTCTCTCTCTCCCTCTCCCTCTCCCTCTCTCCCTCTCCCTCTCCCTCTCCCTCTCCCTCTCCCTCTCCCTCTCCCTCTCCCTCTCCCTCTCCCTCCCTCCCTCCCTCCCTCCCTCCCTCCCTCCCTCCCTCCCTCCCTCCCCTCCCTCCCTCCTCCCTCTCTCCCTCTCCCTCTCCCTCTCCCTCTCCCCTCTCCCTCTCCCTCTCCCTCTCCCTCTCCCTCTCCCTGTCTCTCTCCCTGTCTCTCTCCTTCTCTCCCCCTCTCCCCCTCTCCTCCCTATAGCTACGTGGGTTGGAGGAGGGTTTATCCTGGGTATAGCGGAGGCTGTCTACAACCCTACCCTGGGTCTGGTCTGGGCTCTGATGCCAGTCCCCTACGTACTCACCTTCTTCCTGGGTGAGTCATATGACCTCTAACCTCTAACCCCACGGTCTGATCCTGATACTAATAGCTGATATGAGCTGTATGTACGGAAGAGGGGGCCAATTTTAGACGTACCTTCACCTCATCCACTCTAGCACTAACCCTTCTGTTGCCCAGTAACACAGTTATAAACACACCTGTGTGCTATGAGGTCATCTGGAAACGTGCTCAGCAGGCCGAAAGAGGATCCGCGTTATGAAACAGTAGAGTGAGGTTCTAAAGCTAAGATATGTTCTCTGCCCTTATCGACTGCGGCACAGATAAGGCTGTGGCTAGAAGTGGCCCCTGGTCTAAAGTAGTGCACTATATAGGGAATAGGGCTCTGGACTTCGGGCTAGAAGTCTTATTGGCCCCTGGTCTAAAGTAGTGCACTATATAGGGAATAGGGCTCTGGACTTCGGGCTAGAAGTCTTATTGGCCCCTGGTCTAAAGTAGTGCACTATATAGGGAATAGGGCTCTGGACTTCAGGCTAGAAGTCTTATTGGCCCCTGGTCTAAAGTAGTGCACTATATAGGGAATAGGGCTCTGGACTTCGGGCTAGAAGTCTTATTGGCCCCTGGTCTAAAGTAGTGCACTATACAGGGGGCGGCAGCGTAGCCTAGTGGTGTGTTGGACTAGTAACCGGAAGGTTGCAAGTTCAAACCCCCGAGCTGACAAGGTACAAATCTGTCGTTCTGCCCCTGAACAGGCAGTTAACCCACTGTTCCTAGGCCGTCATTGAAAATAAGAATTTGTTCATAACTGACTTGCCTAGTTAAATAAAGGTAAAAAAATTGGGAATAGGGCTCTGGACTTCAGCCTAGAAGTCTTATTGGCCCCTGGTCTAAAGTAGTGCACTATATAGGGAATAGGCCCCTAGTCAACAGTAGTCACTATATAGGGAATAGGGCTCTGGTCTAAAGTAGTGCACTATATAGGGAATAGGGCTCTGGTCTAAAGTAGTGCACTATATAGGGAATAGGCCCCTGGTCAACAGTAGTCACTATATAGGGAATAGGGCTCTGGTCTAAAGTAGTCACTATATAGGGAATAGGGCTCTGGTCTAAAGTAGTGCACTATATAGGGAATAGGCCCCTGGTCAACAGTAGTACACTATATAGGGAATAGGGCCCTGGTCAACAGTAGTACACTATATAGGGAATAGGGCTCTGGTCTAAAGTAGTCACTATATAGGGAATAGGGCTCTGGTCTAAAGTAGTGAGCTATATAGGGAATAGGCCCCTGGTCAACAGTAGTCACTATATAGGGAATAGGGCTCTGGTCTAAAGTAGTGCACTATATAGGGAATAGGCCCCTGGTCAACAGTAGTCACTATATAGGGAATAGGCCCCTGGTCAACAGTAGTCACTATATAGGGAATAGGGCTCTGGTCTAAAGTAGTGCACTATATAGGGTTCTGGTCTACAGTAGTGCACTATATGTGTGTATCAAGAATGGTCCACCACCTAAAGGACATCCACCCCTATGGGCCCTGGTCAAACTACACCCTACTCCCCTATTGGCCCTGGTCAAACTACACCCTACTCCCCTATGGGCCCTGGTCAATCTACACCCTACTCCCCTATGGGCACTGGTCAACCTACACCCTACTCCCCTATGGGCCCTGGTCAAACTACACCCTACTCCCCTATGGGCCCTGGTCAAACTACACCCTACTCCCCTATGGGCCATGGTCAAACTACACCCTACTCCCCTATGGGCCATGGTCAAACTACACCCTACTCCCCTATGGGCCATGGTCAAACTACACCCTACTCCCCTATGGGCCCTGGTCAAACTACACCCTACTCCCCTATGGGCCCTGGTCAAACTACACCCTACTCCCCTATGGGCCCTGGTCAAACTACACCCTACTCCCCTATGGGCCCTGGTCAAACTACACCCTACTCCCCTATGGGCCCTGGTCAAACTACACCCTACTCCCCTATGGGCCCTGGTCAAACTACACCCTACTCCACTATGGGCCCTGGTCAGGGAATAGGGTGCCATTTGGAACGTGACCTTTGTGTAACTGGATCGCTGGAGCAGAATGCTCCCAACTGGGCCGTGAGTGTCCTCCACACACACACACACACACACACACACACACACACACACACACACACACACACACACACACACACACACACACACACACACACACACACACACACACACACGCACACACACACACACACACACGCACACACACACACACGCACACACATACACACGCGAATGAAACAGCTGTCCTTGCACATAACCAACTAAAGAACACAGTCGTAAAGTGAGAGGGAAATGATTTGTCATAGTTATGGGCTATGGGGTGAGTGGTGGGGGGCAAGGGTTTATGTGTTTGTGTGTGTGTGTGTGTGTGTGTGTTTAGTGTTTTGTCAAACGTAGCTCTGATTGGAAATCAGGAAACGTAACATGATCCCCTTGGTGTTGTTTGGATCCATTGTTTATCCACTCAGCTGGCAATAACAGAAACAGGTGTTGTGTTATCAGAGGTCAGCACCTGTTTGTTTCAGTTTCCTATGTTTTATTATCCCCCTCCTCTCCCCCTTCCTCCTCCTCTCTCCCCCCTCCATCCCCCTCCTCTCTCCCCCTCCATCCCCCTCCTCTCTCTCCCCCCTCCTCTCTCCCCCCTCCTCGCTCTTCCTCCTCCTCTCTCTCCCCCCTCCATCCCCCTCCTCTCTCCCCCCTCCATCCCCCTCCTCTCTCTCCCCCTCCATCCCCCTCCTCTCTCTTCCCCCTCTCTCCCCCCCTCCTCTCTCCCCCCTCCTCTCTCTTCCTCCTCCTCTCTCTCCCCCCTCCATCCCCCTCCTCTCTCCCCCTCCATCCCCCTCCTCTCTCTCCCCCTCCATCCCCCTCCTCTCTCTTCCCCCTCCATCCCCCTCCTCTCTCCCCCCTCCATCCCCCTCCTCTCTCTCCCCCTCCATCCCCCTCCTCTCTCTTCCCCCTCTCTCCCCCCCTCTCTCTCTCTCCCCCCTCCTCTCTCTTCCTCCTCCTCTCTCTCCCCCCTCCATCCCCCTCCTCTCCTCCCCCCTCCATCCCCCTCCTCTCTCTCCCCCCTCCATCCCCCTCCTCTCTCTTCCCCCTCCATCCCCCTCCTCCTCTCTTCCCCCTCTCTCCCCCCTCCTCTCTCTTCCCCCTCCATCCCCCTCCTCTCTCTCCCCCTCCATCCCCCTCCTCTCTCTCCCCCCTCCATCCCCTCCTCCTCTCCTCTCTCCCCCCTCCTCCTCTCTCCCCCTCCATCCCCCTCTCTCCCCCTCCTCTCTCTTCCCCCTCCATCCCCCTCCTCTCTCTTCCCCCTCCATCCCCCTCCTCTCTCTCCCCCTCCATCCCCCTCCTCTCTCTCCCCCCTCCTCCCTCCTCTCCCCTCCATCCCCCTCTCTCCCCCCTCCTCTCTCTTTCCCCCTCCATCCCCCTCCTCTCTCTTCCCCCTCCATCCCCCTCTCCTCCTCTCTCTCTCCCCTCCATCCACCTCTTCCTCTCTCTCCCCCCATTTATCCCCCTCCTCTCCCCCTCCACCCCTTGCTCTCTCTCACCCTCTATCCCCCTCCTCCTCTCTCTCCCCCTCCTCCTTTCTCTCCCCTTCCATCCCCCTCTCCCTCTCTCTCTCCCCCCCTCCATCCCTCTCTTCCTCTCTCTCACCCTCTATCCCCCTCCTCCTCTCTCCCCCCCCTCCATCCCTCTCTTCCTCTCTCTAATCCTCTATCCCCCTCCTCCTCTCTCTCCCCTCCTCCTCTCTCCCCCCCCCTCCATCCCTCTCTTCCTCTCTCTAATCCTCTATCCCCCTCCTCCTCTCTCTCCCCTCCTCCTCTCTCTCTTTTGTGATGCAGGTGGTTTTTTCTTCGCCAAGCCAATGAGGGAAAACAAGTACGTGACAATGATGGATCCGTTCCAGATAAAGTATGGCAACGTCCTGAGCAGCCTGCTCATCTTCCCAGCGCTCATTGCAGACGTCCTGTGGGTCGCAAGGACGCTGGTCAGCCTAGGTAACCAACTGTTTCAATGTTTTATTGTGGACCTAGAATGACCAACTGATATAATGTTTGAATGTTGCCTAGGTAACCAACTGGTCCTGCAGTACAGTATGTTCTCCAACCCTCGACACACGCACGCACGCACGCACACACACACACACACACACACACACACACACACACACACACACACACACACACACACACACACACACACACACACACACACACACACACACACACACACACAATCTCTGAAGGGGCTAAAGAAAATATAAAAAAGAGATACTCATACTCAGCTCAGTGTTATGAGTGTTCCGTAGCTCAGTGTTCCGTAGCTCAGTGTTCTAAGTGCTCCGTAGCTCAGTGTTCTGAGTGCTCCGTAGCTCAGTGTTATGAGTGTTCCGTAGCTCAGTGTTCCGTAGCTCAGTGTTATGAGTGTTCCGTAGCTCAGTGTTCCGTAGCTCAGTGTTCCGTAGCTCAGTGCTCCGTAGCTCAGTGTTCTGAGTGTTCCGTAGCTCAGTGTTATGAGTGTTCCGTAGCTCAGTGTTCCGTAGCTCAGTGTTCTGAGTGTTCCGTAGCTCAGTGTTCTGAGTGTTCCGTAGCTCAGTGTTCCGTAGCTCAGTGTTCCGTTGCTCAGTGTTCCGTAGCTCAGTGTTCCGTAGCTCAGTGTTCCGTAGCTCAGTGTTTCGTAGCTCAGTGTTCCGTAGCTCAGTGTTCTGAGTGTTCCGTAGCTCAGTGTTCCGTAGCTCAGTGTTCCGTAGCTCAGTGTTCCGTAGCTCAGTGTTCCGTTGCTCAGTGTTCCGTAGCTCAGTGTTCCGTAGCTCAGTGTTCCGTAGCTCAGTGTTTCGTAGCTCAGTGTTCCGTAGCTCAGTGTTCTGAGTGTTCCGTAGCTCAGTGTTCCGTAGCTCAGTGTTCCGTAGCTCAGTGTTCCGTAGCTCAGTGTTCCGTAGCTCAGTGTTCTGAGTGTTCCGTAGCTCAGTGTTCCGTAGCTCAGTGTTCCGTAGCTCAGTGTTCCATAGCTCAGTGTTCCGTAGGTCAGTGTTCTGTAGCTCAGTGTTCCGTAGCTCAGTGTTCCGTAGCTCAGTGTTCTGAGTGTTCTGTAGCTCAGTGTTCCGTAGCTCAGTGTTCCGTAGCTCAGTGTTCCGTAGCTCAGTGTTCCGTAGCTCAGTGTTCCGTAGCTCAGTGTTCTGAGTGTTCCGTAGCTCAGTGTTCCGTAGCTCAGTGTTCCGTTGCCCTCCCTGTGTGCTGCAGGTGGCACTATGAGTGTGATTCTGGACCTGCCCTATGTCTACTCCATCTGTATCAGCTCTGTGGTGGCCATCATCTACACTCTACTGGGAGGACTCTACTCTGTAGCCTACACCGATGTCATCCAGCTCATCCTCATCTTCCTCAGTCTGGTGAGTGACAGGCGGCCATTTTGAATCCAATCCAACTTTATTTAAAGAATATTTCAGCTTGATGATCAGTCGTAGCCATTCGAATCCAATCCACCTGTATTTGAAAGGAAATGCCAATATACTTACAGGCCCAGTGCAGTAAATCGAGATTTTCTTGTGTTTTATATATTTTTCCACGCTAGGCTGGAATAATACTGTGAAATTGTGAAAATTTGATAATGCCATTTTAGTGTAAGAGCCGACTGAAATTTCTGCTAGATTTTCTAGGATGGAGTTTTGGCCTGCCTGGTGACATCACCAAGCGGGAAATGAGTTAATAGACCAATAAGAAAGAGTTCCAAACCTCTCGGACAATAACAGACCACTCCCAGACAGTCCCAGATAAATTCTTTGTTAAGAAGTGACTTTTGTTTCCTTTTTTACCATTTTAATTGAAAACAATTACAGCACTTAATTATTTGATATTGAGATTTTAAAAAAGAAACAGCCTCATTGGACCTTTAACAATGTGTCTGTGTACAGCGTTCTACCGTAGGTTGGAGGACATGTCTGTGTCAGCGTTCTACCGTAGGTTGGAGGACATGTCTGTGTACAGCGTTCTACCGTAGGTTGGAGGACATGTCTGTGTCAGCGTTCTACCGTAGGTTGGAGGACATGTCTGTGTCAGCGTTCTACCGTAGGTTGGAGGACATGTCTGTGTCAGCGTTCTACCGTAGGTTGGAGGACATGTCTGTGTCAGCGTTCTACCGTAGGTTGGAGGACATGTCTGTGTACAGCGTTCTACCGTAGGTTGGAGGACATGTCTGTGTCAGCGTTCTACCGTAGGTTGGAGGACATGTCTGTGTACAGCGTTCTACCGTAGGTTGGAGGACATGTCTGTGTACAGCGTTCTACCGTAGGTTGGAGGACATGTCTGTGTACAGCGTTCTACCGTAGGTTGGAGGACATGTCTGTGTCAGCGTTCTACCGTAGGTTGGAGGACATGTCTGTGTCAGCGTTCTACCGTAGGTTGGAGGACATGTCTGTGTCAGCGTTCTACCGTAGGTTGGAGGACATGTCTGTGTACAGCGTTCTACCGTAGGTTGGAGGACATGTCTGTGTCAGCGTTCTACCGTAGGTTGGAGGACATGTCTGTGTCAGTGTTCTACCGTAGGTTGGAGGACATGTCTGTGTCAGCGTTCTACCGTAGGTTGGAGGACATGTCTGTGTCAGCGTTCTACCGTAGGTTGGAGGACATGTCTGTGTCAGCGTTCTACCGTAGGTTGGAGGACATGTCTGTGTACAGCGTTCTACCGTAGGTTGGAGGACATGTCTGTGTACAGCGTTCTACCGTAGGTTGGAGGACATGTCTGTGTACAGCGTTCTACCGTAGGTTGGAGGACATGTCTGTGTACAGCGTTCTACCGTAGGTTGGAGGACATGTCTTTGTACAGCGTTCTACCGTAGGTTGGAGGACATGTCTGTGTACAGCTTTCTACCGTAGGTTGGAGGACATGTCTGTGTACAGCTTTCTACTGTAGGTTGGAGGACATGTATTTGTACAGCTTTCTACCGTAGGTTGGAGGACATGTATTTGTACAGCTTTCTACCGTAGGTTGGAGGACATGTCTTTGTACAGCTTTCTACCGTAGGTTGGAGGACATGTCTGTGTCAGCTTTCTACCGTAGGTTGGAGGACATGTCTGTGTACAGCTTTCTACTGTAGGTTGGAGGACATGTCTGTGTCAGCTTTCTACCGTAGGTTGGAGGACATGTCTTTGTCAGCTTTCTACCGTAGGTTGGAGGACATGTCTTTGTACAGCTTTCTACCGTAGGTTGGAGGACATGTCTTTGTCAGCTTTCTACCGTAGGTTGGAGGACATGTCTTTGTACAGCTTTCTACCGTAGGTTGGAGGACATGTCTGTGTCAGCTTTCTACCGTAGGTTGGAGGACATGTATTTGTCAGCGTTCTACCGTAGGTTGGAGGACATGTCTGTGTCAGCTTTCTACCGTAGGTTGGAGGACATGTCTTTGTACAGCTTTCTACCGTAGGTTGGAGGACATGTCTGTGTCAGCTTTCTACCGTAGGTTGGAGGACATGTCTGTGTCAGCTTTCTACCGTAGGTTGGATGACATGTATTTGTCAGCGTTCTACCGTAGGTTGGAGGACATGTCTTTGTACAGCTTTCTACCGTAGGTTGGAGGACATGTCTGTGTCAGCTTTCTACCGTAGGTTGGAGGACATGTATTTGTCAGCGTTCTACCGTAGGTTGGAGGACATGTCTGTGTCAGCTTTCTACCGTAGGTTGGAGGACATGTCTTTGTACAGCTTTCTACCGTAGGTTGGAGGACATGTCTTTGTCAGCTTTCTACCGTAGGTTGGAGGACATGTCTTTGTCAGCTTTCTACCGTAGGTTGGAGGACATGTCTGTGTCAGCTTTCTACCGTAGGTTGGAGGACATGTCTGTGTCAGCTTTCTACCGTAGGTTGGAGGACATGTCTTTGTCAGCTTTCTACCGTAGGTTGGAGGACATGTCTTTGTCAGCTTTCTACCGTAGGTTGCAGGACATGTCTGTGTCAGCTTTCTACCGTAGGTTGGAGGACATGTCTGTGTAAGCTTTCTACCGTAGGTTGGAGGACATGTCTTTGTACAGCTTTCTACCGTAGGTTGGAGGACATGTCTGTGTCAGCTTTCTACCGTAGGTTGGAGGACATGTCTGTGTCAGCTTTCTACCGTAGGTTGGAGGACATGTCTGTGTCAGCTTTCTACCGTAGGTTGGAGGACATGTCTGTGTCAGCTTTCTACCGTAGGTTGGAGGACATGTCTGTGTCAGCTTTCTACCGTAGGTTGGAGGACATGTCTTTGTACAGCTTTCTACCGTAGGTTGGAGGACATGTCTTTGTCAGCGTTCTACCGTAGGTTGGAGGACATGTCTTTGTACAGCGTTCTACCGTAGGTTGGAGGACATGTCTTTGTCAGTGTTCTACCGTAGGTTGGAGGACATGTCTTTGTACAGCGTTCTACCGTAGGTTGGAGGACATGTCTTTGTCAGCGTTCTACCGTAGGTTGGAGGACATGTCTTTGTCAGCTTTCTACCGTAGGTTGGAGGACATGTCTTTGTCAGTGTTCTACCGTAGGTTGGAGGACATGTCTGTGTCAGTGTTCTACCGTAGGTTGGAGGACATGTCTTTGTCAGTGTTCTACCGTAGGTTGGAGGACATGTCTTTGTCAGCTTTCTACCGTAGGTTGGAGGACATGTATTTTAGTGAAAACAGTGGGAGCTACTTATCTTGAAATGTTCTGGAAGTAAAATACTCACTGATCCTCATGTTGTTGTCACAGTGGATCTGTTATGACGACCAACCCTAACTCCTCCCCCTCTCCTCACCTCTACTCTCCTCTCACAGTGGATCTGTTATGATGACCAACCCTAACTCCTCCCCCTCTCCTCACCTCTACTCTCCTCTCATAGTGGATCTGTTGTGATGACCAACCCTAACTCCTCCCCCTCTCCTCCTTCCCATCCCCTTGCATCACCTCTCCCCCCTCCCCCCTCCCCTCACCTCTACTCTCCTCTCACAGTGGATCTGTGTGCCATTTATGATGACCAACCCAAACTCCATGGACATCACTCTGACCGCATTCAACGAGACGTTCCAGGCCCCCTGGGTCGGCAAGCTGGAGCTTAGAGACGCGGGGAAGTGGATTGACGACTTCATGGTCCTGGTGAGTGATCGGAAACACACAGACGCACACACAGACGTAGGTACACACACACACACAAGTATCATAGGTACACACACTAACTTGCAGCTGCCATCGATGTTGATGATGAGAACTGCTCCAAATTGTGGTTATTGATGAGGTTGTGTTTGTGCCGTTGCATGCGGCTCTGCAGGCCCATGCGAGAACAACATGGTTTGCCACATGAGGGGCAGGTGAATTCTCCACTAGAGAGCCCCTGCTCCACCATGGTATAGCCGTGCCATTCCATTCTCCACTAGAGAGCCCCTGCTCCACCATGGTATAGCCGTGCCATTCCATTCTCCACTAGAGAGCCCCTGTTGCACCATGGTATAGCCGTGCCATTCCATTCTCCACTAGAGAGCCCCTGCTCCACCATGGTATAGCCGTGCCATTCCATTCTCCTCTAGAGAGCCCCTGCTGCACCATGGTATAGCCGTGCCATTCCAATCTCCTCTAGAGAGCCCCTGCTCCACCATGGTATAGCCGTGCCATTCCATTCTCCTCTAGAGAGCCCCTGCTGCACCATGGTATAGCCGTGCCATTCCATTCTCCTCTAGAGAGCCCCTGCTCCACCATGGTATAGCCGTGCCATTCCATTCTCCACTCTGTGATCCCCTGGCTCCGTCTTTGGGCCTTTTCACTGCTGCACTGTGTTGTCTTTGACTTGACCTCTATCTACCTCTTCTCCCTCTCAGAAAAAAACCCCACAAAACTAATTTGACCTTTCCCTTCTTCCTTTCTTTTAGCATTTCTTTTCCCTTTTTTTTCAGATATTCTCTATATCGCACAGGGTTTGTTTTTATCCTCTGTTCTCAGAGAAGATCTCTGTCTTTCTGCTGTACTTCAAATCATGTTGCCACCTTACGGATGTCCCTGACTGTCCTTAATAAATAATCATGTTGCCACCTTACGGATGTCCCCGACTGTCCTTAATAAATAATCATGTTGCCACCTTACGGATGTCCCTGACTGTCCTTAATAAATAATCATGTTGCCACCTTACGGATGTCCCTGACTGTCCTTAATAAATAATCATGTTGCCACCTTACGGATGTCCCTGACTGTCCTTAATAAATAATCATGTTGCCACCTTACGGATGTCCCTGACTGTCCTTAATAAATAATCATGTTGCCACCTTACGGATGTCCCTGACTGTCCTTAATAAATAATCATGTTGCCACCTTACGGATGTCCCTGACTGTCCTTAATAAATAATCATGTTGCCACCTTACGGATGTCCCTGACTGTCCTTAATAAATAATCATGTTGCCACCTTACGGATGTCCCTGACTGTCCTTAATAAATAATCATGTTGCCACCTTACGGATGTCCCCGACTGTCCTTAATAAATAATCATGTTGCCACCTTACGGATGTCCCCGACTGTCCTTAATAAATAATCATGTTGCCACCTTACGGATGTCCCTGACTGTACTTAACAAATCTACAAACAATCATGTACGTGTTTAATGTAGATTATCACAGCAGATGTGTTTTTCAAATCGATGTAAAGAAATACCATTGGAGTAACAATCAAGTGTCATAACCAAAACCAATCAAATTGTTTCAATTCTGACCATTTTCGTTTTGATAATTGAAACTTATTTTGGACTTTAAATGATTCCCCATAGCTAAGATATGCCGAGCAGCTATATTTTGGACTGATATACATCCCAAAAAAACATATTTTTAGTCCCAAAACCATTAGAAACATATATCTTCAGTATTGATACTTCTTAAAAAATACAGAAGATTTATTAACTTGTTCACAAATGTTCTTTGAAATGTTGGCAGACTCACCCTGTGGCCGCGATGCAGAGGAATGCAATCCCACTTCCTGATTACAATTGTAGGGGTGTGGCTAATTAAGGCACATTCATTCTACAGTCTTTTAATGTGTATGTGCCGGTAGTGTCATCAAAACCGGGAACAACATTCAGATCAGCATGTTTCAATTTAATAACAGAACAACTCAAGATGTTATATTGAAGTCCTAGTGTTGAAGAATTACAAAAGTCATTATGCGGCAGCGTAGCCTAGTGGTTAGAGCGTTGGACTAATAACTGGAAGTTTGCAAGTTCAAATCCCTGAGCTGACAAGATTAAAAATCTGTCGTTCTGCCCCTGAACAGGCAGTTAACCCACTGTTCCTAGGCTGTCATTGAAAATAAGGATTTGTTCTTAACTGACTTGCCTAGTTAAATGAAGGTAAAAAAATCACTATATTCTCTAAATGACAAAACAGACACCTTGATGAAGGTGTAGGACAATACACATTGGTGTAATTTAATAATGGCCTCATTAAAGGCTTTTTAAATGGCAAAACCACACGGGTGGCTGGACGTGGATTTGTTTATGCCACTTAGTACCTGTTATTGAGGAGATGTTGTGTTCTCAGGCTCTGGGAGGCCTGGCCTATCAGGCCTTCTACCAGAGGATCCTATCAGCGTCGTCCTACACCCAGGCTCAGGTCACCTGCTTCGCCTCCTCAGCTTTCTGCCTGGTGCTGGGGGTCCCGTCTGTCTTGGTGGGGGCTGTCGCTGCATCCACAGGTAACACACACACACGCCACACAGGCGCACACGCCGCGAGCCATGCGCCACACACACACACACACACACACACACACACACACACACACACACACACACACACACACACACACACACACACACACACACACACACACACACACACACACACACACACACACACACACACACACACACACACACACCGTAGTGAGGGTATGTGACAGAACAGTACAACTCCACAGGAAGTGTCTGTTTTTATGCAACAAGCACAACATTGCCACACAGCAGCCAGTTGTTGCACTAGAAAAGGGTCAGTGAGGGTTTGTGAACCTAAAATAAAAAGGTTATTTCACAAACTGGACCAATGACTAATGTTTATTTATGTGTTGTTCAGACTGGAACCTGACTAGCTATGGTTCTCCGACCCCATACGAGCGTGGCCAGGCCGGGTCCATCCTCCCCATCGCCCTGCAGTACCTCACCCCCTCCTACGTCTCCATCATCGGCATCGGGGCCGTCGCTGCCGCCGTGATGTCATCCATGGACTCCGCCCTCCTCAGCTCCGCCTCTATGTTCTCCTCCAACATCTACAAGAACATCATCAGGAATCAGGTTCGGAGACAAAACGTTACAAAACGTCACTTCATTGTTTTTTCAACGTAACTTCAACGTTACTTCAACGTCACAAAACCCATCAGTGGATTTTTTATTTATTTTTATGACGTTATTGTGACGTTAGAAAGTCATCCTAAGGGCTCTTAAAATGTCACAAACACCAACAAGTCGTCATAAAACGTCACAGAACCACCGAAACGTCCCCAAATGACCAAACTCAGACAAACATCAACACCACTAGCATACATTGAGACAGAAAACAGACTGTTGGCAAAACAACCACAATCCTGTTATAGCAAGCACTTCTATTTTGACACGCTCACTTGTACGAAAACACGCGCACACGCACACGCACACGCTCACACACGTCTCCATTTGGCCCTCCTGCTGTTCAGAGGATTTAATATTTTTTGGGAGGGTTTTGAATTCAACTGTTTCATGGGAAACATGTTTTTCGTTCCTGTTTTTCTCTGTTGGGGGTCTGAAAACGAAGGCTTTTGATTGGTTAAGAGCATTATGTATAGACAACCTTGTGTTGTGTGGGCAGCTGCATGATATTTACAGCCAATCACAAAATTACATATTATCCACACACATACCTACTGCCAGATTATCATACCACTATATTACACACACATGCCTACTGCTGGCTTCGAGAAGTAATGGGGCCTATTGACTGACTGACTGACAGACAGACAGACAGACAGACAGACAGACAGACAGACAGACAGACACGCTAGGAGCAGTGAGTTGAATCCTAAGGACAACATGTTGACCAGACAGCATCATCCTCTTCCTGACCAGACAGCATCATCCTCTTTCTGTCCAGACAGCATCAGTCTCTTTCTGACCAGACAGCATCATCCTCTTTCTGACCAGACAGCATCATCCTCTTTCTGACCAGACAGCATCATCCTCTTTTTGACCAGACAGCATCATCCTATTTCTGACCAGACAGCATCATCCTCTTTCTGACCAGACAGCATCATCCTCTTTCTGACCAGACAGCATCGTCCTCTTTCTGACCAGACAGCATCATCCTCTTTCTGTCCAGACAGCATCATCCTCTTTCTGACCAGACAGCATCATCCTCTTTCTGACCAGACAGCATCGTCCTCTTTCTGACCAGACAGCATCATTCTCTTTCTGACCAGACAGCATCATCCTCGTTCTGACCAGACAGCATCATCCTCATTCTGACCAGACAGCATCGTCCTCTTTCTGACCAGACAGCATCATCCTCATTCTGACCAGACAGCATCATCCTCGTTCTGACCAGACAGCATCATCCTCGTTCTGACCAGACAGCATCATCCTCGTTCTGACCAGACAGCATCATCCGCTTCCTGTATTGTGTTTCTCCTAACCACTGTGCCTCCATTTTGGATCTGTCCTGACCACTGTGGCTCCATCTTGGATCTGTCCTGACCACTGTGGCTCCATCTTGGATCTGTCCTGACCACTGTGGCTCCATCTTGGATCTGTCCTGACCACTGTGGCTCCATCTTGGATCTGTCTTGATCTGTGCTGACTACTGTGCCTCCATTTTGGATCTGGCCTGACCACTGTGCCTCCATCTTGGATCTGTCTTGATCTGTGCTGACTACTGTGCCTCCATCTTGGATCTGGCCTGACCACTGTGCCTCCATCTTGGATCTGTCTTGATCAAATCAAAATCAAATCAAATGTATTTATATAGCCCTTCGTACATCAGCTGATATCTCAAAGTGCTGTACAGAAACCCAGCCTAAAACCCCAAACAGCAAGCAATGCAGGTGTAGAAGCACGGTGGCTAGGAAAAACTCCCTAGAAAGGCCAAAACCTAGGAAGAAACCTAGAGAGGAACCAGACTATGTGGGGTGGCCAGTCCTCTTCTGGCTGTGCCGGGTGGAGATTATAACAGAACATGGCCAAGATGTTCAAATGTTCATAAATGACCAGCATGGTCGAATAATAATAAGGCAGAACAGTTGAAACTGGAGCAGCAGCACAGTCAGGTGGAAGTTGAAACTGGAGCAGCAGCATGGCCAGGTGGACTGGGGACAGCAAGGAGTCATCATGTCAGGTAGTCCTGGGGCATGGTCCTAGGGCTCAGGCCCTCCGAGAGAGAGAAAGAAAGAGAGAAGGAGAGAATTAAAGAACGCACACTTAGATTCACACAGGACACCGAATAGGACAGGAGAAGTACTCCAGATATAACAAACTGACCCCAGCCCCCCGACACATAAACTACTGCAGCATAAATACTGGAGGCTGAGACATCTTGGATCTGTCCTGACCACTGTGGCTCCATCTTGGATCTGTCCTGACCACTGTGGCTCCATCTTGGATCTGTCTTGATCTGTGCTGACTACTGTGCCTCCATCTTGGATCTGGCCTGACCACTGTGCCTCCATCTTGGATCTGTCTTGATCTGTGCTGACCACTGTGCCTCCATCTTGGATCTGTCTTGGTCTGTGCTGACCACTGTGCCTCCATCTTGTGTCTCTCTCTCCTCCAGGCCTCAGACAGGGAGATGCAGTGGGTGATCCGTACCTCGGTGGTGGTGTGTGGCCTGGCGGGGACGGCCCTGACCTTCCTGGATAACAGTGTTCTGGTTTTCTGGCTGGTGGGCGTCGACATGTCATACACAATCATGTTCCCACAGCTTGTCTGTGTCCTCTTCTTCAAGGTAGGGGTGGATGAGTGGGTGAGCATCACAGGAGGCTGCTGAGGGGAGAACGGCTCATAATAATGGCCCAATCGGAGCAAATGGACTTGCATCAAACACCTGGAAACTGTGTGTTTGATACCATTCCACCTAATCCGCTCCAGCCTTTACCACCAGCACGTCCTCCCCAATTATAGTGCCACCAGCCTCCTGTGGTGGATGTGTGTAGAGATTATTTGTGAATTCTGCATGTCGTGATATCCATCTACAGTATCTATTCATCTTTCTAGTGATTGGTTCATTCATTCCGCTAGGTGTCCAACGGCTACGGTGCCAGTGTGGGGTATCTCCTAGCGTTGGTCCTCCGTATCCTGAGTGGGGAACCCCTCATCAACCTTCCCCCTGTCATCCACTTCCCTGGGTTCAGGAAGGACGCGGAGGGCGTGATGACCCAGTTCTTCCCGTTCCGTACCACCATCATGCTGACGTCTCTCTGCTCCATCCTCGTCGCCTCCGGCGTCACCTCCGTCATCTTCAACAAGGGCCTGCTGTCGGAGAGGTGGGACGTGTTTCAGATCAAGAGGTCGCAGGCCAAAGTGACAGCGCTGACCAGGCTGAAGAAAGAAGAGAGTAAAAAGGACTGCGTGGAGGCCAAGGAGGCGGTGGTGAACAAGCAGCTTCTGGACACCAGCTGCTGAACAGAGGGGGACGATGGAAACTGAGGACGGCCATGGGGGGATTGAGTGAGTGAGCATCACAGGAGGCTGCTGAGGGGCCATGTTGAGGCAAAGGGTTTTGTTTGGTCGGGCGGACATTTTGTGTTTCTGCTGAGGACTCGAAGGATTTTGGAGATGGGAGGATGGTCGAAAAACACGCAACAACAACAACAACAACAACAACAACAACAGAAAGAACACCCAATATGACATCATAAAGCATTGTGTTGCTGGTAAAAAAAAATGGCCAGACACTCGACAGTTTCCAGTGACCCGGGCTAGTTACACAAAAACAATGTCGCGAAGACCAACGGCAGCTCTGGGAGAGACGTTCTTATGAACGACATTTCCTATTCCACAAAGGGTGGAGTTTTATTTTGTCTGACTTTCTTTACTGCGACAAATGATCGAAACGGTGTTTTTTCAAAGCAACGATGATTTTGCCGAATAACTTTTAAAAGGTACACACGGGGCACGTGATGTCATCACATAACTATAAAACAGTTTATACGGTTCATTCTAAATGAACTTGCTAACTCGCTTGCTAAATCTATTTTTAAAACTACAACTTTTTTTATGTTTATTTGCAGGGAAAAGGATTGTCTTGACTTTCAAGAATGCCTGAATTGCACTCGCTTTGCTTTTCTGATTGGCTGAATGCAAGTTTCACCATCCAATTATTACAGATCTACAGGAGTGGACGTTTCACCATGGCAACAACTAGGCACATGAGAATGATTAAACTATGGCAACTATTAGTCAATTCTTACGCAAAATGTGTTGTTGTAGGTGTGACCTCACTACGTCCAGTTGTTATCAACACAAGACATTTGAATGGAAACACACCTTAACAGGCATCTGTCTTCTAGTCCAACTTTCTAAATCTCGACAAAAGTTCATGGACATTTGTTTTTTTTTGTGTTTGTTTAGGTTTTGTGGGTCAGTTTTGACACTGTGATTTGGGAGGTGAAGGGTAGAGACTGAGAAACAACTATCCGATTGATCCTCCCTGAATATAACTTTTATACTGTAACTCTGGCTCCCTAGTGGCTGTATCACATCCGGCCGTGATTGGACGGCACACAGTTGTCCCAGCGTCGTCCGGGTTTGGCCGGGGTAGGCCGTCATTGTAAATAAGAATTTGTTCTTAACTGACTTGCCGAGATATATAAAGGTAAAAAATAAAATCTGGGGTGACCAGAAGCCCCAGTCTTAAAAGCAGCCATTTTGTTTGTTTGTTTGTGTGTGTTGTGTGTGTTGTGTGATAAATCTGGCAATTTATTACGACTGCACACAACAACAAAAACTCAAGAATGCTAGATACTCCTCTCCACCCCCCTCCTCTTTCTCCTTCCCCTCATCCTCTCCACCCCCCTCCTCTTTCTCCTTCACCTCTCCCCCTCTACTCCCCTGTTTCTCCTTCCTCTCTCTCCCCCTCTCCTCCCCTGTTTCTCCTTCCACTCTCTCCCCCTCTACTCCCCTGTTTCTCCTTCCTCTCTCTCCCCCTCTCCACCCTGTTTCTCCTTCCACTCTCTCCCCCTCTACTCCCCTGTTTCTCCTTCCACTCTCTCCCCCTCTACTCCCCTGTTTCTCCTTCCTCTCTCTCCCCCTCTCCACTCTGTTTCTCCTTCCACTCTCTCCCCCTCTCCTCCCCTG
>NW_022261984.1:9567468-9629968 GCF_002021735.2 Oncorhynchus kisutch | reverse complement strand
CATACAAAGAACAAAACTAGAAACGCAACATGTAAAGTGTTGGTCCCGTGTTTCATGAGCTGAAATAAAAAATCCCAGAAATGTTCCATACGGACAAACAGCTTAACTAAAATTATGCACAAATTTAATATCCCCGTTAGTGAGCGTTTTGCCTTTGCTAAAATAATCCAGCCACCTGACCGGTGTGGCATATCAAACAGAATCCTCATTACACAGGTGCACCTTGTTCTGGGGACAATAAAAGTGCCACTTTAAAATATACAGTTCTGTCACAACACATGTCTCAGTTGTCTCAAGTTGAGGGAGCGTGCCATGGACATGCTGACTGCAGGGAAGCCCACCAGCGCTGTTGTAATGAGTATTCTGTAATCTGTCAGGTGGCTGCATGCGGACTGCAGGGAAGCCCACCAGCGCTGTTGTAATGAGTATTCTGTAATCTGTCAGGTGGCTGCATGCTGACTGCAGGGAAGCCGACCAGCGCTGTTGTAAGGTGGCTGCATGCGCTGTTGCCCGAGAACTTAATTTCTCCATAAGCTGCCGCCGTCATAGAGAATTTTAAAGTGCATTCAACCAGCCTCAACCACAGAACAGATGTAACCATGCCAACCCAGGACCACCACACTCAGCTTCTTCACCTGTGGGATCAGAGGGGGAATTTGTCTAATCAAGCCGGGTGGGTAAAAGCTCATTGATTGGCTGTCCTCCCAGGCCCACCTATTGCTGCACCCCTGGATTAGGGACACATTTTAATTGGCTGATTTCCAAATATGAACTGTAACCATTTTTGCATTTATATTTTTCATTCAGTATAAAGTGATTTCCTAGAACGTTTACAGCTATTAGATTTCCTAGAACGTTTACAGCTATTAGATTTCCTAGAACGTTTACAGCTATTAGATTTCCTAGAACGTTTACAGCTATTAGATTTCCTAGAACGTTTACAGCTATTAGATTTCCTAGGTTCTAATGTAGCGGCAAAGTTTTGGCAACACATTTTGGAAACATGAATTAAATTATAATGCAATCTTTCTTAGAGACGATGCTAATCATAAACCAATATGAACAACATCCATTTAGCCCTCTCATACCGTGCATGTGGTCTAAGACAGAGGTAATGGAAGGCTGGCCATCCTATTGCAAGGTTGTACATTGTAAATCCCCAAGGGGTTGTTCAGTACAGTGAATAAAAGGTTGAATTAAAACAACGTCATTCTTAACTGGATCGGTGTTCCCTTGTCAGAGAGGGACTGTAACCTGGGAAACAAAGCCTGTCTTATGTCACTTACAGACAGCAATTATATGAGGGTCAAGCAGAAAACTGCACAAATGCATGGCGGAAATGAGAAATCAGATGAATACTGCAGTCACACAGGCTGGCTAGATAAAAATTGTAAGAACAATTATTAGCAAGAGACCTGATTAGTAAATAGACCAATTGGTTTACACAGACTGCCTGTGTAAACAGCCTAGTAGAAATGCCTTAATATGAACACAAGCTCAGTCAAGATGAATTGAACAAATGCCAGCAACACAGTGATTAGTCTACATGGCTTTTATTGAGTCAGTGACTTGGGCAGCCATGAGGATCCAGTCCAGAATGGAGAGTTCAGGTTTGAGAAACAGTCCCTCTGGGATGTAGCTTGTAGGTAATGACAGCAGCCATTTCAGGATTCCACCTGCTTCTCCTGGTCAATGACTGTAGGTGAGAAGAATGGCTTAAACGGACAGCAATAGAGAATTGTGACGTCGATGCTAATGTGACAAAATTAACCACCGAAATTCAAGTTGGCATACCCATCAGAGTGCCTTAATTCAAGGTCTAGTAGCCATCAGGTTTCATAATAAAACCAGTGGCTACTAAGGCATTGTATTTACCCTCTTTGGTAGGTAGAGTGTTCTTCTCCTCAGTCTCAGTCTTCTTCAGTTTAGTCATGTCAAACTGAGCGATCTCACTCACATCTGGTTTGTCTGCCATTGTTGATTTGGGTTCTAATGAAACAGATTGGTGTTAAATAAACAGCCAATATGATGAAGTTCCCAGACTTGGAGTGATACTATTAGGCAAACATTTTACTGAAGTTATTCACCTGCTGACAGTCTAAACCATAAGCTATTGAAGCACAGACCTACCTTAAACCTCCACAGGTACTGCACCACACAAAATGGATTGTAAATAAGGAAGGAATGAACACCTTGATTTCCGGAATCTATTTATGAGAATGGAAAGGAACGCTGATTACTAGCAGGAGGGGCCTTCTAATTTTCTAAGTGGTGGCACCTGTTCATTCACCTGTTTAACATCCAATTAGCATAATTGGATCGGCTACTGTGGAACACCGAATGAAGTGAGCACCCAACTGTAGGATTTAGAATTAACATAAAAAAAACTGTTCTGTCACCTGTAATGTATTGTAAAAACCATGCCACATTTTTCTCAAGCTCATTTGATCGATGATTCGGTTTAGTTAACATCAAAATTGAAAAGATAGATAAAAAAATGTTTCTTTTTTACGTGTCTTTAAAAATGACCAGAGCCAATCAGAAGGCAGGCCTGGGAGTTGGCTCGGATTCATAACGCGGCTGAATACGGGAAGAACCGAACTGGAGACTCCGTGTGAGAGCAGAAAGTCAAAACGTAAAGGTGACCAAAAGTGTCCCCAGTTAAGTGTTTGATTTAGCGACTTAGTAACGGTTTGATTTAGGGACTGTTGGGTTTAAAACCGTGGCGTGAAACATTCATTCAGTCAGAGCACCCTGTGTTGTTGTGTCTCTGTTGTTACTGTAAATATAATATCAACACGACTGTTTCAAACAATCTGTATACAGTCATAACCTCATCATGCCCAGTCGTCCTTCTCGAGCTGGTATTGACATGACTTCTATGTCACTGGCTTCAATGTAGAATATTTGGCTACATGTCATGTTGGAATAGCCAACAATAAGAGTAGGAAACAAAAATCTAGCTGACCAGAGATGGTATATAGCTACTGTATCAGTATTATCCAGCTAGCTGATCAAAGATGGTATATAGCTACTGTATCAGTATTATCCAGCTAGCTGACCAAAGATGGTATATAGCTACTGTATCAGTATTATCCAGCTAGCTGACCAGAGATGGTATATAGCTACTGTATCAGTATTATCCAGCTAGCTGACCAGAGATGGTATATAGCTACTGTATCAGTATTATCCAGCTAGCTGATCAAAGATGGTATATAGCTACTGTATCAGTATTATCCAGCTAGCTGACCAAAGATGGTATATAGCTACTGTACCAGTATTATCCAGCTAGCTGATCAAAGATGGTATATAGCTACTGTATCAGTATTATCCAGCTAGCTGATCAAAGATGGTATATAGCTACTGTATCAGTATTATCCAGCTAGCTGATCAAAGATGGTATATAGCTACTGTATCAGTTCCCCATCCTGTAGTGTCTATAGTCGTCCTATTTAGTTTACTGCAGAACTGTCTGACCTAATCATTTTACTAGTAGATAAGATAATCTTCACAGTAGATAAGGTAAACTTTCACCAACTCTCTCTGTCCCTCTCGTAGTTGTTGTATACATTCCTCTGTCATGTGGTCTGTGTGTATCTAACCTGACGTAGCAGGTGGAAAAGTGTAACCACCCATCCAGAGATCTGTATATAGTAACAAGATGCTCATGTCTATATCTCTAACAATGGGAGTTGTTGTCCTGTGTAGTGATATTCAGAACAGCTCCAGTTGCATTAGAAAGCTGTTATGGGATATGAAGATGCAGAATTCTGCGTCTGTCTGTCTGTGACCACGGTACACTGGGTTTGTCCCAGGGATTAAGATAAGAAGCTGTATTTCATCTGAGGAGAAGACAGAAGAAGAGAGAGGAGGGGGAAAAGGAGAGGAGAGAGAGGAGGGAGAGGAGGACGGAGAAGAGGGAGGAGAGAGAAGAAGAGGAGAGGAGGAGGGAGGAGGGTGAGGAGGACGGAGAAGAGGGAGGAGAGAGAAGAAGAGGAGAGGAGGAGGGAGGAGGGAGAAGGACCTCCAGTTGCATTAAAAAGCTGTTATTGTGATATGAAGATGCAGAATTCAACACACACGTGTCAGAACAATACTGATAAAGTAGCTATATACCATCTTTGTTCAGCTAGCTGGATAATACTGATACAGTAGCTATATACCATCTTTGGTCAGCTAGCTGGATAATACTGATACAGTAGCTATATACCATCTTTGGTCAGCTAGCTGGATAATACTGATACAGTAGCTATATACCATCTTTGGTCAGCTAGCTGGATAATACTGATACAGTAGCTATATACCATCTTTGGTCAGCTAGCTGGATAATACTGATACAGTAGCTATATACTATCTTTGATCAGCTAGCTGGATAATACTGATACAGTATACCATCTTTGATCAGCTAGCTGGATTTTTGTTTGCTACTCTTATTGTTGGCTATTCCAACATGACATGTAGACATAGAAGTCATGTCAATACCAGCTCGAGAATGACGACTGGGCATAAAGATGTTATGACTGTATACAGATTGTTGGAAATACAGTCATGTTGATATTATATTTACAGTGACAACAAACACACAACAACACAGGGTGCTCTGACTGAATGAATGTTTCACGCTGCGGTTTTTTAACCCAACAGTCGCTAAATCAAACTGTTTACATTTGTTGTCCGAGCCAACTCCCAGGCCTGCCTTCTGATTGGCTCTGGTCATTTTTTAAAGACACGTGAATTTTATTTTATTTTTTTATCAATCTTTTCAATTTTGATGTAAACAAACCCGAATCATCGATCAAATGAGCTTGAGAAAAATGTGGCATGGTTTTTACAATAAATTACAGGTGACAGAACAGTTTTTTCTGTTAATTCAAAATCCTACAGTTGGGTGCTCACTTCATTCGGTGTTCCACAGTAGCCGATCAAATTATGCTAATTGGATGTTAAACAGGTGAATGAACAGGTGCCACCACTTAGAAAATTAGAAGGCCCCTCCTGCTAGTAATCAGCGTTCCTTTCCATTCTCATAAATAGATTCCGGAAATGAAGGTGATTATTCCTTCCTTATTTACAAACCATTTTGTGTGGTGCAGTACCTGTGGAGGTTTAAGGTAGGTCTGTGCTTCAATAGCTTATGGTTTAGACTGTCAGCAGATGAATAACTTCAGTAAAATGTTTGCCTAATAGTATCACTCCAAGTCTGGGAACTTCATCATATTGGCTGTTTATTTAACACCAATCTGTTTCATTAGAACCCAAATCAACAATGGCAGACAAACCAGATGTGAGTGAGATCGCTCAGTTTGACATGACTAAACTGAAGAAGACTGAGACTGAGGAGAAGAACACTCTACCTACCAAAGAGGGTAAATACAATGCCCTAGTAGCCACTGGTTTTATTATGAAACCTGATGGCAACTAGACCTTGAATTAAGGCACTCTGATGGGTATGTGAACTTGAATTTCGGTGGTTAATTTTGTCACTTTAGCATCGACGTCACAATTCTTCTCTATTGCTGTCCGTTTAAGCCGTTCTTCTCACCTACAGTCATTGACCAGGAGAAGCAGGTGGAATCCTAAAATGGCTACTGTCATTACTCACAAGCTACATCCCAGAGGGACTGTTTCTCAAACCTGAACTCTCCATTCTGGACTGGATCCTCATGGCTGCCCAAGTCACTGACTCAATAAAAGCCATGTAGACTAATCACTGTGTTGCTGGCATTTGTTCAATTCATCTTGACTGAGCTTGTGTTCATATTAAGGCATTTCTACTAGGCTGTTTACACAGGCAGTCTATTTTGGACCCCCCCCCCCCATGTAAATAAATTACTTAACTCATACAATGTGATTTCCTGGATTTTTGTTTTAGATTCTGTCTCTCACAGTTGAAGTGTACCTATGATAAAATGACAGACCTCTACATGCTTTGTAAGTAGGAAAATCGGCAGTGTGTAAAATACTTGGGAGGCAGCGTAGCCTAGTGGTTAGAGCGTTGGACTAGTAACCGGGAAGGTTGCGAGTTCAAACCCCTGAGCTGACAAGGTACAAATCTGTCGTTCTGCCCCTGAACAAGGCAGTTAACCCACTGTTCCCAGGCCGTCATTGAAAACAAGAATGTGTTCTTAACGTGTTCACTGACCTGCCTGGTTAAATAAAGGTAAAATAAACTTCTCCCCACTAGTTTCAGGCTTTTATTCTGAAATGAGCTAGAATGATCACATGGTGTCAGTGGATAGCCAGATGTCCTTAGATTTGATGCGCTCACCACTGCAGCAAGGCCTTTCTCTCTCCTATTGCAAAGGCTACCGTCCGGTTGAAATATTATCCATTATTTATTGTAAAAACAACCTGAGGATTGATAATAATAAACATTTCAAATCAAATCAAATGTATTTATATAGCCCTTCGTACATCAGCTGATATCTCAAAGTGCTGTACAGAAACCCAGCCTAAAACCCCAAACAGCAAGCAATGCAGGTGTAGAAGCACGGTGGCTAGGAAAAACTCCCTAGAAAAGGCCAATACCTAGGAAGAAACCTAGAGAGGAACCAGGCTATGTGGGGTGGCCAGTCCTCTTCTGGCTGTGCCGGGTGGAGATTATAACAGAACATGGCCAAGATGTTCAATGTTCATAAATGACCAGCATGGTCGAATAATAATAAGGCAGAACAGTTGAAACTAGAGCAGCAGCACAGTCAGGTGGAAGTTGAAACTGGAGCAGCAGCATGGCCAGGTAGACTGGGGACAGCAAGGAGTCATCATGTCAGGTAGTCCTGGGGCATGGTCCTAGGGCTCAGGTCAGTTGAAACTGGAACAGCAGCATGGCCAGGTGGACTGGGGACAGCAAGGAGTCATCATGTCAGGTAGTCCTGGGGCATGGTCCTAGGGCTCAGGTCCTCCGAGAGAGAGAAAGAAAGAGAGAAGGAGAGAATTAGAGAACGCACACTTAGATTCACACAGGACACCGAATAGGACAGGAGAAGTACTCCAGATATAACAAACTGACCCCAGCCCCCCGACACATAAACTACTGCAGCATAAATACTGGAGGCTGAGACAGGAGGGGTCAGGAGACACTGTGGCCCCATCCGAGGACACCCCCAGACAGGGCCAAACAGGAAGGATATAACCCCACCCACTTTGCCAAAGCACAGCCCCCACACCACTAGAGGGATATCTTCAACCACCAACTTACCATCCTGAGACAAGGCCGAGTATAGCCCACAAAGATCTCCGCCACGGCACAACCCAAGGGGGGGGGCGCCAACCCAGACAGGATGACCACAACAGTGAATCAACCCACTCAGGTGACGCACCCCCTCCAGGGACGGCATGAGAGAGCCCCAGCAAGCCAGTGACTCAGCCCCTGTAATAGGGTTAGAGGCAGAGAATCCCAGTGGAAAGAGGGGAACCGGCCAGGCAGAGACAGCAAGGGCGGTTCGTTGCTCCAGAGCCTTTCCGTTCACCTTCCCACTCCTGGGCCAGACTACACTCAATCATATGACCCACTGAAGAGATGAGTCTTCAGTAAAGACTTAAAGGTTGAGACCGAGTTTGCGTCTCTGACATGGGTAGGCAGACCGTTCCATAAAAATGGAGCTCTATAGGAGAAAGCCCTGCCTCCAGCTGTTTGCTTAGAAATTCTAGGGACAATTAGGAGGCCTGCATCTTGTGACCGTAGCGTACGTATAGGTATGTACGGCAGGACCAAATCAGAGAGATAGGTAGGAGCAAGCCCATGTAATGCTTTGTAGGTTAGCAGTAAAACCTTGAAATCAGCCCTTGCTTTGACAGGAAGCCAGTGTAGAGAGGCTAGCACTGGAGTAATATGATCAAATTTTTTGGTTCTAGTCAGGATTCTAGCAGCCGTATTTAGCACTAACTGAAGTTTATTTAGTGCTTTATCCGGGTAGCCGGAAAATAGAGCATTGCAGTAGTCTAACCTAGAAGTGACAAAAGCATGGATTAATTTTTCTGCATCATTTTTGGACAGAAAGTTTAAGATTTTTGCAATGTTACGTAGATGGAAAAAAGCTGTCCTCGAAATGGTCTTGATATGTTCTTCAAAAGAGAGATCAGGGTCCAGAGTAACGCCGAGGTCCTTCACAGTTTTATTTGAGACGACTGTACAACCATTAAGATTAATTGTCAGATTCAACAGAAGATCTCTTTGTTTCTTGGGACCTAGAACAAGCATCTCTGTTTTGTCCGAGTTTAATAGTAGAAAGTTTGCAGCCATCCACTTCCTTATGTCTGAAACACATGCTTCTAGCGAGGGCAATTTTGGGGCTTCACCATGTTTCATTGAAATGTACAGCTGTGTGTCATCCGCATAGCAGTGAAAGTTTACATTATGTTTTCGAATAACATCCCCAAGAGGTAAAATATATAGTGAAAACAATAGTGGTCCTAAAACGGAACCTTGAGGAACACCGAAATTTACAGTTGATTTGTCAGAGGACAAACCATTCACAGAGACAAACTGATATCTTTCCGACAGATAAGATCTAAACCAGGCCAGAACATGTCCGTGTAGACCAATTTGGGTTTCCAATCTCTCCAAAAGAATGTGGTGATCGATGGTATCAAAAGCAGCACTAAGGTCTAGGAGCACGAGGACAGATGCAGAGCCTCGGTCCGATGCCATTAAAATGTCATTTACCACCTTCACAAGTGCCGTCTCAGTGCTATGATGGGGTCTAAAACCAGACTGAAGCATTTCGTATACATTGTTTGTCTTCAGGAAGGCAGTGAGTTGCTGCGCAACAGCCTTCTCTAAAATTTTTGAGAGGAATGGAAGATTCGATATAGGCCGATAGTTTTTTATATTTTCTGGGTCAAGGTTTGGCTTTTTCAAGAGAGGCTTTATTACTGCCACTTTTAGTGAGTTTGGTACACATCCAGTGGATAGAGAGCCGTTTATTATGTTCAACATAGGAGGGCCAAGCACAGGAAGCAGCTCTTTCAGTAGTTTAGTTGGAATAGGGTCCAGTATGCAGCTTGAAGGTTTAGAGGCCATGATTATTTTCATCATTGTGTCAAGAGATATAGTACTAAAACACTTGAGCGTCTCTCTTGATCCTAGGTCCTGGCAGAGTTGTGCAGACTCAGGACAACTGAGGTTTGGAGGAATACGCAGGTTTAAAGAGGAGTCCGTAATTTGCTTTCTAATAATCATAATCTTTTCCTCAAAGAAGTTCATGAATTTATCACTGCTAAAGTGAAAGTCATCCTCTCTTGGGGAATGCTGCTTTTTAGTTAGCTTTGCGACAGTATTAAAAAGGAATTTCGGATTGTTCTTATTTTCCTCAATTAAGTTAGAAAAATAGGATGATCGAGCAGCAGTAAGGGCTCTACGGTACTGCACGGTACCGTCCTTCCAAGCTAGTCGGAAGACTTCCAGTTTGGTGTGGCGCCATTTCCGTTCCAATTTTCTGGAAGCTTGCTTCAGAGCTCGGGTATTTTCTGTGTACCAGGGAGCTAGTTTCTTATGAGACATTTTTTTAGTTTTTAGGGGTGCAACTGCATCTAGGGTATTGCGCAAGATTAGATTGAGATCCTCAGTTAGGTGGTTAACAGATTTTTGTCCTCTGGCGTCCTTGGGTAGGCAGAGGGAGTCTGGAAGGGCATCAAGGAATCTTTGTGTTGTCTGTGAATTTATAGCACGACTTTTGATGTTCCTTGGTTGGGGTCTAAGCAGATTATTTGTTGCAATTGCAAACGTAATAAAATGGTGGTCCGATAGTCCAGGATTATGAGGAAAAACATTAAGATCCACCACATTTATTCCATGGGACAAAACTAGGTCCAGCGTATGACTGTGACAGTGAGTGGGTCCAGAGACATGTTGGACAAAACCCACTGAGTCGATGATGGCTCCGAAAGCCTTTTGGAGTGGGTCTGTGGACTTTTCCATGTGAATATTAAAGTCACCAAAGATTAGAATATTATCTGCTATGACTACAAGGTCCGATAGGAATTCAGGGAACTCAGTGAGAAACGCTGTATATGGCCCAGGAGGCCTGTAAACAGTAGCTATAAAAAGTGATTGAGTAGGCTGCATAGATTTCATGACTAGAAGCTCAAAAGACGAAAATTTCTTTTTTTTTTTTGTAAATTGAAATTTGCTATCGTAAATGTTAGCAACACCTCCGCCTTTGCGGGATGCACGGGGGATATGGTCACTAGTGTAGCCAGGAGGTGAGGCCTCATTTAAAACAGTAAATTCATCAGGCTTAAGCCATGTTTCAGTCAGGCCAATCACATCAAGATTATGATCAGTGATTAGTTCATTGACTATAATTGCCTTTGAAGTAAGGGATCTAACATTAAGTAGCCCTATTTTGAGATGTGAGGTATCATGATCTCTTTCAGTAATGACAGGAATGGAGGTGGTCTTTATCCTAGTGAGATTGCTAAGGCGAACACCGCCATGTTTAGTTTTGCCCAACCTAGGTCGAGGCACAGACACGGTCTCAATGGTGATAGCTGAGCTGACTACACTGACTGTGCTAATGGCAGACTCCACTATGCTGGCAGGCTGGCTAACAGCCTGCTGCCTGGCCTGCACCCTATTTCATTGTGGAGCTAGAGGAGTTAGAGCCCTGTCTATGTTGGTAGATAAGATGAGAGCACCCCTCCAGCTAGGATGGAGTCCGTCACTCCTCAGCAGGTCAGGCTTGGTCCTGTTTGTGGGTGAGTCCCAGAAAGAGGGCCAATTATCTACAAATTCTAACTTTTGGGAGGGGCAGAAAACAGTTTTCAACCAGCGATTGAGTTGTGAGACTCTGCTGTAGAGCTCATCACTCCCCCTAACTGGGAGGGGGCCAGAGACAATTACTCGATGCCGACACATCTTTCTAGCTGATATGCACGCAGAAGCTATGTTGCGCTTAGTGATTTCTGACTGTTTCATCCTAACATCGTTGTTGCCGACGTGGATAACAATATCTCTATACTCTCTACACTCGCCAGTTTTAGCTTTAGCCAGCACCATCTTCAGATTAGCCTTAACGTCGGTAGCCCTGCCCCCGGGTAAACAGTGTATGATCGCTGGATGATTCGCTTTAAGTCTAATACTGCGGGTAATGGAGTCGCCAATGACTAGAGTTTTCAATTTGTCAGAGCTAATGGTGGGAAGCTTCGGTGTCTCAGACCCCGTAACGGGAGGAGTAGAGACCAGAGAAGAATCGGCCTCTGACTCCGACCCGCTGCTTAATGGGGAAAACCGGTTGAAAGTTTCTGTCGGCTGAATGAGCGACACCGGTTGAGCGTTCCTACAGCATTTCCTTCCAGAAACCGTGAGAAAGTTGTCCGGCTGCGGGGACTGTGCCAGGGGATTTACACTACTATCTGTACTTACTGGTGCCACAGACGCTATTTCATCCTTTCCTACACTGAAATTACCCTTGCCTAACGATTGCGTCTGAAGCTGGGCTTGCAGCACAGCTATCCTCGCCGTAAGGCGAGTACAGCGGCTGCAATTAGAAGGCATCATGTTAATGTTACTACTTAGCTTCGGCTGTTGGAGGTCCTGACGAATCGTGTCCAGATAAAGCGTCCGGAGTGAAAAAGTTGAGGAAAAAATAAATAAATATATGAACGGTAATTAAAAGGTGAAAACCGTAAAGTTGTCAGGTAGCAAAACAGGTTAGCAACAAAACGCACAGCAACTCGAAAACAAGCCTGCAAGTTGTGACATTTGACATGTTTCTACGAACTTTACGGATACTAATTGGAATTTGTCTGCCCGTCGTGACCGCACGAGCCTGTGGATTACTAAACAAAACGAGCCAACCAAATGGAGTGTTGTGGATATATTAATCTTTATCAAACATGTATTGTGTAACAGAGTTTTGTGAGTACCAAAATCAAAGGTAAGTCATTTTAATGGTCACAAAAGTCAGAAAAGCAATCTACTTTGCTGCTAGCTGCATAATGTTTTGTCTGAGAGCTGTCCTCACATGGTTTCCTTTCACCGTAAAGATTTTTTGAAATCTGACATGCCAGGTGGATGAACAACAAGCTAAACTGTGTTTTGGTATATTGCACTTGTGATTTCATAAATGTAATATTTTTTGTAATTTGAATTTGGCGCTCTGCAATTCACCGGATGTTGACAAATGATCCCGTTGAAGGGATGGGTGCGCCAAGAATAAAAAAAATTACTTTATTTTGAAGAGACAATCAAAAGTTTGGTTTATTGCTGATGTTACAATGCTTTTTAATGGAAAATCCAAAGACGTAGTGAACATTCAATTACCAAAATGTGAAATATGCCATTGTCTCTGTCAGGTCCACATTGGGAAGTGATCAATAGATAAATAGGAAATGACATTAAAATAATGTAATATTTCAGTTGTGTCTGTGTTCCCCATCCTGTACTGCCTTTAGTCATCCTATATAGATCGTTCCCCATCCTGTACTGCCTTTAGTCATCCTATATAGATGGTCCCCCATCCTGTACTGTCTATAGTCATCCTATATAGATGGTCCCCCATCCTGTACTGCCTTTAGTCATCCTATATAGATGGTCCCCCATCCTGTACTGTCTATAGTCATCCTATATAGATGGTCCCCCATCCTGTACTGTCTATAGTCATCCTATATAGATCGTTCCCCATCCTGTACTGTCTATAGTCATCCTATATAGATCGTTCCCCATCCTGTACTGTCTATAGTCATCCTATATAGATCGTTCCCCATCCTGTACTGTCTATAGTCATCCTATATAGATGGTCCCCCATCCTGTACTGTCTATAGTCATCCTATATAGATCGTTCCCCATCCTGTACTGTCTTTAGTCATCCTATATAGATGGTCCCCCATCCTGTACTGTCTTTAGTCATCCTATATAGATGGTCCCCCATCCTGTACTGTCTATAGTCATCCTATATAGATGGTCCCCCATCCTGTACTGTCTATAGTCATCCTATATAGATCGTTCCCCATCCTGTACTGTCTTTAGTCATCCTATATAGATCGTTCCCCATCCTGTACTGTCTATCGTCATCCTATATAGATCGTTCCCCATCCTGTACTGTCTATCGTCGTCCTATATAGATCGTTCCCCATCCTGTACTGTCTATAGTCATCCTATATAGATCGTTCCCCATCCTGTACTGTCTATAGTCATCCTATATAGATCGTTCCCCATCCTGTACTGTCTATAGTCATCCTATATAGATAGCCTGTCTAAGTTTACTGCAGAAATGTCTGGCCTAATAATTTTCCTAGTTCTTCACAGTAGACAAGATAAACTTTCACCAACTGTCTCTGTCCCCCTCGTAGTTGTTGTGTACATTCCTCTGTCATGTGGTCTGTGTGTATCTAACCTAATGTAGCAGGTGGAAAAGTGTATCCAACTGTCCAGAGATCTGTATATAGTAACAAGATGCTCATGTCTATGTCTCTAACAATGGGAGTTGTTGTTTGTCCTGTGTAGTGATATTCAGAACACCTCCAGATGCATTAGAAAGCTGTTATTGTGATATGAAGATGCAGAATTCTGCGTCTGTCTGTCTGTGACCACGGTACACTGGGTTTGTCCCAGGGATTAAGATAAGAAGCTGTATTTCATCTGAGGAGAAGACAAAAGGAGAAGGACAGAGAGCTCCATTTTTATGGAACGGTCTGCCTACCCATGTCAGAGACGCAAACTCGGTCTCAACCTTTAAGTCTTTACTGAAGACTCATCTCTTCAGTGGGTCATATGATTGAGTGTAGTCAGGCCCAGGAGTGGGAGGGTGAACGGAAAGGCTCTGGAGTAATGAACCACCCTTGCTGTCTCTGCCTGGCCGGTTCCCCTCTTTCCACTGGGATTCTCTGCCTCTAACCCTATTACAGGGGCTGAGTCACTGGCTTACTGGGGCTCTCTCATACCGTCCCTGGGAGGGGTGCGTCACCTGAGTGGGTTGAGTCACTGATGTGATCATCCTGTCTGGGTTGGCGCTCCCCCTTGGGTTGTGCCGTGGCGGAGATCTTTGTGGGCTATACTCAGCCTTGTCTCAGGATGGTAAGTTGGTGGTTGAAGATATCCCTCTAGTGGTGTGGGGGCTGTGCTTTGGCAAAGTGGGTGGGGTTATATCCCTCCTGTTTGGCCCTGTCCGGGGGTGTCCTCGGATGGGGCCACAGTGTCTCCTGACCCCTCCTGTCTCAGCCTCCAGTATTTATGGTGCAGTAGTTTATGTGTTGGGGGGCTAGGGTCAGTTTGTGATATCTGGAGTACTTCTCTTGTCCTATTCGGTGTCCTGTGTGAATTTAAGTGTGCTCTCTCTAATTCTCTCTTTCTTTCTCTCGGAGGACATGAGCCCTTGGACCATGCCTCAGGACTACCTGACATGATGACTCCTTGCTGTCCCCAGTCCACCCGGCCGTGCTGCTGCTCCAGTTTAAACTGTTCTGCCTTATTATTATTGGACCATGCTGGTCATTTATGAACATTTGAACATCTTGGCCATGTTCTGTTATAATCTCCACCGGTACAGCCAGAAGAGGACTGGCCACCCTACATAGCCTGGTTCCTCTCTAGGTTTCTTCCTAGGTTTTGGCCTTTCCAGGGAGTTTTTCCTAGCCACCGTGCTTCTACACCTGCATTGCTTGCTGTTTGGGGTTTTAGGCTGGGTTTCTGTACAGCACTTTGAGATATCAGCTGATGTATGAAGGTCTATATAAATACATTTGATTTGATTTTGATTTGACAGGAAAACAGGACCCGTTCAACAGCAGCACAACAGACATCAGCACTCTGGTGCCAAAAGATGGTCCTCCATTCAGAACACCCTACAGCTACATGTAGAACGCTGACACAGCTATGGTGGAGAGGAACAGGGAGCGACAGACATATACACAAATTAGATAGAAGAGCAGATATTTACAAGGAACTGATGGCAGCCTAGATAGAACGGATTGGTAAACAACCCTGACTTGCATTTCTTCCACAGGAGGCTGCAGAGGGGAGGACGGCTCATAATAATGGATGGAACAGAGCAAATGGAACGGCATCAAACACATTGGAACCATGTTTTATGTATTTGATCCCATTCCACTGATTCCGTTCCAGTCATTACAACGAGCCCCTCCTCTCCAATTACGGTTCCACCAACCTCCTGTGATTTGTAGTCTCACACACACACTGTCACACATATATATGCAAGTGTACAATATGCACTTAACACACACGTGTCAGAACAATACTGATAAAGTAGCTATATACCATCTTTGTTCAGCTAGCTGGACAATACTGATACAGTAGCTATATACCATCTTTGGTCAGCTAGCTAGATAATACTGATACCGAAGCTATATACCATCTTTGGTCAGCTAGCTGGATAATACTGATACAGTAGCTATATACCATCTTTGGTCAGCTAGCTGGATAATACTGATACAGTAGCTATATACCATCTTTGGTCAGCTAGCTGGATAATACTGATACAGTAGCTATATACCATCTTTGGTCAGCTAGCTGGATAATACTGATACAGTAGCTATATACCATCTTTGGTCAGCTAGCTGGACAATACTGATACAGTAGCTATATACCATCTTTGGTCAGCTAGCTGGACAATACTGATACAGTAGCTATATACCATCTTTGATCAGCTAGCTGGACAATACTGATACAGTAGCTATATACCATCTCTGGTCAGCTAGCTTTTGTTTGCTACTCTTATTGTTGGCTTTTCCAACATGACATGTAGCCAAATATTCTACATTGAAGCCAGTGACATAGAAGTCATGTCAATACCAGCTCGAGAAGGACGACTGGGCATGATGATGTTATGACTGTATACAGATTGTTTGAAATACAGTCGTGTTGATATTATATTTACAGTGACAACAAACACACAACAACACAGGGTGCTCTGCCTGAATGAATGTTTCACGCCGCGGTCTTAAACGTCTTAAACCCTTTTTAATTTTGATGTAAACAAACCCGAATCATCGATCAAATGAGCTTGAGGAAAAATTGGCATGATGTTTACAATAAATTACACGTGATAGAACAGTTTTTTCTGTTAATTCAAAATCCTACAGTTGGGTGCTCACTTCATTCGGTGTTCCACAGTAGCCGATCAAATTATGCTAATTGAATGTTAAACAGGTGAATGAACAGGTGCCACCACTTAGAAATTTAGAAGGCCCCTCCTGCTAGTAATCAGCGTTCCTTTCCATTCTCATAAATAGATTCCGGAAATGAAGGTGATTATTCCTTCCTTATTTACAATCCATTTTGTGTGGTGCAGTACCTGTGGAGGTTTAAGGTAGGTCTGTGCTTCAATAGCTTATGGTTTAGACTGTCAGCAGGTGAATAACTTCAGTAAAACGTTTGCCTAATAGTATTACTAAACATCAATTATGGGAACTTCATCATATTGGCTGTTTATTTAACACCAATCTGTTTCATTAGAACCCAAATCAACAATGGCAGACAAACCAGATGTGAGTGAGATCGCTCAGTTTGACATGACTAAACTGAAGAAGACTGAGACTGAGGAGAAGAACACTCTACCTACCAAAGAGGGTAAATACAATGCCCTAGTAGCCACTGGTTTTATTATGAAACCTGATGGCTACTAGACCTTGAATTAAGGCACTCTGATGGGTATGTGAACTTGAATTTCGGTGGTTAATTTTGTCACGTTAGCATCGATGTCACAATTCTCTTTTGCTGTCCGTTTAAGCCATTCTTCTCACCTACAGTCATTGACCAGGAGAAGCAGGTGGAATCCTAAAATGGCTGCTGTCATTACTCACAAGCTACATCCCAGAGGGACTGTTTCTCAAACCTGAACTCTCCATTCTGGACTGGATCCTCATGGCTGCCTAAGTCACTGACTCAATAAAAGCCATGTAGACTAATCACTGTTGCTGGCATTTGTTCAATTCATCTTGACTGAGCTTGTGTTCATATTAATGCAATTCTACAAGGCTGTTTACACAGGCAGTCTGTTTTGGACCCCTCCCCCCCCCCCATGCAAATAAATTACTTAAATCATACAATGTGATTTTCTTCAGTTTTGTTATAGATTCCGTCTCACAGTTGAAATGTACCTATGATAAAAATTACAGACCTCTACATGCTTTGTAAGTAGGAAACTCGGTAGTGTGTAAAAATACTTCTCCCCACTAGTTTCAGGCTTTTATTCTGAAAAATGAGCTAGAATGATCACATGGTGTCAGTGGATAGCCAGATGTCCTTAGATTTGTTCATGCGCGCACCACTGCAGCGAGCCTCTTTCTCTCTCCTATTGAAAAGGCTACCGTCCGGTTGAAATATTATTTATTGTAAAAACAACCGGAGGATTGATTAATAATTAACATTTGACATGTCTCTACGAACTTTATGGATACTAATTGGTATTTGTTAGCCCGTCGTGAGCCTGTGGATTACTAAACAAAACGAGTCAACCAAAATGAGTTTTTTAATTTTTTTATATAAATCTTTATTGAATGTCTTGAGTACAAAAATCAAAGGTAAGAGTCATTTTATTGCTTTTTTGACTTTTGTGACCCTTCGTGACCAATCTTCTTTGCTGCTAGCTGCTTAATGTTTTGTCTGCTGAGAGCTGTCCTCACAATCACAGGCTATATACAGGGGTACCGGTACAGAGTCAATGTGGAGGCTGTTTACAGGGGGTACCGGTACAGAGTCAATGTGGAGGCTATATACAGGGGTACCGGTACAGAGTCAATGTGGAGGCTATATACAGGGGTACCGGTACAGAGTCATTGTGGAGGCTATATACAGGGGTACTGGTACAGAGTCAATGTGGAGGCTATATACAGGGGTACCGGTACAGAGTCAATGTGGAGGCTATATACAGGGGGTACAGGTACAGAGTCAATGTGGAGGCTATATACAGGGGTACCGGTACAGAGTCATTGTGGAGGCTATATACAGGGGTACTGGTACAGAGTCAATGTGGAGGCTATATACAGGGGATACCGGTACAGAGTCAATGTGGAGGCTATATACAGGGGGTACCGGTACAGAGTCAATGTGGAGGCTATATACAGGGGTACTGGTACAGAGTCAATGTGGAGGCTATATACAGGGGGTACTGGTACAGAGTCAATGTGGAGGCTATATACAGGGGGTACTGGTACAGAGTCAATGTGGAGGCTATATACAGGGGGTACTGGTACAGAGTCAATGTGGAGGCTATATACAGGGGTACTGTTACAGAGTCAATGTGGAGGCTATATACAGGGTATTACGGTACAGAGTCAATGTGGAGGCTATATACAGGCTATTACGGTACAGAGTCAATGTGGAGGCTATATACAGGCTATTACGGTACAGAGTCAACGTGGATGCTATATACAGGCTATTACGGTACAGAGTCAATGTGGATGCTATATACAGGGGGTACCGGTACAGAGTCAATGTGGAGACTATATACAGGGTATTACGGTACAGAGTCAATGTGGAGGCTATATACAGGCTATTACGGTACAGAGTCAATGTGGAGGCTATATACAGGGTATTACGGTACAGAGTCAATGTGGAGGCTATATACAGGAGTACTGGTACAGAGTCAATGTGGAGGCTATATACAGGGTATTACGGTACAGAGTCAATGTGGAGGTTATATACAGGGTATTACGGTACAGAGTCAATGTGGAGGCTATATACGGGGTATTACGGTACTAAGTCAATGTGGAGGTTATATACAGGGTATTACGGTACAGAGTCCACGTGGAGGCTATATACGGGGTATTACGGTACTAAGTCAATGTGGAGGTTATATACAGGGTATTACGGTACAGAGTCAATGTGGAGGTTATATACAGGGGCATCGGTTATTCGAGGCAACATGAACATGTCGGTAGAGTTATTAAAGAGACTCCAGGTAGCAGGTGCACTGTCCCTTTAGCATGTTGTTAATGAGGAGGACAGTCGTTTTGGATCAGAGTTTAAGGAGGTGGATGTTGTCTCATAAGTTAAAAGGGATGGTCTGATCCACAGTAACAATAGCCTGTTGCCCGATCTGTTTTGTGCTGTGTTGCCAATTCCAACTGTGGTGACTTGACACCGTAAAGGAGACGGCACAAGCAGATCTGGGACCAGGCTACAGAACATAACACTACCTGGTGTGGTTAGAGTTCAACCCAGTTATCTGCTCTGATCAAAGAGAGACTTCATATGTGACTTGATATGCCGTGACAAAATGTATTTTTAAATGTTCCCAGTCTGCGACCTGTGGGAGTTTTATTGTCAGTCTGTAACCTGCGGGAGTGTTATTGTCAGTCTGTAACCTGCGGGAGTGTTATTGTCAGTCTGTAACCTGCGGGAGTGTTATTGTCAGTCTGTAACCTGCGGGAGTGTTATTGTCAGTCTGTAACCTGCGGGAGTGTTATTGTCAGTCTGTAACCTGCGGGAGTGTTATTGTCAGTCTGTAACCTGCGGGAGTGTTATTGTCAGTCTGTAACCTGTGGGAGTGTTATTGTCAGTCTGTAACATGTGGGAGTGTTATTGTCAGTCTGTAACCTGCGGGAGTGTTATTGTCAGTCTGTAACCTGCGGGAGTGTTATTGTCAGTCTGTAACCTGTGGGAGTGTTATTGTCAGTCTGTAACCTGTGGGAGTGTTATTGTCAGTCTGTAACATGTGGGAGTGTTATTGTCAGTCTGTAACCTGCGGGAGTGTTATTGTCAGTCTGTAACCTGCGGAAGTGTTATTGTCAGTCTGTAACCTGCGGGAGTGTTATTGTCAGTCTGTAAGAGTTACAGTTCAACCCAGTTCTCTGCTCTGATCAAAGAGGGACTTCATATGTGACTTGATATGCCGTGACAAAATGTATTTTTAAATGTTCCCAGTCTGTAACCTGCGGGAGTGTTATTGTCAGTCTGTAACCTGCGGGAGTGTTATTGTCAGTCTGTAACCTGCGGGAGTGTTATTGTCAGTCTGTAACATGTGGTAGTGTTATTGTCAGTCTGTAACCTGTGGGAGTGTTATTGTCAGTCTGTACCCTGTGGGAGCACAGAGGCCTGTGTCACCATAGTAACCGGAAGGTTGCAAGTTCAAACCCCCGAGCTGACATGGTACAAATCTGTCGTTCTGCCCCTGAACAGGCAGTTAACCCACTGTTCCTAGGCCGTCATTGAAAATAAGAATTTGTTCTTAACTGACTTGCCTATTAAAATAAAGGTAAAAATAAAATAAAAATAGGAGGTGGATCTGGTTCACTGTGGCTGGCTGACATGCCAGTTACAGTCATTTAGAGAACTTTTTACCCAGAGGACATAGAGCTCTGAAGCCACTCTGTAATTTCAGCACCTCTTCTTACCACAGACACTCCATGAAGTGAATCACCAACACACACCACAAAGTTACCCTCCTACTCTTCTAACATCCAGACTTGAGACGAGCGATATTTCAGTGTGTCTTGTCACCCACCTTGACATTCCTTAACGTTACCCTGGCTCCTACCTGCTTAACCTATTTCAGTAGGCTAGTGTGTGTGTGTGAGATCTCTGGGGGAAGTTGAACCCACAGCCATGGCACTAGTCTTCTAAATTCTAACCTTTAGTCAGGTTGTATTTCTGTGGCTTACAACCACAGTGGCCCTCATACAGTGTGTGTTTATGTGTTTTGTTATGTGTGTGTCTTGCCACAGTCACCCTATCAAACCCTCCTGCTCTTCTATCTGTGGCCTTTCAACCAATCAGACACACAGGCCTTTCAACCAATCAGACACACGGGCCTTTCAACCAATCAGACACTGTGTGAAACTCACACTTGCACAAGCCTTTTTCTTTCCCACCACTGAAACGTTTTCCCTCAGCGATCGAAACCCAACCATGGTTATAGAAGCCCCACCCTGAGGTCTGTCTACCACAGTTGGCTCCACACACACACACTGAGGACACACACTGAACACACACACACACTGAACACACACACACACTGAACACACACATACACACACACTGAACACACACACACACTGAGGACACACACACAAACACACACACACCGAGGACACCCAGCCAACTTGCCAGGTGGTAAACAACATGGTTATAGAAGCCCCACCCTGAGGTCTGTCTACCACAGTTGGCTCCACACACACACACACTGAACACACACACTGAACACACACACACACACACACACTGGGGGCACACACACACTGAACACACACACACACACACTGAGGACACACACATACACACACACTGGGGGCACACACATACACACACACTGGGGGCACACACATACACACACACTGGGGGCACACACACACAAACACACACACACCGAGGACACCCAGCCAACTTGCCAGGTGGTAAACAACTAAAATGATGTTGTTTTGGCGTGCCACCAGTTTTGCTAAACTTGGCTGATGGATTAGCATCCTCGCTAACCCTGGCTGTTCTCCTTCCAGCTAAATAAGGGTAGTGACATTTTAGCTGGACGTGGTGATGACTTTCAGAGGCAGGTGAAAAGCCTGGCTGAAATGCAGTTCAGTCTACCAGTATGTTGTCACGCCCTGACCTGAGATATCTCTGTTTACTTCATATTTTGGTTAGGTCAGGGTGTGACTAGGGTGGGTACGCTAGTTTTTCCAGTGCCTAGGGTTTTTGTATCGTCTAGGGTTTTTTGTATGTCTAGAGTTTTGTAGGTCTAAGTGATTTGTATGTCTATGGTGGCCTAATATGGTTCCCAATCAGAGACAGCTGTTTATCATTGTCTCTGATTGGGGATCATATTTAGGTAGCCATTTCCCTTTGGTGTTGGTGGGTTCTTGTTCTATGTTTACTTCCCTGTCTGCACTATTCATGCAGCTTCACGGTTCCTTTTGCTATTTTGTTCAGTGTTTCATTCTTTAAATAAAGAAGAATGTACGAATACCACGCTGTACCTTGGTCTCCTTCGTACAACGGTAGAGAGGTTAGAGAGCATGGTAGAGAGGTTAGAGAGCACGGTAGAGAGGTTAGAGAGCACGGTAGAGAGGTTAGAGAGCACTGTAGAGAGGTTAGAGAGCACGGTAGAGAGGTTAGGGAGATTAGAGAGCACAGTTGAGAGGTTAGAGAGGTTAGAGAGCATGGTAGAGAGCACGGTAGAGAGGTTAGAGAGGTTTGAGAGCATGGTAGAGAGGTTAGAGAGCACTGTAGAGAGCACGGTAGAGAGGTTAGAGAAATTAGAGAGCATGGTAGAGAGGTTAGGGAGCACGGTAGAGAGCACGGTAGAGAGGTTAGAGAGGTTTGAGAGCACGGTAGAGAGGTTAGAGAGCATGGTAAGAGAGCTTAGAGAGGTTAGAGAGCACATGTACAGGAGGAGGGCTTGAATGCCAATCCTATATCGTACACTTGTAATACTAAATATGAGGTCATATTGTATGATACGTTTTGTAACAGATACATTGATCTTTTACCACACAGTGTTCAAACACTGGTGTAGAATACTAGTATCTGTCTTCACTTGCATTGATCTCAATGGGAGACGAGATGAAAATGTTACTTAAGTGGATGTTTAGGATTCGCCCCTTAATGCACCTTGGTTAGAGAGGTTAGAGAGCACGGTAGAGAGAATAGAGAGGTTAGAGAGGTTAGAGAGGTTAGAGAGCACGGTAGAGGTTAGAGAGCACGGTAGAGAGGTTAGAGAGCACGGTAGAGAGGTTAGAGAGCACGGTAGAGAGGTTAGAGAGCACGGTAGAGAGCACGGTAGAGAGGTTAGAGAGGTTAGAGAGCACGGTAGAGAGGTTAGAGAGCACGGTAGAGAGGTTAGAGAGCACGGTAGAGAGGTTAGAGAGGTTAGAGAGCACGGTAGAGAGGTTAGAGAGGTTAGAGAGCACGGTAGAGAGGTTAGAGAGCACGGTAGAGGTTAGAGAGCACGGTAGAGAGGTTAGAGAGCACGGTAGAGAGGTTAGAGAGCACGGTAGAGGTTAGAGAGCACGGTAGAGAGATTAGAGAGCACGGTAGAGAGATTAGAGAGCACGGTAGAGAGGTTAGAGAGCACGGTAGAGGTTAGAGAGCACGGTAGAGAGATTAGAGAGCACAGTAGAGAGGTTAGAGAGTTGAGTTGAGTTGAGTTTATTTTTATTTTTACAGGGACAGTGCACATTAATCAACATTTCAGTAAAAGTGCCGGTTTTAGTCAACCGGCTAATTTTCAACCGCAGTCCCTGGGCAGGTTATTAAAAACAATTACAATATAGACAATAGCAACATAGAACAAGCAAGACATAGCAACATAGGACAAGCAAGACATAGCATACAGACAGAGCAGCATAAAACAAAAAGCAGCAAGACAAAATTCATAAAAGCATAAAAGCAACAAAGTGTTGCAACAAAGCACGGTAGAGAGGTTAGAGAGCACGGTAGAGAGGTTAGAGAGCACGGTAGAGAGGTTAGAGAGCACGGTAGAGAGGTTAGAGAGCACGGTAGAGAGGTTAGAGAGCACGGTAGAGAGGTTAGAGAGCACGGTAGAGAGGTTAGGGAGCACGGTAGAGAGATTAAAGAGCACGGTAGAGAGGTTAGAGAGCACGGTAGAGAGGTTAGAGAGCACTGTAGAGAGGTTAGAGAGCACGGTAGAGAGATTAAAGAGCACGGTAGAGAGGTTAGAGAGCACGGTAGAGAGATTAGAGAGCACGGTAGAGAGGTTAGAGAGCACGGTAGAGAGGTTAGAGAGCACGGTAGAGAGGTTAGAGAGCACGGTAGAGAGGTTAGAGAGCACGGTAGAGAGGTTAGAGAGCACGGTAGAGAGGTTAGGGAGCACGGTAGAGAGATTAAAGAGCACGGTAGAGAGGTTAGAGAGCACGGTAGAGAGGTTAGAGAGCACGGTAGAGAGATTAAAGAGCACGGTAGAGAGGTTAGAGAGCACGGTAGAGAGGTTAGAGAGCACGGTAGAGAGATTAAAGAGCACGGTAGAGAGGTTAGGGAGCACGGTAGAGAGGTTAGAGAGCACGGTAGAGAGATTAAAGAGCACGGTAGAGAGGTTAGAGAGCACAGTAGAGAGGTTTGGGAGGTTAGAGAGAATGGTAGAGAGGTTAGAGAGTGCGGTAGAGAGGTTAGAGAGCACAGTAGAGAGGTTTGGGAGGTTAGAGAGAATGGTAGAGAGGTTAGAGAGCGCGGTAGAGAGGTTAGAGAGCACAGTAGAGAGGTTTGGGAGGTTAGAGAGAATGGTAGAGAGGTTAGAGAGCGCGGTAGCGACAGTGTTCTTTGGCTATTTAAACTGTCGATGCAACCGGCGGTTCAGTTTGTGTAGACACACACCATCTTGTCAGTTCAGTGTGTGTAGACACACACACCACACATACACCATCTTGGCAAGACTGAAAGACTCAGTATTTTATGGATTCCATTTAACCCACATTGTTTATTTTTAAATGTGTGAACATTTTAAATATTCACTGTACACGGTACGCTGTACAGACCTGGGTTCACATTCTAGACGAAATATGTTTGCCTGTTGCATTGGAACCAATAGAAAAGTCCTCAAAAGTGCAAACCCTTCTCTGCCACTCCAGGCAGGCTATATATATATATAACTAGGCAAGTCGGTTAAAAACAAATTCCTATTTGCAATGATGGCCGACCACGACCAAATCCTAACCCGGGCGACGCTGGGCCAATTGTGCGGTTTGTGTCTGGGTCATGTATCTAGCTGACGGGCTGATGCAGTACTGCACTAAGCCTTTGGTGCAACACAGTTATGTGGCCAGCAGAGAATATTTCATGTGTCATACTCCCACCAAACTGCAGGGAAGTCGAAGCGTTTCAGAGTTAGGATCACTGATCTAGGATCAAGTCCCCCCTTATCCATTAGTTAGTCCCCCCTTATCCATGAGTTAGTCCCCCCTTATCCATTAGTTAGTCCCCCCTTATCCATTAGTTAGTCCCCCCTTATCCATGAGTTAGTCCCCCCTTATCCATGAGTTAGTCCCCCCTTATCCATTAGTTAGTCCCCCCTTATCCATTAGTTAGTCCCCCCTTATCCATTAGTTAGTCCCCCCTTATCCATTAGTTAGTCCCCCCTTATCCATTAGTTAGTCCCCCCTTATCCATGAGTTAGTCCCCCCTTATCCATCAGTTAGTCCCCCCTTATCCATGAGTTAGTCCCCCCTTATCCATGAGTTAGTCCCCCCTTATCCATGAGTTAGTCCCCCCTTATCCATTAGTTAGTCCCCCCTTATCCATCAGTTAGTCCCCCCTTATCCATCAGTTAGTCCCCCCTTATCCATCAGTTAGTCCCCCCTTATCCATCAGTTAGTCCCCCCTTATCCATCAGTTAGTCCCCCCTTATCCATTAGTTAGTCCCCCTTATCCATGAGTTAGTCCCCCCTTATCCATCAGTTAGTCCCAACTTATCCATTAGTTAGTCCCCCCTTATCCATGAGTTAGTCCCCCCTTATCCATGAGTTAGTCCCCCCTTATCCATGAGTTAGTCCCCCCTTATCCATGAGTTAGTCCCCCCTTATCCATTAGTTAGTCCCCCCTTATCCATTAGTTAGTCCCCCCTTATCCATTAGTTGTCATCTAAAAGAGCAAAACTGATACTAGACCAGCGCTCCTAACTCTGAGACGCTCTACGAATACAGGCCCTGTGGTCTACGTGATGCAAGTCCTACATAGTTCCTTTTACATACACAGATTGAACTGTTTCAAATGAATTATTTTGCAGTGTTGTCAGTCTATCTATGGTGTTGGACATTTAGATGGTACCTTGTTTTTTTCAGAGTTCTATTCAATCATGACGATGTCATTGATCTTCAGGTCGTAGCTCTAGAAAGAGGCTGGATTTACAATTCCAAGTTGGATGACTGTTCAAAGCTAATTTTCCCAGTCTGAGTTTTTTTCCTCACAACTTTGCCAGTTGTCTTCAACTCACTGAAGTCAAGTTTTCACAGTTCCGAGTTAAATTGTTTTGAGTGTGGCACAAATCATGCTTCATTGACAGCATGGCCAATGTTGAATGTTTATCATTTTAAACTTGGAAAAGAGCCCCGTAAATCCCAGATTTGGGACCACACTGCCACTCAACTGATAAACAGGCTAGTGATTGCTTTGCAATGCTTGCAGTTGGCCGCTGAGTCCTGGATGAATCGTTTACCAAAAAGGATCTGCACCATTCAAAGGGACAGCCAAAGTCCCTTTGAACATTTTGGCTGTGCGCCTTTCATGACATTTTGGTGACACGCGCGTGGACAACCGGAAACCGTGGGCAACCGGAAACCGTGGGCAACCGGAAACCGTGGGCAACCGGAAACCGTGGGCAACCGGAAACCGTGGGCAACCGGAAACCGTGGGCAACCGGAAACCGTGGGCAACCGGAAACCGTGGACAACCGGAAACCGTGGACAACCGGAAACGGATTCCGTGTTTGGAGTCAGTATTCTGAGTTCTATTTGGAACTAGGCACTTTTCTTCATCGGAAACGCTATAAACATGAGCGCTCCTAGTTATCGAATCCTGGTACCAGATTTAGAGATGGTGTGTACCTAGGCTAAATATATATCAGTAAATTACTTAGTATTTCTGTTGATTTATAATTGTTGGTTTTATAATATGTTTCCAGCTCGAGGTTTTCCTTTGGAATTGAATTGATTGAGATTGAATTGCCATGGATTTGATTAATAACTAGGCCTAATAGCTACTTATTTTATGTCTGTATCCCAGTTCAAGGATATTTCATTCTATACTTCCATATACTATGTTGGTATCTTCTAACAGCGTTGCAGTTCGCCTGACACCTACTACCATACCCCTGTTCACAGGCACTTAAATATCTCATCTACCCATTCACCCTCTTTGACCCTCACAACAGTGTGCCTGACACCTACTACCATACCCCTGTTCAAAGGCACTTAAATATCTCATTCACCCATTCACCCTCATTGACCCTCAAACTGGTGTGCCTGACACCTACTACCATACCCCTGTTCAAAGGCACTTAAATATCTAATCTTACCTATCTGACTGTCAGTAATACCAGGTCTCTGTTACACTGATCACATCTATCTGGCTGTCAGTAATACCAGGTCTCTGTTACACTGATCACATCTATCTGACTGTCAGTAATACCAGGTCTCTGTTAAACTGATCACATCTATCTGACTGTCAGTAATACCAGGTCTCTGTTAAACTGATCACATCTATCTGACTGTCAGTAATGCCAGGTCTCTGTTACACTGATCACATCTATCTGACTGTCAGTAATACCAGGTCTCTGTTAAACTGATCACATCTATCTGACTGTCAGTAATACCAGGTCTCTGTTAAACTGATCACATCTATCTGACTGTCAGTAATGCCAGGTCTCTGTTACACTGATCACATCTATCTGACTGTCAGTAATACCAGGTCTCTGTTAAACTGATCACATCTATCTGACTGTCAGTAATACCAGGTCTCTGTTACACTGATCACATCTATCTGACTGTCAGTAAGAAGTTAATTTATACGTGCAGCTTTAGGAGTGAGAGATATAATGTTAAACAGGCCAAGTCTGAGAAATAGTTTAGGGCCTGTAGCTGAGATGTGATGAGTTTGTATGGCACATTACTCTCATTTGATCCAGGCTGTTTTTGTAGTCTGGGCCTGGGGATTACAGGTTGGATGGAATGAGTAAAAGTTTGCAAAGTAGCAATGTATTCACTACAGACAGACTACAGACAGACAGCAGACAGACTACAGACAGACTACAGACAGACAGCAGACAGACTACAGACAGACTACAGACAGACTACAGACAGACAGCAGACAGACTACAGACAGACTACAGACAGACTACAGCCAGACTACAGACAGACAGCAGACAGACTACAGACAGACTACAGACAGACCACAGACAGACTACAGACAGACTACAGACAGACTACAGACAGACCACAGACAGACTACAGACAGACCACAGACAGACTACAGACAGACTACAGACAGACAGCAGACAGACTACAGACTGACCACAGACAGACTACAGACAGACAGCAGACAGACTACAGACAGACAGCAGACAGACTACAGACAGACTACAGACAGACTACAGACAGACCACAGACAGACTACAGACAGACCACAGACAGACTACAGACAGACTACAGACAGACTACAGACAGACCACAGACAGACTACAGACAGACTACAGACAGACTACAGACAGACCACAGACAGACTACAGACAGACTACAGACAGACTACAGACAGACTACAGACAGACAGCAGACAGACTACAGACTGACCACAGACAGACTACAGACAGACAGCAGACAGACTACAGACAGACAGCAGACAGACAGCAGACAGACTACAGACAGACTACAGACAGACCACAGACAGACTACAGACAGACTACAGACAGACTACAGACAGACCACAGACAGACTACAGACAGACTACAGACAGACTACAGACAGACCACAGACAGACTACAGACAGACTACAGACAGACTACAGACAGACTACAGACAGACAGCAGACAGACTAAAGACAGACTACAGACAGACTACAGACAGACCACGGACAGACTACAGACAGACTACAGACAGACTACAGACAGACTACAGACAGACAGCAGACAGACTACAGACTGACCACAGACAGACTACAGACAGACAGCAGACAGACTACAGACAGACAGCAGACAGACTACAGACAGACTACAGACAGACCACAGACAGACCACAGACAGACTACAGACAGACTACAGACAGACTACAGACAGACTACAGACAGACCACAGACAGACTACAGACAGACTACAGACAGACTACAGACAGACAGCAGACAGACTAAAGACTGACCACAGACAGACTACAGACAGACAGACAGCAGACAGACTACAGACAGACTACAGACAGACAGCAGACAGACAGCAGACAGACAGCAGACAGACAGCAGACAATGTTGCTGGAGAGTTATACTGGATCCTACGGTTTGGATGCAGCCCATCCCTTTTAAAGAGAGCTGGTCTCTCCCAGAACAGTTGGTCCTCAGAATGGATCCTGAGCGCTCCTTCCCCCGCCACTACAGCTGAGAAGCCTGGTGGAGGCGTGGTGCTTGGCCTGGTCGTTCAGGAAGGTGGTCTCAAACTCCTCCTGTAATGGGGTAGTATACTTTAATGGGGTAGAATACCCACCCTACTAGTATAATGGGGTAGTATACCCCCCCCTACTAGTATAATGGGATAGTATACCCCCCCTCCTAGTATAATGGGGTAGTATACCCCCCTCCTAGTATAATGGGGTAGTATACCCCCCCCCCTACTAGTATAATGGGGTAGTATACCCCCCCTACTAGTATAATGGGGTAGTATACCCCCCCTCCTAGTATAATGGGGTAGTATACCCCCCCCTCCTAGTATAATGGGGTAGTATACCCCCCCTCCTAGTATAATGGGGTAGTATACCCCCCCCCATACAAGTATAATGGGGCAGTATACCCCCCCCTCCTAGTATAATGTTGTAGTATACCCCCCACTCCTAGTATAATGGGGTAGTATACCCCCCCCCTACTAGTATAATGGGGTAGTATACCCCCCCTCCTAGTATAATGGGGTAGTATACCCCCCCCTCCTAGTATAATGGGGTAGTATACCCCCCCCTCCTAGTATAATGGGGTAGTATACCCCCCCCTACTAGTATAATGGGGTAGTATACCCCCCTCCTAGTATAATGGGGTAGTATACCCCCCCTCCTAGTATAATGGGGTAGTATACCCCCCCCCTACTAGTATAATGGGGTAGTATACCCCCCCTCCTAGTATAATGGGGTAGTATACCCCCCCCTCCTAGTATAATGGGGTAGTATACCCCCCCTCCTAGTATAATGGGGTAGTATACCCCCCCCCTCCTAGTATAATGGGGTAGTATACCCCCCCTCCTAGTATAATGGGGTAGTATACCCCACCACCTAGAATAATGGGGTAGTATACCCCCCCTCCTAGTATAATGGGGTAGTATACCCCCCCTACTAGTATAATGGGGTAGTATACCCCCCCTCCTAGTATAATGGGGTAGTATACCCCCCCTACTAGTATAATGGGGTAGTATACCTCTCCCTACTAGTATAATGGGGTAGTATACCCCTCCCTCCTAGTATAATGGGGTAGTATACCCCCCCTCCTAGTATAATGGGGTAGTATACCCCCCCTACTAGTATAATGGGGTAGTATACCCCCCCTCCTAGTATAATGGGGTAGTATACCCCCCCTACTAGTATAATGGGGTAGTATACCCCCCCTACTAGTATAATGGGGTAGTATACCCCCCCTCCTAGTATAATGGGGTAGTATACCCCCCCTACTAGTATAATGGGGTAGTATACCTCTCCCTACTAGTATAATGGGGTAGTATACCCCCCCTACTAGTATAATGGGGTAGTATACCTCTCCCTACTAGTATAATGGGGTAGTATACCTCTCCCTACTAGTATAATGGGGTAGTATACCTCTCCCTACTAGTATAATGGGGTAGTATACCTCTCCCTACTAGTATAATGGGGTAGTATACCTCTCCCTACTAGTATAATGGGGTAGTATACCCCTCCCTCCTAGTGGGCTTCGGCTTTCCTGGAGCTCCTTGTTCTCCAAGTGACGCTGAATCATCCAACCCTTTAAACCACAGATGTCTTTACAACAACAGTGAAGATATTAAAAAACAGCTTCCCCAAATTGAGATAAAGAGACATTTTCACAACAAGGCTTGGAAATCAATTCACCATGACCATTTTAACTATGAATAGGTAGGGAAATTGTTTATATCAAAGTGTGTATAAAATGTTAGCACCAAGATCCTCTCAAGTGAGCATCACATGACTTTCAGTATGATATGGAGAGTAGGTAGGCTAGAATATTAGTTTCACCCCTTAATTGCTCCGGTTAGGATTGGGGATGCGGTAATCTGATGGGGATGAGGTAAGGTGGGGATGAGGTAATCTGGTGGGGATGAGGTAATCTGGTGGGGATGAGGTAAGGTGGGGATGAGGTAATCTGGTGGGAATGAGGTAATCTGGTGGGGATGAGGTAATCTGGTGGGGATGAGGTAATCTGGTGGGGATGCGGTAATCTGATGAGGTAATCTGGTGGGGATGCGGTAATCTGATGGGGATGCGGTAATCTGATGGGGATGAGGTAATCTGATGGGGATGAGGTAATCTGATGGGGATGAGGTAATCTGCTGGGGATGAGGTAATCTGCTGGGGATGAGGTCCGGACCTCTGGCAGTCTCTATGGGGGTGCCACAGGGTTCAATTCTTGGACCGACTCTCTTCTCTGTATACATCAATGAGGTCGCTCTTGCTGCTGGTGAGTCCCTGATCCACCTCTACGCAGACGACACCATTCTGTATACTTCCGGCCCTTCTTTGGACACTGTGTTAACAACCCTCCAGGCAAGCTTCAATGCCATACAACTCTCCTTCCGTGGCCTCCAATTGCTCTTAAATACAAGTAAAACTAAATGCATGCTCTTCAACCGATCGCTACCTGCACCTACCCGCCTGTCCAACATCACTACTCTGGACGGCTCTGACTTAGAATACGTGGACAACTACAAATACTTAGGTGTCTGGTTAGACTGTAAACTCTCCTTCCAGACCCATATCAAACATCTCCAATCCAAAGTTAAATCTAGAATTGGCTTCCTATTTCGCAACAAAGCATCCTTCACTCATGCTGCCAAACATACCCTTGTAAAACTGACCATCCTACCAATCCTCGACTTTGGCGATGTCATTTACAAAATAGCCTCCAATACCCTACTCAACAAATTGGATGCAGTCTATCACAGTGCAATCCGTTTTATCACCAAAGCCCCATATACTACCCACCATTGCGACCTGTACGCTCTCGTTGGCTGGCCCTCGCTTCATACTCGTCGCCAAACCCACTGGCTCCATGTCATCTACAAGACCCTGCTAGGTAAAGTCCCCCCTTATCTCAGCTCGCTGGTCACCATAGCATCTCCCACCTGTAGCACACGCTCCAGCAGGTATATCTCTCTAGTCACCCCCAAAACCAATTCTTTCTTTGGCCGCCTCTCCTTCCAGTTCTCTGCTGCCAATGACTGGAACGAACTACAAAAATCTCTGAAACTGGAAACACTTATCTCCCTCACTAGCTTTAAGCACCAACTGTCAGAGCAGCTCACAGATTACTGCATCTGTACATAGCCCACCTATAATTTAGCCCAAACAACTACCTCTTTCCCAACTGTATTTAATTTTTATTTATTTATTTATTTTGCTCCTTTGCACCCCATTATTTTTTATTTCTACTTTGCACATTCTTCCATTGCAAAACTACCATTCCAGTATTTTACTTGCTATATTGTATTTACTTTGCCATCATGGCCTTTTTTGCCTTTACCTCCCTTCTCACCTCATTTGCTCACATTGTATATAGACTTGTTTATACTGCATTATTGACTGTATGTTTGTTTTTTACTCCATGTGTAACTCTGTGTCGTTTTATCTGTCGAACTGCTTTGCTTTATCTTGGCCAGGTCGCAATTGTAAATGAGAACTTGTTCTCAACTTGCCTACCTGGTTAAATAAAGGTAAAATAAAAAAATAAAAAAATTAAAAGGTAATCTGCTGGGGATGCGGTAATCTGATGGGGATGCGGTAATCTGGTGGGGATGTGTTAATCTGGTGGGGATGAGGTAATCTGCTGGGGATGAGGTAATCTGATGGGGATGCGGTAATCTGGTGGGGATGAGGTAATCTGATGGGGATGAGGTAATCTGGTGGGGATGCGGTAATCTGGTGGGGATGCGGTAATCTGGTGGGGATGAGGTAATCTGATGGGGATGAGGTAATCTGGTGGGGATGCGGTAATCTGATGGGGATGCGGTAATCTGGTGGGGATGTGTTAATCTGGTGGGGATGAGGTAATCTGCTGGGGATGAGGTAATCTGATGGGGATGCGGTAATCTGGTGGGGATGAGGTAATCTGATGGGGATGAGGTAATCTGGTGGGGATGAGGTAATCTGGTGGGGATGAGGTAATCTGATGAGGTAATCTGGTGGGGATGAGGTAGTCTGGGGTTGAGGTAATGAAGTTTCCCAGAAACACATATCATTAAGCCTACTCCTAGACTAAAGAGAGAGTTCACCCAAATGACATAATAGGATTGATTGCCTAACCCTGTAATCAGTCTATGGACAAGGTACGACTGCAATCCATGCTTTTGTGGAACAAATCCAATGCAAGTCGTTGGTACCGATGTTACAGCCTTTTTCATGCTTTATGTTCAAATCATGTAAGTAACTTAATTGAGCTACACAATCTATTTTAAATAGCCTTCTTTAGAATGATTTGAATGTTCAATAGATATTTCCTTTCTCTATCGTGTCCAATAAACAAAAAATATGCACCCAAAAAAAATCTAACAAAGTGCTTTGTGGTCCAGGGAAGTGTCTGGGAAACCGGCCTGTAAAAGTAGGTAGATCAAAACTTTAACACTTTGTGGTGTCAAGCATTGGCTCAGAGACTGCACCATCCTCCTCCTTCTCTTTCATCTCTCTGGCGCCACCAAGTGGCAAAGTCTGGAACTTCACCTGGAACACATCCCACCTCTCCGGCAACCAGACCTTATTGAACATCAGCTGAGCCAGCCAGGAGAAACCCAAGATGGCCGCCAGGGCCAGAAGCATACATATGGTCCTGATGGGGGAGTGCTGGACATAGACGCCGTCCTCCAGGGTGCATCCAGGGAAGTGGAGGACAGGGGAGAGGTTGAAGATGGGCTCCCCACAGAGGAGTCTCATCAGGCCCCCTACGAGGTATCCCACCACGGCTCCATAGCCGTTGGAGACCTGTTGGAAGATGAAGAGATTTGTTTTGAAGAAGTGATATTCTAGCCTAGCCTGATGACTCGCACTAACTTATTTTTCTGCTCTGTCGTTTCCTACATACTTTAGTTTCAGTGCCATCGTTGAGGTCGTTTGTGGGGACGAGGGGCAATGAGGGGCATTGTGCAAAACAGGGTCATCAGCGATTGGATCAAATCAAATTGTATTTGTCACATGCGCCGAATTCATTGAAATTCTTACTTACTGCAGGGGCAGTATTGAGTAGCTTGGATTTTTATTTTTATTTAACCTTTATTTAACCAGGCAAGTCAGTTAAGAACACATTCTTATTTTCAATGACGGCCTGGGAACAGTGGGTTAACTGCCTGTTCAGGGGCAGAACGACAGATTTGTACCTTGTCAGCTCGGGGGTTTGAACTCGCAACCTTCCGGTTACTAGTCCAACGCTCTAACCACTAGGCTACGCTGCCGCCCCTGCCGGATGAAAGGGTGCCCAGAGTAAACTGCCTGCTCCTCAGGCCCAGTTGCTAATATACGCATAGTATTATTAGTATTGGATAGAAAACACTCTGAAGTTTCTAAAACTGTTTGAATGATGTCTGTGAGTATTACAGAACTCATATGGCAGGCAAAAACCTGAGAAAAAAATCCAACCAGGAAGTGGGAAATCTGAGGTTTGTAGGTTTTCAACTCATCGCCTATTGAATACACAGTGAGATATGGGTCAGTTTGCACTTCCTACGGCTTCCACTAGATGTCAACTGTCTTTAGAACCTTGTCCGATGCTTTTACTGTGAAGTGGGGGCGAAGGAGAGGGGAATGAGTCAGGTCTATCATGAGCTGACCATGCGCGTTCACGTGAGAGGAAGCTCTGTTCCATCGCACTTCTGAAGACAATTGAATTCTCCGGGAGGAACATTATTGAAGATTTATGTTAAAAACATCCTAAAGATTGATTCAATACATCGTTTGACATGTTTCCACTGACTGTTACGGAACTTTTTGACATTTCGTCTGCTTTTAGTGACCGCGCTTCTTGACTTTGGATTTGTTTACCAAACGCGCTAACAAAAGTAGCTATTTGGACATAAATGATGGACATTACTGAACAAAATTTAAATTTCTTGTGGATGAGGGAGTCCTGGGAGTGCATTCTGACGAAGATCAGCAAAGGTAAGTGAAGATTTATAATGCTATTTATGACTTTTGTTGACTCCACAATTTGGCGGGTAACTGTATGGCTGGCTTTGGTGGTATGGCTGGCTGGTAACTGTATGGCTGGCTTTGGTGGTATGGCTGGCTGGTAACTGTATGGCTGGCTTTTGTGGCTGAACGCTGTTCTCAGATTATTGAATATTGTACTTTTGCCGTAAAGCTTTTTTGAAATCTGACACAGCGGTTGCATTAAGAACAAGTTTATCTTTAATCTTTAATTCTATGTAAAACATGTATCATTCATCAAAGTTTATGATGAGTATTTCTGTTATTTGATGTGGCTCTCTGCAATTTCTCTGGATATTTTAGAGGCATTTCTGAACATGGTGCCAATGTAAACTGAGGTTTTTGGATATAAATATGAACTTTATCAAACATATATGTATTGTGTAACATGAAGTCCTATGAGTGTCATCTGATGAAGATCATCAAAGGTTAGTGATTAATTGTATCTCTATTTCTGATTTTAGTGACTCCTGTCTTTGGCTGGAAAAATGACAGTTTTTCAGTTATTTTGCGGTGACCTAACATAATCGTTTGTGGTGCTTTCGCTGTAAAGCCTTTTTGAAATCGGACACTGTGGTGGGATTAAGAAGAAGTGTATCTTTAAAATGGTGTGAAATATTTGTATGTTTGAGGAATTTTAATAATGAGATTTCTGTTGTTTTGAATTTGGCGCCCTGCACTTTCACTGGCTGTTGTCATATCGATCGTTAACAGGATTGCAGCCCTAAGAAGTTTTAACCAATAATGCAGTTTTGTTTTTAGAGTAAAGAAATAAAAGTAACAAATAATTAAAGAGCAGCAGTAAAATAACTAATCAGAGTATCAAAGCCAATTACAAATTTTCAAACCGCTGTTTTACCCACATGTGTTTTGGTTCTGGTCCAACCCATCGGTTTCTGGACCAATCAGACGGCCCTGAATGTGTTCACATTCGGTGAAGAATCGGGGAGGTACTCAGATCGAGACTCATTGTGGAGAAGAAACTAACGTCTGTGGGTGTGGCCTAGCATTTGGCTGGAGCAAGGACTCTGGGTAGCCAGATGAATTATAACCTGGGCCTGTATCCACAAAGCCTCTCTGAGTAAGAGTTCTGATCTAGGATCAGTTTAGCCTTTTAGTTCATAATGAATGAGATTATATGGACAGGTTGGAACCTGATCCTAGATCATAATGATTTAGATATGGACAGGTTGGGGCCTGAATCTAGATCAGCACTCCTACTCTAAGACGCTTTGTGGCTAGGGCCGGTTTGTGCTCTTGCCATCTCCATTGCTGTAGTTGTCAAGCCGACCATTTGGCATGATGTTGAGTGAGTTGGCATGACGACATCACAAACAGACTGGCACTCAGGCTAGTGACACACCAGCATGTTTGTGATGCAGGGAAAAGATAAGGCCCACACACACAATATCACCTCTGCATGTTACACACACACACACACACACACACACACACACACACACACACACACACACACACACACACACACACACACACACACACACACACACACACACACACACACACACACACACACCTGGAAGAAGAGGACGCAGATGAGCTGAGGGAAGATGATGGTGTAGGCGAGATCAGACGCCAGGATCCACAGGGCATAGGTACTGTTGTGGAGGAGAGTGAGGGCCATCCCACACAGCCCCACCACCACCACCGACACACGGATCACCCACTGTATCTCCCTGTCTGAGGCCTAGAGGAGAGATAGACACAAGATGGAGGCACAGTGGTCAGTACAAATCAAAGATGGAGGCACAGTGGTCAGGACAGATGAAAGATGGAGGCAGAGTGGGCAGGACAGATCCAAGATGGAGGCAGAGTGGGCAGGACAGATCCAAGATGGAGGCACAGTGGGCAGGACAGATCCAATATGGAGCCACAGTGATCAGGACAGATCCAAGATAGATGGAGGCACAGTGGTCAGGACAGAGCCAATATGGAGGCACAGTGGTCAGGACAGATCCAAGATGGAGGCACAGTGGTCTGGACAGATCCAAGATGGAGGCACAGTGGTCAGGACAGATCAAATATGGAGGAACAGTGGTTATAAACTCTCTAGATGTATGAGATACAGATCCCCCACTGAACCTCCCTGTGTGTCATCTGGAGAATGGGGGAGGCAGACACAAAATTGAGGAACAGCAGTTAAAGGGGTGGGTTCCTCTGCCCATGCATACCAGATCTTACAATGAGAGACAGACACAAAATGGAGGAACAGCAGTTAAAGGGGTGTGTTCCTCTGCCCATACATACCAGATCTTACAATGAGAGACAGACACAAAATGGAGGAACAGCAGTTAAAGGGGTGGGTTCCTCTGCCCATACATACCAGATCTTACAATGAGAGACAGACACAAAATGGAGGAACAGCAGTTAAAGGGGTGTGTTCCTCTGCCCATGCATACCAGATCTTACAATGAGAGACAGACACAAAATGGAGGAACAGCAGTTAAAGGGGTGTGTTCCTCTGCCCATGCATACCAGATCTTACAATGAGAGACAGACACAAAATGGAGGAACAGCAGTTAAAGGGGTGTGTTCCTCTGCCCATGCATACCAGATCTTACAATGAGAGACAGACACAAAATTGAGGAACAGCAGTTAAAGGGGTGTGTTCCTCTGCCCATGCATACCAGATCTTACAATGAGAGACAGACACAAAATGGAGGAACAGCAGTTAAAGGGGTGTGTTCCTCTGCCCCTTGAACAGCCCTGTGGTGTAATACTCAGAGAAGTCAGAAGAGCTTGAACAGCCCTGTGGTGTAATACTCAGAGAAGTCAGAAGAGCTTGAACAGCCCTGTGGTGTAATACTCAGAGAAGTCACAAGAGGGAGCACGGAGTTAGGCTATACGTCCCAAAATGCCATTACACTATAGAACCAAATGCAATGTTTTCAAATGTGAATTGAAAAATGTCTTGCCAATGTCCCAAAAATGGATTAAATTGGAAAAAAACACTTATTTATGCATTTAGTGGTGATTTTCTGAAACATGACCTATGACCTAGAACAGGACTAATGAACATAATGGATCATCTCCATTGAGAATGTGTTTCAGTTCTGGACTAGTAGGTTTATTCATCTGTGTCTGCGAAAACAGACCTAAATTCCTTAAGTCACCTCTACTGTATTGAGTATCTAGTCACACACAGATTTATTAGAACGAGGTGTAAGTGATGGGATAGAACGAAAGCCTGCAGCCAACTCTTCACCTGCTTCCTGATGATGTTCTTGTAGATGTTGGAGGAGAACATGGAGGCGGAGCTTAGGAGGCCAGAGTCCACGGATGACATCACTGCGGCGGCGATGGCCCCGATGCCGATGACGGACACGTAGGGCGGAGCCAGGTGCTGCAGGGCGATGGGGAGCACCAATCCGGTCTCGTTGCGCTCATACGGAGACGGAGACCCGTACGATGTCAGGTTCCAGTCTGGAGACACACCAGGAAGTGTCAATAAAGTTAGGTCATTTTGACAATCACACTTTGATGAAGTCTAAAAGCATAAACACGAGTACGCTGTGTATGAGTTATTGAAATTCTTTCATTTTGCAATCAGCTCATGTGAGCTGCAGGGAAACCAGATGCATTCAAGGGATCTCGTGCTCCACAGAGAGTAATAACAAACATGCACTCTAGCCACAACACCAGGACACTGCCACTAGACTGGAGTGTGTTATGGTTCATGATGTGAGGTAGATGATAGGAGCAGTTTACGGACATCAGATAACAGACAAACCAGTCAACGACCCACAACTCTTCTCCTCTGAAACTTTATATCCCCTTTAATAATATTAACTTGGAGGTGCTTATATTTGTCCGTTATTCTCGAACAAGAGAACATGTGTTTAATTGCTATATTGTAATTATTTCGCCACTATGGCCTATTTATTGCCTTATCTTACCTCATTTGCACACACTGTATACAGACTGTTTCTATGGTGTTATTGACTGTATGTTTGTTTTACTCCATGTGTAACTCTGTTGTTGTTTGTGTTGCTTTCCTTTATCTTGGCCAGGTCGCAGTTGTACATGAGTACTTCTTCTCAACTAGCCTACCTGGTTAAATAAAGGTGTTGTCAACTAGCCTACCTGGTTAAATAAAGGTGTTCTCAACTAGCCTACCTGGTTAAATAAAGGTGTTCTCAACTAGCCTACCTGGTTAAATAAAGGTGTTCTCAACTAGCCTACCTGGTTAAATAAAGGTGTTCTCAACTAGCCTACCTGGTTAAATAAAGGTGAAATAAAAAAATAAAATGTGTTTTTATCTACATTTCCCAACTCCCCCCTGAGACGCCGGCGGAGAGTTGGGGTCAGAGACGACCATTTTACTGACACCCCTGGAGCAATAAGGGTTTAAGTGCCTTGCACAAGGGCACAACAACAGATGATTCACCTCGTCCGCTCCGGGATTGGAAAAACTTTTTGTACTTTATTACCTGTGGAAGCGGCCACAGCCCCGACCAGGACAGAGGGGATCCCCAGGATGAGGACCATGGCAGCCGCCGCGAAGCAGGTGACCTGGGCGTTAAACGAGGAAGAGGCCGAAAGCGTCCTCTGGTGGAAACATTGGAAAGACAAGCTACCCAATGCCTGAGGAGAGATGGGAGGAGAGAGGGAGGATATGAGGGAGAGGATGGAGAGGAGGGAGAAGAAAGGGAGGAGGGGAGGCAGAAGAGGAGGGGAGGCAGAAGAGGAGGGGAGGATAAGGAGACCGAGGAGAAAGGGAAGATGACAAGGAGGATGACAAGAACATAAAGGAGGTTGTTAGATTGTGAAATGGTGGCAGGTAGCCTCACGGTTAAGGTTTGAATCCCTGAGCAGACTAGGTGATAAATCTGCCGAGGTGCCCTTGAGCAAGGCACTTAGCCCTTACGGCTCCTGTAAGTGACTCTGGATAAGAGTCCCTGCTAAATGACTTACATTAATAAGTTCTGTTTGTGTTGTTTAAGGAGAAGTAGAATGCGGCCTTGAGTCTCCAGGATGTTTTTTGTATTGTAGAGTCATGGTGAGGTAGAGGAAAGGGCTGCTTGTGGTTTTTGGGGGGACTGTCTGTTAGAAAGTTTGAGACTGGAAACCACAGATAGGCTGCATGGCCTAACAACAACAAGATAAGATGGTGCCAACACTGGTTGAGATTGTAGAAACTCCTGGGTCATGGTTAACACAAGACCATGTCCTTAATGAGGGTGAAAGCGTTTGTGGAAAGTGCTGTGTCATGTTAGTGGAAAAATACTTGAATATCTCATGGTATGAGAGGGGGGAGCTTTGATAGGATGTGAGAGAGTGCTGCCATTCCAACGGTACGGGGATTCAGCTGTTGGGTCTCTTTTGCTATTACACAACTGAACTTCACTCAAAGTTTTGACTCAATTTGTAATGAAAGAGTGTATTGCATGTTGATTCCTCCTTATCAAGGTGGAGCAAAGAGTTTTGAGCAGTAGAGAAAATAAATGGTTGGAAGATAGAAGAGAGTATAGTGATATGACTGTAATGTAGAGAGGAGAGAGACTGGTGATATGACTGTAATGTAGAGAGTGGTGATATGACTGTAATGTAGAGACTGGTGATGTGACTGTAATGTAGAGACTGGTGATATGACTGTAATGTAGAGACTGGTGATATGACTGTAATGTAGAGACTGGTGATATGACTGTAATGTAGAGACTGGCGATATGACTGTAATGTAGAGGAGAGGAGAGACTGGTGATATGACTGTAATGTAGAGGAGAGGAGAGACTGGTGATATGACTGTAATGTAGAGGAGAGGAGAGAGACTGGTGATATGACTGTAATGTAGAGGAGAGGAGAGAGACTGGTGATATGACTGTAATGTAGAGGAGAGGAGAGACTGGTGATATGACTGTAATGTAGAGGAGAGGAGAGACTGGTGATATGACAGTAATGTAGAGGATTGGAGAGACTGGTGATATGACTGTAATGTAGAGACTGGTGATATGACTGTAATGGAGAGGAGAGGAGAGACTGGTGATATGACTGTAATGTAGAGGAGAGGAGAGACTGGTGATATGACTGTAATGTAGAGGAGAGGAGAGACTGGTGATATGACTGTAATGTAGAGACTGGTGATATGACTGTAATGTAGAGGAGAGGAGAGACTGGTGATATGACTGTAATGTAGAGGAGAGGAGAGACTGGTGATATGACTGTAATGTAGAGGAGAGGAGAGACTGGTGATATGACTGTAATGTAGAGGAGAGGAGAGACTGGTGATATGACTGTAATGTAGAGGAGAGAAGAGACTGGTGATATGACTGTAATGTAGAGGAGAGAAGAGACTGGTGATATGACTGTAATGTAGAGGAGAGGAGAGACTGGTGATATGACTGTAATCTAGAGACTGGTGATATGACTGTAATGTAGAGACTGGTGATATGACTGTAATGTAGAGACTGGTGATATGACTGTAATGTAGAGACTGGTGATATGACTGTAATGTAGAGACTGGTGATGTGACTGTAATGTAGAGGAGAGGAGAGACTGGTGATATGACTGTAATGTAGAGACTGGTGATGTGACTGTAATGTAGAGACTGGTGATATGACTGTAATGTAGAGGAGAGGAGAGACTGGTGATATGACTGTAATGTAGAGGAGAGGAGAGAGACTGGTGATATGACTGTAATGTAGAGGAGAGGAGAGACTGGTGATATGACTGTAATGTAGAGGAGAGGAGAGACTGGTGATATGACTGTAATGTAGAGGAGAGGAGAGAGACTGGTGATATGACCTCTAATGTAGAGGAGAGGAGAGAGACTGGTTATATGACTGTAATGTAGAGGAGTGGAGAGACTGGTGATATGACTGTAATGTAGAGACTGGTGATATGACTGTAATGTAGAGGAGAGAAGAGACTGGTTATATGACTGTAATGTAGAGGAGAGAAGAGACTGGTGATATGACTGTAATGTAGAGGAGATGAGAGACTGGTGATATGACTGTAATGTAGAGACTGGGGATATGACTGTAATGTAGAGACTGGTGATATGACTGTAATGTAGAGACTTGTGATGTGACTGTAATGTAGAGACTGGTGATATGATTGTAATGTAGAGACTGGTGATATGACTGTAATGTAGAGGAGAGGAGAGACTGGTGATATGACTGTAATGTAGAGGAGAGGAGAGGGACTGGTGATATGACTGTAATGTAGAGGAGTGGAGAGACTGGTGATATGACTGTAATGTAGAGACTGGTGATATGACTGTAATGTAGAGGAGAGAAGAGACTGGTTATATGACTGTAATGTAGAGGAGAGAAGAGACTGGTGATATGACTGTAATGTAGAGGAGATGAGAGACTGGTGATATGACTGTAATGTAGAGACTGGTGATATGACTGTAATGTAGAGACTGGTGATATGACTGTAATGTAGAGACTTGTGATGTGACTGTAATGTAGAGACTGGTGATATGATTGTAATGTAGAGACTGGTGATATGACTGTAATGTAGAGGAGAGGAGAGATTGGTGATATGACTGTAATGTAGAGGAGAGGAGAGAGACTGGTGATATGACTGTAATGTAGAGGAGTGGAGAGACTGGTGATATGACTGTAATGTAGAGACTGGTGATATGACTGTAATGTAGAGGAGTGGAGAGACTGGTGATATGACTGTAATGTAGAGGAGAGGAGAGACTGGTGATATGACTGTAATGTAGAGGAGAGGAGAGACTGGTGATATGACTGTAATGTAGAGGAGAGGAGAGACTGGTGATATGACTGTAATGTAGAGGAGAGAAGAGACTGGTGATATGACTGTAATGTAGAGGAGAGAAGAGACTGGTGATATGACTGTAATGTAGAGGAGAGGAGAGACTGGTGATATGACTGTAATCTAGAGACTGGTGATATGACTGTAATGTAGAGACTGGTGATATGACTGTAATGTAGAGACTGGTGATATGACTGTAATGTAGAGACTGGTGATATGACTGTAATGTAGAGACTGGTGATGTGACTGTAATGTAGAGGAGAGGAGAGACTGGTGATATGACTGTAATGTAGAGACTGGTGATGTGACTGTAATGTAGAGACTGGTGATATGACTGTAATGTAGAGGAGAGGAGAGACTGGTGATATGACTGTAATGTAGAGGAGAGGAGAGAGACTGGTGATATGACTGTAATGTAGAGGAGAGGAGAGACTGGTGATATGACTGTAATGTAGAGGAGAGGAGAGACTGGTGATATGACTGTAATGTAGAGGAGAGGAGAGAGACTGGTGATATGACCTCTAATGTAGAGGAGAGGAGAGAGACTGGTTATATGACTGTAATGTAGAGGAGTGGAGAGACTGGTGATATGACTGTAATGTAGAGACTGGTGATATGACTGTAATGTAGAGGAGAGAAGAGACTGGTTATATGACTGTAATGTAGAGGAGAGAAGAGACTGGTGATATGACTGTAATGTAGAGGAGATGAGAGACTGGTGATATGACTGTAATGTAGAGACTGGGGATATGACTGTAATGTAGAGACTGGTGATATGACTGTAATGTAGAGACTGGTGATATGACTGTAATGTAGAGACTTGTGATGTGACTGTAATGTAGAGACTGGTGATATGATTGTAATGTAGAGACTGGTGATATGACTGTAATGTAGAGGAGAGGAGAGACTGGTGATATGACTGTAATGTAGAGGAGAGGAGAGGGACTGGTGATATGACTGTAATGTAGAGGAGTGGAGAGACTGGTGATATGACTGTAATGTAGAGACTGGTGATATGACTGTAATGTAGAGGAGAGAAGAGACTGGTTATATGACTGTAATGTAGAGGAGAGAAGAGACTGGTGATATGACTGTAATGTAGAGGAGATGAGAGACTGGTGATATGACTGTAATGTAGAGACTGGTGATATGACTGTAATGTAGAGACTGGTGATATGACTGTAATGTAGAGACTTGTGATGTGACTGTAATGTAGAGACTGGTGATATGATTGTAATGTAGAGACTGGTGATATGACTGTAATGTAGAGGAGAGGAGAGATTGGTGATATGACTGTAATGTAGAGGAGAGGAGAGAGACTGGTGATATGACTGTAATGTAGAGGAGTGGAGAGACTGGTGATATGACTGTAATGTAGAGACTGGTGATATGACTGTAATGTAGAGGAGTGGAGAGACTGGTGATATGACTGTAATGTAGAGGAGAGGAGAGACTGGTGATATGACTGTAATGTAGAGGAGAGGAGAGACTGGTGATATGACTGTAATGTAGAGGAGAGGAGAGACTGGTGATATGACTGTAATGTAGAGGAGAGAAGAGACTGGTGATATGACTGTAATGTAGAGGAGAGAAGAGACTGGTGATATGACTGTAATGTAGAGGAGAGGAGAGACTGGTGATATGACTGTAATCTAGAGACTGGTGATATGACTGTAATGTAGAGACTGGTGATATGACTGTAATGTAGAGACTGGTGATATGACTGTAATGTAGAGACTGGTGATATGACTGTAATGTAGAGACTGGTGATGTGACTGTAATGTAGAGGAGAGGAGAGACTGGTGATATGACTGTAATGTAGAGACTGGTGATGTGACTGTAATGTAGAGACTGGTGATATGACTGTAATGTAGAGGAGAGGAGAGACTGGTGATATGACTGTAATGTAGAGGAGAGGAGAGAGACTGGTGATATGACTGTAATGTAGAGGAGAGGAGAGACTGGTGATATGACTGTAATGTAGAGGAGAGGAGAGACTGGTGATATGACTGTAATGTAGAGGAGAGGAGAGAGACTGGTGATATGACCTCTAATGTAGAGGAGAGGAGAGAGACTGGTTATATGACTGTAATGTAGAGGAGTGGAGAGACTGGTGATATGACTGTAATGTAGAGACTGGTGATATGACTGTAATGTAGAGGAGAGAAGAGACTGGTTATATGACTGTAATGTAGAGGAGAGAAGAGACTGGTGATATGACTGTAATGTAGAGGAGATGAGAGACTGGTGATATGACTGTAATGTAGAGACTGGGGATATGACTGTAATGTAGAGACTGGTGATATGACTGTAATGTAGAGACTTGTGATGTGACTGTAATGTAGAGACTGGTGATATGATTGTAATGTAGAGACTGGTGATATGACTGTAATGTAGAGGAGAGGAGAGACTGGTGATATGACTGTAATGTAGAGGAGAGGAGAGGGACTGGTGATATGACTGTAATGTAGAGGAGTGGAGAGACTGGTGATATGACTGTAATGTAGAGACTGGTGATATGACTGTAATGTAGAGGAGAGAAGAGACTGGTTATATGACTGTAATGTAGAGGAGAGAAGAGACTGGTGATATGACTGTAATGTAGAGGAGATGAGAGACTGGTGATATGACTGTAATGTAGAGACTGGTGATATGACTGTAATGTAGAGACTGGTGATATGACTGTAATGTAGAGACTTGTGATGTGACTGTAATGTAGAGACTGGTGATATGATTGTAATGTAGAGACTGGTGATATGACTGTAATGTAGAGGAGAGGAGAGATTGGTGATATGACTGTAATGTAGAGGAGAGGAGAGAGACTGGTGATATGACTGTAATGTAGAGGAGTGGAGAGACTGGTGATATGACTGTAATGTAGAGACTGGTGATATGACTGTAATGTAGAGGAGTGGAGAGACTGGTGATATGACTGTAATGTAGAGACTGGTGATATGACTGTAATGTAGAGACTGGTGATATGACTGTAATGTAGAGACTGGTGATATGACTGTAATGTAGAGACTGGTGATATGACTGTAATGTAGAGACTGGTGATATGACTGTAATGTAGAGAAGAGGAGAGAGACTGGTGATATGACTGTAATGTAGAGGAGAGGAGAGACTGGTGATATGACTGTAATGTAGAGGAGAGGAGAGAGACTGGTGATATGACTGTAATGTAGAGGAGAGGAGAGAGACTGGTGATATGACTGTAATGTAGAGGAGAGGAGAGACTGGTGATATGACTGTAATGTAGAGGAGAGGAGAGAGACTGGTGATATGACTGTAATGTAGAGGAGAGGAGAGAGACTGGTGATATGACTGTAATGTAGAGGAGAGGAGAGACTGGTGATATGACTGTAATGTAGAGGAGAGGAGAGAGACTGGTGATATGACTGTAATGTAGAGGAGAGGAGAGACTGGTGATATGACTGTAATGTAGAGGAGAGGAGAGACTGGTAATATGACTGTATTGTAGAGGAGAGGAGAGACTGGTGATATGACTGTAATGTAGAGGAGAGGAGAGACTGGTGATATGACTGTAATGTAGAGGAGAGGAGAGAGACTGGTGATATGACTGTAATGTAGAGGAGAGGAGAGACTGGTGATATGACTGTAATGTAGAGGAGAGGAGAGACTGGTGATATGACTGTAATGTAGAGGAGTGGAGAGACTGGTGATATGACTCTAATGTAGAGGAGTGGAGAGACTGGTGATATGACCGTAATGTAGCAGAGTATGCATATGTTTTACTTTTCAAATGCTTATTCAATCCTTATCTAACTGACTTGACTCATTTAACACATTAACAAATGAATCATCCGTCCATCCATCAATGAATCAGTTGATCTCACCACCAATAAGAAGTCATCAACCCACTTGAAGACCTTCCCCTTCTCCATGTGTCCCAGCCAGGGGGCCTGGTGGGTGTGGTTGAAGGCTGTCTGGGTGATGTCACCCACCACTGGGTTGACCATGAGGAACGGGACACACAGCCACTGGCAGCAGAGACAGAAAAGCCCAAATAAAAAATGATTAACTCCTGTCTTCGGGTGCAGCCACAATGAGACACATGAAAATACATTAAATTGTATATGATAATGATAATTTTATGTTTTCGTCCATCAGAAGTACATCCGTAGTCAACTATGTTCAGATGAGTTCCATCCGTTAAGAACGTTTGTGTGTTTTTTGTTGGGCAATTATCTCCGTTGTCAATCATCTGACAACAGATCACTCCTAGGTGTTGGCTCCATCCAAAATACTTGGACAATGTTTCCACGGCCTTACACTCTTACCAAGCTGGGGCGTTGTGTAACTATTCCCCAGGTTACTCTATCTAGAACCAACCTGGGTCTAGCATCTCACCAAGCTGGGGCGTTGTGTAACTATTCCCCAGGTTACTCTACCTAGAACCGACCTGGGTCCAGCATCTCACCAAGCTGGGGCGTTGTGTAACTATTCCCCAGGTTACTCTGTCTAGAACCGACCTGGGTCCAGCATCTCACCAACTTGTGCCAGCAGCATACCACCCTGCATACCACTGCTGGCTTGCTTCTGAAGCTAAGCAGGGTTGGTCCTGGTCAGAGACCAGATGCTGCTGGAAGTGGTGTTGGAGGGCCAGTTGGAGGCACTCTTTCCTCTGGTCTAAAATAAATATCCCAATCCCCCAGGGCAGTGATTGGGGACATTGCCCTGTGTAGGGTGTCTTTCAGATGGGACGTTAAATGGGTGTCCTGACTCTCTGTGGTCATTAAAGATCCCATGGTACTTATCGCAAGAGTAGGGGTGTTAACCCCGGTGTCCTGGCTAAATTCCCAATCTGGCCCTCAAACCATCACAGTCACCTAATAATCCCCAGTTTAAAATTGGCTCATTCATCCCCCTCCTCTTCTCCCCTGTAACTATTCCCCAGGTCATTGCTGCAAATGAGAATGTGTTCTCAGTCAACTTACCTGGTAAAATAATGGTGAATTAAAGAGTTGAACCTACATAAAGACAACCCTGACAGGTCCATCAGGAAAGAATGGCTGTGTCTACAATGGTACCTCTCCCTTATATAGAGCAGTACTTTGGACTGGGTTCCATTGAGAATATATAGAGAATAGGGTGTCATTATGGATGGATCCAGTGACTTGACACACTTTAACAGAGATGTAATGGTGTCCAAAACTGGCTAGAGGCTGAATGACTGTGTTTTTTGTGTCTGTGTATCTAAGTTGTTTGAAACAGGGTGGAATGTGGCTCCTGCTTTGGAACACCAGACAGTGACCTGCGGTTGAGATTCAACTGCACTCTGTGTATGTGTGTGTTTTGTGTGCAGCGAATGATTTAGTACTTTTGTGTTTACAAGTGATTATGTGTGTTGTGTGTTTTGAAACAGTTGTTTGTTTGTTGCTGTTGTTTTGTTGTACATATTACCTAGTCCGACGAGTGTGCAGGCGACCCACAGTGCATCCATTACAAGGGCAGGGAACACCAGAGCTCCACTCACTACTCTCCCATACTTGATCTGGAAGGGATCCATCATAGTAACATACTTCTTCTCCCTCATCGGCTTGGCAAAGAATATACCACCTGAGATAAACGAGGGAGAGAGGGGGGGGGGGGGGGGGGGGGGGGGGGGGGGGGGGGAGTGAGGGGTGGAGAGAGAGAGGAGGGAGAGAGGGGGGGGGGTGAGAGATAGAGGGGGGGGAGTGAGGGGTGGAGAGAGAGAGGAGGGAGAGAGGGGGGGGAGTGAGGGGGAGGGGGGGAGAGAGGGGTGGAGAGAGAGAGGGGGGGGAGTGAGAGAGAGGGGGGGAGTGAGAGAGAGTGAGGGGTGTGAGAGGGGTAGAGAGAGAGGAGGGAGGGGGAGAGAGGGGAGGGAGTGAGAGGGGGGGAGTGAGGAGAGAGGGGGAGAGGGAGGGGGTGGACAGAGAGAAAGGGGGGGTGAGAGGTGGGAGAGAGAGAGGAGGGAGAGAGAGAGAGGGGGGGAGTGAGAGAGAGAGGGAGGGGTGAGAGGGGGAGAGAGGGGAGGGAGTGAGGGGGGGAGAGGAGGGGGGTGGACAGAGAGAGAGGGGAGAGAGAGGGAGGGGGTGGAGAGAGAGGGTGAAGTGAGGAAAAGAGGGAGAGAGAGGGGGGAGTGAGAGAGAGAGGGGAGGGAGGGAGGGGAGATAAGAGGGAGAGAGGGAGGGAGGGAGGGGGAGAAGAGGGAGAGAGGGGGGGGTGAGAGGAGAGGAGGGTGAGAGAGAGAGGGGGTGAAGAGGGAAGGGAGGACAGAGGAGGAGGGAGAGGAAGAGCGGGGAGAGAGAGAGAGAGAGAGAGAGGAGGAGAGAGAGAGGGGGGGTGAAGAGGGGAGAGAGAGAGGGAGGGGAGAGGAAGAGAGGGAGAGAGGGGGGGGGGGAGAGGGAGGGGTGGGTGGACAGAGAGAGAGGGGGGGGGGTGAGAGGGAGAGGAGGGTGAGAGAGAGAGGGGGTGAGGAGGAGAGAGAGAGAGAGGGAGAGGAAGAGAGGGAGAGAAGAGGAGAGAGAGAGAGGAGGAGGGAGAGGACGAGAGGGAGAGAGAGAGAGGAGGGAGAGGAAGAAAGGGAGAGAGAGAGAGAGGAGAGAGGGAGAGGAAAGAGAGGAGAGAGGAGGAGAGGAAGAGAGGGGGGGGGTAAGAGGGAGATAGATCGAGGGAGAGAGAGAGAGGAGGGAGAGGAAGAGAGATAGGAGGACGAGGAAGAGAGGGAGAGAGATAAAATAAACAGTGCACCAATAACAAGACGATAAGGTGTGTAGAATATTGAATGAATTGAAGGTCAGTTAAAACCCTACCGACTGGGATGTGTGTTTCAGCACAACAATGTCCCGCCACTTTAAATATTGGAAACTTTGATATTCTTACATTTTTCAATGATTATTTCTGATTGTGAAATATTAAACTTTGGTGTGTGTGTGTTTGTGCGCGTCTTACCGATGATGAAGGAAACGGAGCTCTGTAGGGGCATGAAAGCCCAGACCAGACCCAGGGTAGGGTTATAGACAACCTCTGCTATCCCTACGATAAAGCCTCCTCCAACCCACGTAGCTGCAGGACACACACACACACACACACATATATACACACACACACACATACACATACACATACACACACACGCACACACACACACATACACACACGCACACATACACACACACCACACACACACACACACACACACACACACACACACACACACACACTGTTTGTCCAAAGGTAAGGAATGATCTATACTGTCTCTACAGTACAGTGTGAATACAGTAATAGTGAGTATAGTTGTAAAGATACAGTGTGAATACAGTAATAGTGAGTATAGTTGTAAAGGTGCAGTGTGAATACAGTAATACTGAGTATAGTTGTAAGGTACAGTGTGAATACAGTATAGTGAGTATAGTTGTAAAGGTACAGTGTGAATACAGTAATAGTGAGTATAGTTGTAAAGGTACAGTGTGAATACAGTAATAGTGAGTATAGTTGTAAAGGTACAGTGTGAATACAGTAATAGTGAGTATAGTTGTAAAGGTACAGTGTGAATACAGTAATAGTGAGTATAGTTGTAAAGCATTACACAGATCTAAAGACATGGCCACACCTCACCTACCAGTCATGGTGAATATTCCCACAAGCAGGCCGATATTCCTGTCTCCCAGTAAGGTTATCTCTGTCTTGTCTCCCGTGCTTTTCTTCTCCATAGCCCTGGACCTCCGTGCCGCCCACAAACCTGTCCCCAGGACCAGCAGATAGAACACTGCCATGGCAACCACACCTGGAATGTTCAGAACCATGGTGGAACACTGGAACGCTCACAGAAAGAACAGTGACTCTGAACACTCCCAGACAGAACACTGACTCTGAACACTCCCAGACAGAACACTGACTCTGAACACTCCCAGACAGAACACTGACTCTGAACACTCCCAGACAGAACACTGACTCTGAACACTCCCAGACAGAACACTGACTCTGAAACACTCCCAGACAGAACACTGACTCTGAACACTCCCAGACAGAACACTGACTCTGAACACTCCCAGACAGAACACTGACTCTGAACACTCCCAGACAGAACACTGACTCTGAACACTCCCAGACAGAACACTGACTCTGAAACACTCCCAGACAGAACACTGACTCTGAACACTCCCAGACAGAACACTGACTCTGAACACTCCCAGACAGAACACTGACTCTGAACACTCCCAGACAGAACACTGACTGTCAGGAGTTCTGTCTACTGAGTTGCAGTAGTAGTGGCAGTATAGTCTTGTTCCTGGTTTGATAGTTCAGAGCGCCTGCTCTTTTCTACTTCTGGCTTGATTGTCACAGTGGAGGAGGAGTAAAGGGAAGTGGGCAGGGCATTCCAAGTAGTAAGGAACGAATATGGTGATGAGTAGATAAATAGTAAGAAGTAAGGAGAGCATGAAGTCATTGGTAGATAAATAGTAAGAAGTAAGGAGAGCATGAAGTCATTGGTAGATAAATAGTAAGAAGTAAGGAGAGCATGAAGTCATTGGTAGATAAATAGTAAGAAGTAAGGAGAGCATGAAGTCATTGGTAGATAAATAGTAAGAAGTAAGGAGAGCATGAAGTCATTGGTAGATAAATAGTAAGAAGTAAGGAGAGCATGAAGTCATTGGTAGATAAATAGTAAGAAGTAAGGAGAGCATGAAGTCATTGGTAGATAAATAGTAAGAAGTAAGGAGAGCATGAAGTCATTGGTAGATAAATAGTAAGAAGTAAGGGGAGCATGAAGTCATTGGTAGATAAATAGTAAGAAGTAAGGAGAGCATGAAGTCATTGGTAGATAAATAGTAAGAAGTAAGGAGAGCATGAAGTCATTGGTAGATAAATAGTAAGAAGTAAGGAGAGCATGAAGTCAATGGTAGATAAATAGTAAGAAGTAAGGAGAGCATGAAGTCATTGGTAGATAAATAGTAAGAAGTAAGGAGAGCATGAAGTCATTGGTAGATAAATAGTAAGAAGTAAGGGGAGCATGAAGTCATTGGTAGATAAATAGTAAGAAGTAAGGGGAGCATGAAGTCATTGGTAGATAAATAGTAAGAAGTAAGGAGAGCATGAAGTCATTGGTAGATAAATAGTAAGAAGTAAGGAGAGCATGAAGTCCTTGGTAGATAAATAGTAAGAAGTAAGGAGAGCATGAAGTCATTGGTAGATAAATAGTAAGAAGTAAGGAGAGCATGAAGTCATTGGTAGATAAATAGTAAGAAGTAAGGAGAGCATGAAGTCATTGGTAGATAAATAGTAAGAAGTAAGGAGAGCATGAAGTCATTGGTAGATAAATAGTAAGAAGTAAGGAGAGCATGAAGTCATTGGTAGATAAATAGTAAGAAGTAAGGAGAGCATGAAGTCATTGGTAGATAAATAGTAAGAAGTAAGGGGAGCATGAAGTCATTGGTAGATAAATAGTAAGAAGTAAGGAGAGCATGAAGTCATTGGTAGATAAATAGTAAGAAGTAAGGAGAGCATGAAGTCATTGGTAGATAAATAGTAAGAAGTAAGGGGAGCATGAAGTCCTTTATAAATGATAAAACAGCATACCTGGGGCTCACCTAATACTGACAGTCTGTACCTGGAGAGGTCATAGGATGGTGTCAAAACCTAAAGTTACTGAGTACCTCTTTTGGGAGTTCCCTTACTGTTACCACAATGTTTTTCTCCATGGTTACGGGAAAATAAAATACAAAACTTGTCAGAGTTAGTAACAGTAACTAAGGTGGCGGGGCTTAGTGAAGGGTCAATTCACAGCACATATTGATGGGTACACTTCAGAGGAGGCTGGTGGATCTAAGGAGGATTGGCTCATTGTAATGGCTGGAATAGAATCAATGGAATGGTATCAAACACACACTGTTTGTTTGACTCGGGTTCCATTTATTCCATTCCAGCCATTACAATGAGCCTGTCCTCCAATAGGTCCTCCCACCAGCCTCCTGTGGTACACGTTCTGCTTTTACTTCCTGCTTGGCTCCAATGACTACACTCAAATGATGTATATAAACCCTGGATTGCAGATGCTATGTATTAGCCAATGAGAGTCTTTGAAGCCATCGGTCGGCCATATTGGAACTCCCCAGAAGGAGCAGTCATCCAAAGGAATTAATGGAATTCCACAGTATTTCAATAAAATGTTTCAAGGACAAATTTACATGTATTTAATTATTTTTTGCTGTTGTAGTCGGGACAGTATCTTTATTCATCTCTAACAAGGATATTTTAAGGAAAATGCTTTAACATATTTTTTTATTTAGTGTTTTATAATCTTTAGCTCACATAACAGAGTTATAAAGTATACCTCAATCAATCAATCAATTTGTTTTGTTGCATCAACCGATGTCACAAAGTGCTGTACAGAAACCCAGCCTAAAACCCCCAAACAGCAAGCAATGCAGATGTAGAAGCACGGCGGCTTTGAAAAAGACAAAAAAAACCTTGGAAGAAACCTAGAGAGGAACCAGGCTCTGAGGGGTGGCCAGTTCCTCTTCCGGCTGTGCTGTGTTAAGGTATCTGTAATAGAATAAAGTGATAAAACGTAAATGTAGACATAAAAAAATGAATTTCTATAGCTTCCATGATAGTTTTACAACAGTGAGGGATTACCAAGATGGAGGCACGGTGGCTTCAAACCACCCCAATCAGTCATCTAGTGCATTTATAAATCGTTGGTAAGCTCAACGTCCACTTATAATGACATGCATGGCGACTCCCTTTCTATTCATTCTGTTTCAATGACTCACGCAGCGACAGCACCTGGGGCGCAGTGAGCACCGTGAGTGAGGTGCTGAAAGATTCATTTTCACAGGCATAGAAGTTGGTGGAATTTACCGGAAAGTCTACTCAAATGTGATGTTGTCCTCGTGTTTCTTTGCTATTTACATTGTTTTCTTCACATGCGAGGTTGTTTTTCAATGTTAGTTTGAGCTTTGCTCAACTGTTAGAGAAGAGACAACCCCACTTCTAAAGTCCATTACAACCCACTAGCGCACATACATGACACACTATATCTGGATTAACTACTGAAGTCTCACCACAGTTTATTACCACTTAGCAGACAGTTCCAGTCTCACCCAGATAGATTAAAAAACAGGAGTGGACTCAGGACACAACTTGTGGGACCCCGAGCCTCAGGTGTGAAGGTTAAAAACAGGAGTGGTCTCAGGACCGCAATTCAACACATTTTGCCATGGGGCAGATAGAAAATGTTGCTGTTTTAAAGCTAATTTCCTGCAACTCAACACATTTTGCCATGAGGCTTAGAGAAAATGTTGCATTTTAAATTTTTTTGCCATGGCTTATGATGTGCATATATGCTTTGTGGCACTACGGGGGGGGGGCTAAGACTAAACTACATCCGCAGATCACTGACTCTATATAATGTCTCAGCTAAGACTAAACTACATCCACAGATCACTGACTCTATATAATGTCTCAGCTAAGACTAAACTACATCCACAGATCACTGACTCTATATAATGCCTCAGCTAAGACTAAACTACATCCACAGATCACTGACTCTATATAATGTCTCAGCTAAGACTAAACTACATCCACAGATCACTGACTCTATATAATGTCTCAGCTAAGACTAAACTACATCCACAGATCACTGACTCTATATAATGTCTCAGCTAAGACTAAACTACATCCGCAGATCACTGACTCTATATAATGTCTCAGCTAAGACTAAACTACATCCACAGATCACTGACTCCATATAATGTCTCAGCTAAGACTAAACTACATCCACAGATCACTGACTCTATATAATGCCTCAGCTAAGACTAAACTACATCCACAGATCACTGACTCTATACAATGTCTCAGCTAAGACTAAACTACATCCACAGATCACTGACTCTATATAATGTCTGAGCTAAGACTAAACTACATCCACAGATCACTGACTCTATATAATGTCTCAGCTAAGACTAAACTACATCCACAGATCACTGACTTTATATAATGTCTCAGCTAAGACTAAACTACATCCACAGATCACTGACTCTATATAATGTCTCAGCTAAGACTAAACTACATCCACAGATCACTGACTCTATATAATGTCTCAGCTAAGACTAAACTACATCCACAGATCACTGACTCTATATAATGTCTCAGCTAAGACTAAACTACATCCACAGATCACTGACTCTATATAATGTCTCAGCTAAGACTAAACTACATCTGCAGATCACTGACTCTATATAATGTCTCAGCTAAGACTAAACTACATACACAGATCACTGACTCTATATAATGCCTCAGCTAAGACTAAACTACATCCGCAGATCACTGACTCTATATAATGTCTCAGCTAAGACTAAACTACATCCACAGATCACTGACTCTATATAATGTCTCAGCTAAGACTTAACTACATCCACAGATCACTGACTCTATATAATGTCTCAGCTAAGACTAAACTACATCCACAGATCACTGACTCTATATAATGTCTCAGCTAAGACTAAACTACATCCACAGATCACTGACTCTATATAATGCCTCAGCTAAGACTAAACTACATCCGCAGATCACTGACTCTATATAATGTCTCAGCTAAGACTAAACTACATCCACAGATCACTGACTCTATATAATGTCTCAGCTAAGACTAAACTACATCCACAGATCACTGACTCTATATAATGTCTCAGCTAAGATCAAACTACATCCACAGATCACTGACTCTATATAATGTCTCAGCTAAGACTAAACTACATCCACAGATCACTGACTCTATATAATGTCTCAGCTAAGACTAAACTACATCCACAGATCACTGACTCTATATAATGCCTCAGCTAAGACTAAACTACATCCACAGATCACTGACTCTATATAATGTCTCAGCTAAGACTAAACTACATCCGCAGATCACTGACTCTATATAATGCCTCAGCTAAGACTAAACTACATCCACAGATCACTGACTCTATATAATGCCTCAGCTAAGACTAAACTACATCCGCAGATCACTGACTCTATTTAATGTCTCAGCTAAGACTAAACTACATCCACAGATCACTGACTCTATATAATGTCTCAGCTAAGACTAAACTACATCCACATATCACTGACCCTATATAATGTCTCAGCTAAGACTAAACTACATCCACAGATCACTGACCCTATATAATGTCTCAGCTAAGACTAAACTACATCCACAGATCACTGACTCTATATAATGTCTCAGCTTAGACTAAACTACATCCACAGATCACTGACTCTATATAATGTCTCAGCTAAGACTAAACTACATCCACAGATCACTGACTCTATATAATGCCTCAGCTAAGACTAAACTACATCCACAGATCACTGACTCTATATAATGCCTCAGCTAAGACTAAACTACATCCACAGATCACTGACTCTATATAATGCCTCAGCTAAGACTAAACTACATCCACAGATCACTGACTCTATATAATGTCTCAGCTAAGACTAAACTACATCCACAGATCACTGACTCTATATAATGTCTCAGCTAAGACTAAACTACATCTACATGATGTGATAGAGACAGGGTGAAAGGTGAAGGAGAGAGAAGGAGAGAGAGAAAAAGAGGGAAGGAGAGAGAGGAGAGAGGGAAGGAGAGAGGGAAGGAGAGAGAAGGAGAGAGAGAAAAAGAGGGAAGGAGTGAGGGAAGGAGAGAGGGAAGGAGAGAGAGAAAAAGAGGGAAGGAGAGAGAGAAGGAGAGAGAGAAAAAGAGGGAAGGAGAGAGAAGGAGAGAGAGAAAAAGAGGGAAGGAGAGAGAAGGAGAGAGAGAAAAAGAGGGAAGGAGAGAGAAGGAGAGAGAGAAAAAGAGGGAAGGAGAGAGGGAAGGAGAGAGAGAAAAAGAGGGAAGGAGAGAGGGAAGGAGAGAGGGAAGGAGAGAGGCTTTCAGTGATTATTTAGACTAGAGTGGGAGAATCCAAAACAACTTCAGTTTGTGCTGTAATAACAACATACATGAAAACAATATGACGAAACCAAGGTCGTAGGTTCAACAACCATACCGGGCCAAGGGAACTTGGCTCTACTGTGTCTCTGGTGAACCAGGGATCTGTCCACTTCCCAGCTGTCATCAGTATCAGGGTCTATGTAACGGTTAGCTCTCTGGACATTGAATCCACTGATCCATGTTCAAATCTCTGTAAAATCTCATTGTATTGGTCACATGCGTGGAATACAACAGGTGGTAGACATCACAGTGAAATGCTGAATACAACAGGTGTAGACATCACAGTGAAATGCTGAATACACAGGTGTAGACATCACAGTGAAATGCTGAATACAACAGGTGTAGACATCACAGTGAAATGCTGAATACAACAGGTGTAGACATCACAGTGAAATGCTGAATACAACAGGTGTAGACATCACAGTGAACTGCTGAATACAACAGGTGTAGACATCACAGTGAAATGCTGAATACAACAGGTGTAGACATCACAGTGAAAGCTGAATACAACAGGTGTAGACATCACAGTGAAATGCTGAATACAACAGGTGTAGACATCACAGTGAAATGCTGAATACAACAGGTGTAGACATCACAGTGAAATGCTGAATACAACAGGTGTAGACATCACAGTGAAATGCTGAATACAAACAGGTTGTAGACATCACAGTGAAATGCTGAATACAACAGGTGTAGACATCACAGTGAAATGCTGAATACAACAGGTGTGTAGACATCACAGTGAAATGCTGAATACAACAGGTGTAGACATCACAGTGAAATGCTGAATACAACAGGTGTAGACATCACAGTGAAATGCTGAAGTGAAAGCTGAATACAAAGGTGTAGACATCACAGTGAAATGCTGAATACAACAGGTGTAGACATCACAGTGAAATGCTGAATACAACAGGTGTAGACATCACAGTGAAATGCTGAATACAACAGGTGTAGACATCACAGTGAAATGCTGAATACAACAGGTGTAGACATCACAGTGAAATGCTGAATACAACAGGTGTAGACATCACAGTGAAATGCTGAATACAACAGGTGTAGACATCACAGTGAAATGCTGAATACAACAGGTGTAGACATCACAGTGAAATGCTGAATACAACAGGTGTAGACATCACAGTGAAATGCTGAATACAACAGGTGTAGACATCACAGTGAAATGCTGAATACAACAGGTGTAGACATCACAGTGAAATGCTGAATACAACAGGTGTAGACATCACAGTGAAATGCTGAATACAACAGGTGTAGACATCACAGTGAATGCTGAATACAACAGGTGTAGACATCACAGTGAAATGCTGAATACAACAGGTGTAGACATCACAGTGAAATGCTGAATACAACAGGTGTAGACATCACAGTGAAATGCTGAATACAACAGGTGTAGACATCACAGTGAAATGCTGAATACAACAGGTGTAGACATCACAGTGAAATGCTGAATACAACAGGTGTAGACATCACAGTGAAATGCTGAATACAACAGGTGTAGACATCACAGTGAAATGCTGAATACAACAGGTGTAGACATCACAGTGAAATGCTGAATACAACAGGTGTAGACATCACAGTGAAATGCTGAATACAACAGGTGTAGACATCACAGTGAAATGCTGAATACAACAGGTGTAGACATCACAGTGAAATGCTGAATACAACAGGTGTGTAGACACAAGTGAAATGCTGAATACAACAGGTGTAGACATCACAGTGAAATGCTGAATACAACAGGTGTAGACATCACAGTGAAATGCTGAATACAACAGGTGTAGACATCACAGTGAAATGCTGAATACAACAGGTGTAGACATCACAGTGAAATGCTGAATACAACAGGTGTAGACATCACAGTGAAATGCTGAATACAACAGGTGTAGACATCACAGTGAAATGCTGAATACAACAGGTGTAGACATCACAGTGAAATGCTGAATACAACAGGTGTAGACATCACAGTGAAATGCTGAATACAACAGGTGTAGACATCACAGTGAAATGCTGAATACAAACAGGTGTAGACATCACAGTGAAATGCTGAATACAACAGGTGTAGACATCACAGTGAAATGCTGAATACAACAGGTGTAGACATCACAGTGAAATGCTGAATACAACAGGTGTAGACATCACAGTGAAATGCTGAATACAACAGGTGTAGACATCACAGTGAAATGCTGAATACAACAGGTGTAGACATCACAGTGAAATGCTGAATACAACAGGTGTAGACATCACAGTGAAATGCTGAATACAACAGGTGTAGACATCACAGTGAAATGCTGAATACAACAGGTGTAGACATCACAGTGAAATGCTGAATACAACAGGTGTAGACATCACAGTGAAATGCTGAATACAACAGGTGTAGACATCACAGTGAAATGCTGAATACAACAGGTGTAGACATCACAGTGAAATGCTTACTTACAGTTAAGAAAAGATTTACCGAATATTTTTTTATATTTTTTTATTAACACAATAAAATAACAATAACGAGGCCTTATACAGGTGGTACCGGTAACAAGTCAATGTGTAGAGGGTACACGTTAGTCGAGGTAATTGAGGTAATATGTACCTTTAGCTAGAACCTGCTTGGCTTTTGCAGTAAAATAGTAGCCCATCGTCCTATCAACACGCTCAAACTGAGGATGGGGATAAACAGTTCCTGCTATGGAGTCAGCGATGCCTGAGGCAAGGGAGGCAAACCAGTTCCTGCTATGGAGTCAGCGATGTCTGAGGCAAGGGAGGCAAACCAGTTCCTGCTATGGAGTCAGCGATGTCTGAGGCAAGGGAGGCAAACCAGTTCCTGCTATGGAGTCAGCGATGTCTGAGGCAAGGGAGGCAAACCAGTTCCTGCTATGGAGTCAGCGATGCCTGAGGCAAGGGAGGCAAACCAGTTCCTGCTATGGAGTCAGCGATGTCTGAGGCAAGGGAGGCAAACCAGTTCCTGCTATGGAGTCAGCGATGCCTGAGGCAAGGGAGGCAAACCAGTTCCTGCTATGGAGTCAGCGATGCCTGAGGCAAGGGAGGCAAACCAGTTCCTGCTATGGAGTCAGCGATGCCTGAGGCAAGGGAGGCAAACCAGTTCCTGTCAGTTCCTGTCAGACACCCCAACTAAACACCATCATCTCCAACACTGTCAGACACCCCAACTCAACACCATCACCCCAACACTGTCAGACACCCCAACTAAACACCATCACCCCAACACTGTCAGACACCCCAAATAACACCATCAACCCTGACACTGTCAGACACCCCAACTAAACACCATCACCCCAACACTGTCACACAACCCAACTCAACACCAGCACCCCCAACACTTTCAGACACCCCAACTAAACACCATCACCCCAACAACATGCCAGACACCACAACTAAACACCATCACCCCAACAACATGTCAGACACCCCAACTAAACACCATCATCCCAACACTGTCAGACACCCCAAATAACACCATCAACCCTGACACTGTCAGACACCCCAACTAAACACCATCACCCCAACACTGTCAGACACCCCAACTCAACACCATCACCCCCAACACTTTCAGACACCCCAACTCTACCTCCTCTTCCTCCACCTCCTACTCCTCTACCTCCTCTTCCTCCACCTCCTACTCCTCTTCCTCCACCTCCTACTCCTCTACCTCCTCTTCCTCCACCTCCTACTCCTCTACCTCCTCTTCCTCCACCTCCTACTCCTCTACCTCCTCTTCCTCCAACTCCTACTCCTCTACCTCCTCTTCCTCCACCTCCTACTCCTCTACCTCCTCTTCTCCTCCACCTCCTACTCCTCTACCTCCTCTTCCTCCACCTCCTACTCCTCTACCTCCTCTTCCTCCACCTCCTACTCCTCTACCTCCTCTTCCTCCACCTCCTACTCCTCTACCTCCTCTTCCTCCACCTCCTACTCCTCTACCTCCTCTTCCTCCACCTCCTACTCCTCTACCTCCTCTTCCTCCACCTCCTACTCCTCTACCTCCTCTTCCTCCAACTCCTACTCCTCTACCTCCTCTTCCTCCACCTCCTACTCCTCTACCTCCTCTTCCTCCACCTCCTACTCCTCTACCTCCTCTTCCTCCACCTCCTACTCCTCTACCTCCTCTTCCTCCACCTCCTACTCCTCTACCTCCTCTTCCTCCACCTCCTACTCCTCTACCTCCTCTTCCTCCAACTCCTACTCCTCTACCTCCTCTTCCTCCACCTCCTACTCCTCTACCTCCTCTTCCTCCACCTCCTACTCCTCTACCTCCTCTTCCTCCACCTCCTACTCCTCTACCTCCTCTTCCTCCACCTCCTACGCCTCTACCTCCTCTTCTATCGCCACCTTTTTTTATCTCTCTGGCGCCTCCCTGTGACTTCAAACAGAACACATCCCACCTCTCAGGCAGCCAGCCCTTATTGAACATCAGCTGAGCCAGCCAGGAGCAACCCGAGATGGCAGGAAGTTTTGCCCCATTTATGTACTGGGCATTACGCACTACCTTCTGTCGGGCCTTGTGGTTGGAGGCTGAGCAGTTGCCATACCAGGCAGTGATGCAACCCGTCAGGATGCTCTCGATGGTGCAGCTGTAGAACCTTTTGTGGATCCAGGCCAAATCCATCCTCTCCTGAGCTGGACAGGTTTTACCGTGCCCTCTCCACGACTGTCTTGGTGTGCTTGGACCATGTTAGTTTGTTGGTGATGGCCCTCTCCACGACTGTCTTGGTGTGCTTGGACCATGTTAGTTTGTTGGTGATGTGCCCTCTCCACAACTGTCTTGGTGTGCTTGGACCATGTTAGTTTGTTGGTGATGTGCCCTCTCCACGACTGTCTTGGTGTGCTTGGACCATGTTAGTTTGTTGGTGATGTGTCCTCTCCACGACTGTCTTGGTGTGCTTGGACCATGTTAGTTTGTTGGTGATGTGGACGCCAAGGAACTTGAAGCTCTTCAAGCTGCTCCGCTACAACCCCGTCGATAAGAATATTACCGAATGTAGAATGTCAGCCCTTCATGTGTAGCAATGACTTGCAACTGAAACCATCCTTCATTTGGACAGCAATATTCTATTTAACAGAAGAGGATTATGTCACCTGGTATGGCCTCCTGAGACTTGAATACTCTTCTGAAGGGTTCAGATTTTACTGTCCTTGGTTCCCCCGGAAACACAGAAAGCATTTTCTGCCATGTACCGGTATCAACTGGTCTACCCTGCCATGTACCGGTATCAACTGGGCTACCCTGCCATGTACCAGTATCAACTGGGCTACCATGCCATGTACCGGTATCAACTGGTCTACCCTGCCATGTACCGGTATCAACTGGGCTACCCTGCCATGTACCGGTATCAACGGGGCTACCCTGCCATGTACCAGTATCAACTGGGCTACCCTGCCATGTACCGGTATCAACTGGGCCACCCTACCATGTAACAACTTGGAAATCTGTATATTTCCAACACAAATGATGTGATGAGAGCGAAAAAGTCTGAAAAACATCAACTTTTTGGGGGCAGCAAGTAGGCTTTTAGTAAACGCACGAGGCACTCATAGTAAGCATTTCCTTTAGGCTAGTCATCCATGTGTAACAAAAACAGCATGACAGGAGATTATTAGTGGGCCATGTGAATAATTCAGCACATAATCTAGGTAGGTTCTACGAAGATTTGAACTCTGATTACTGAATTCAAAGTCCAGATTGCTAACCATTACAACATAGACACTAAATCCGTATGGGAATTGTACAGAAAAAATACAGGGCATTTTAATTACCAAATGTAAAATGTAATTCTTCTTTTG